>NC_065552.1:36142179-36454210 GCF_022605725.1 Anthonomus grandis grandis
ATCTTTCTATGATCTTCGATAATGTTAGAAGGAGAGCGATTGGACGATAATTTGAAGCTTGCTCTTTATTTTCTTCTTTATGCAAGGGAATAATTATTGCTCTTAAGGAAGTTAGGAAAGACCCCATTTTGAAATGATTTGTTAATTAGGTTTCTCAGATGATTTAAGGTGTTATCAGGCAGATTTGAGAAAATTTTTAGAGTAAGACCATCTGTACCAGATGATAATTTGTTTCTTATTTCATTTATTGTACTTTGAAGCTCTGTTATTAGTACAGGGATAAAAAAGTAACTCTGTTAGTTTTCATTAGAGAGACTAACTACAAAGTCTTTTTTCGTAGATATCGAGAACTTATAACAAAAGATCAGAACCCTTCTGACAAAAACACACAAACATCACCCTCGTTGTGCAGTGAAGTAACAAAAACGCTACCTTGACATCTTGGAGAAAGAAGACTTATGGATATCAGCAGACAGCTGGATGATCAAATATCCATTCTGCAATCATTCTTTGAAAAACAGGCACAAACCTCTTTGTTTCATAGTGCAATGTGCTAGACAGACCACGCAACACCTCTGCGATTGAGTGAGCACGAAGTGGGAATACTGTCAAACGAAGATAACTCATTATAAACATTTTAAATTTTATTTTTTTAATATAAAAATCACTTAAAAATATTCGTTTGGTATACCAGGTCATTTACCCAAAAATTGTGTAAGTAACAATTTCCTGATTGCATGATGAAATAACCAAGTCATTTCCATCGTAAAAAGATTGAAAAGTACTTTGTCGACAAAACGATGGTTTGGAAAAAACCGGAAATTCTGCTGACAAAGAAAATGAACACTAAGGTACGACGAACGAAATTTGGAAGTAGTTACGACCGGGTTTCGGGCAAGAAGATGTAACCGAAAGCAGTGCGGAAAAGCTTTGTGAAATGTTTGCTCCAAGAATAATAATAATGTAAGTACAACATTGTATCATATCAAAGAAGACCACAATCATTGTCACTTTATTAAGTTACGTAACATTATTTTCACTTTAATTATAGAATTTGCTACATATTCTTATGTACTTAAATTATTAATCCTATTATGTCGATCTTAGTTTATCTCTTGTCAAATTAGCTCTTTTATTTGGGTAATTCCACTTAAATCGTTATATTTTGCTGTTAATACAAGGTATTTAGTAAACTATATAATATTTTGTTTCAATGCTAAAGCGTACCTTAAGGTCCCAGTTACATACAATGTATGTAACCGTCACACGGCCTTGTCCTAGACTGGCCCAACCCCCCGGTGTGACAATACCTCATAAGACCAATGAAGAGAAGATGCGGCTTTGGAAAAAAAGCCTTTGCATGGGCGGTATCCCAACGAGGTGAGCCAACTACTGCCTCATGAGTAATAGCTGTCATTACATGCTCATTAAATAATATACTAATATTAACTATAACCATGCTTGCAATAATACTAAAAGCGAGTTTCTAAAATAACATTCTGAGCTGCTCGACTAGACTGTCCGATCAGCGGTAAGTTAAAAAGTTTCGTAATAAAATTACGACTTATCCAGCACAATTTGGCTTAATTGGTGTCGCCTTTCGAGACGGAAAGCCAGAAATTAAAGTTTTAAGTGAAGCTCATCGACTTCGAACCGGTCGCTTAGTTCCGTGCCGAGGCAGTTTCCCGGTTTCCAAGAACATAACACAACTACTCTGGTTAGGCAGTTTTCTTGGATGAAACTTTCTGCCAGGGCACGCAACATTATGATTTGTCACGGGCTACATTTCAATGGGTTATAATGTATTTTAAAGCTTTTTAAAATTATTAGTTATATGATTTAAAAAATTATTTATTATTAGCGACTATTAAAAATATCCTTTATCTCTTAGGGTTATCTGGTGAATTGCATGAATGTTTTGTTTTATTATCTCCTATTTTAATGACTCTTATCTGAGTTACTGCACCTTGACAATACATCTTATTTTAGTTTCATACTTTTAATGTTAAAAGTGTTCGTTATTAAAATTTCATTTCTAGGGATAATTTATTTAATATTTTTTCAGTTTATAAACAATTAGCTAAGTGGCATAAAACATTTTATCTTATTCAATCAAAGTAAAATAAATTAAAAAGATTCAGTATGTCACAGATTCATCTTCGTTTGTTAGGTGTAAATTACAACAATCAAAAATAGTCAACTAATTTATTTACGCACTTCACTACGAAAACACGATCACTAGAGATATTTATTTTTACTGTTTTTATTCATAACTATTTAAGTTTCGAGGCAATATTCCGAACTTAACTTTACTGAATTAACATCTGACAACTATTGGCGATGTGGCTTCTTATAGAGATATTTGAAAAATGTTTAAAGTCTAGAATATTGAATTTCCTGGAAAAGAATAATATCAAAAGCAATATGGTTTTCGAGATAAAAAAAACACGGAGAAAGCCGTATTTGATTTAGTTAATAATATTAACCTTAATCTGCAAAACAGAAAAAAAAGTTTAGCACTTTTTATAGATCTTTCGAAAGCCTTCGATACTGTTTCACATGAAATTCTCTTTAACCGTTTAGAAAAAATTGGTACTCTAAACGGGCCTCTTAACTTATTAAAAATCTATTTATCAGATAGAAAACAATTTGTTAAGATTAATAACACAATTAGCTCTCCTAAATACATTAAAACCGGAGTTCCACAAGGGACAGTGCTGGGACCAGTACTCTCTCTTGTGTATATTAATAGTATAGGAAGCTTATTGGACGACTGCGAAGTTATTTCGTACGCAGATGATACTGCATTATTGTTTTCTGATAATTCTTGGAAGAGAGTCTTTAAAAAAGCCGAAATTGGTCTTAGTAATATGTATGAGTGGCTCAACAATAGTCTTTTAAGTTTAAACTTTAATAAAACTTATTATATGAGTTTTTCCGCAACGTCAGTAGATCAACCACCGCCCACAGAGATTGTTATTCATAATAATGACTGCTTATCGCATAATGATGCATGTAATTGTATCAAAATAAAAAAAGTTGACAAAATCAAATATCTGGGGGTTATACTGAGTCAGTATCTTAAATGGGAGGAACATATTGCATTCGTTAATGAAAAAATTAGGAATATTTTCTATAAATTGTATTAGGTACGTGAAATCCTAAAAGTAAAAATGTTAAAAACTTTATATAACGCACTAATAGAATCCAATTTAAGGTACTGTATTATTATATGGGGTTGCGCGTATAACAATACTATAAAGAAGTTGTTAATCACTCAGAATTCTGCACTAAAAATAATATTTAAAAGACCATATAGATTTTCAACTGGTGAACTATATAATAATCTAAATTTACTAAGTGTCAGAAATATTTATATCCATTCCACTTTAAACTATGTCCATACTACATTATCACCAATTAATAGTGATTTTATCAACTATCTCACAAGAGCAACAAAAGAGATAAATATTTTTATTCCATTTAAACGTACAAATGAAAGAAAAAAAGAAAGAAAGAAAATGTGCTATATTACGTAAGAATAATCTTGTGTACAAGCATCCTACAAGCTAAAAAAACAAAACACAAATACAATTTCAAAAATTGGCAAAACAATGAACAAAATTAAACACAAGAAGACAAAACTTTTTGAACATACTTAAATTAAAGATAACTAAATAAAACAATCAATTACTAAATAAAGGTAAACTTGTTGACAAAACTAGAGAAGAAAAAAGGAAAAAAAGAAAACCTTCCAACATGTCCAAGGTTAAAACCTCTCATTAAAAAAGTCATCCAGGTTATAATATGCCTTAGCCAATAAAAGCGACTTTAATTCTCTTTTAAATTTCTTAACATCCGATACATGTCTAACACACAGAGGAACATGATTGTAAATTTTTTTTACTTATGTAAATTAATGAGTTTTTGGTAAGGGAAGACGTAGGAATAGGTAGGGGAACATCATTTACACGACGAGTCAAATGGCCAGTGTCAGATGTGACCCAAAGATTTGTAACCTACTATGGACCAATTCTTTTTACCACATTGCCTGCTGAATTGAAAAAATATTATAATTATCCAAAAATTTTCCAAGCCAAAACCAAACAATTTTTATTAAAAAATCAAACATTTTTTGAAACGTTGTTCTGAGTATGTGGATATTGGGTTATTTTAGTGCATATTAGTCGTAATTTTTACTACCTTTTTGTTCTCTCGCCCGTTTTCCGCCTGCATAGCGGCCGGCCTGTTGCCGTTCTTAACCTAATAATATCTGTGCCATTTTGGAAGAGGAAATTTGCACACAAGGTACGTCATTAGATGGCCTTAGGCCGATTCCTCTTCTTGGATTTTTACATTAGGTATATAGGTATTTAACGTTATTTTTCTTCTCTCATGAAATAGGGTTGTTATCCATTTTTATTTGTACCTATTTTTCCTATGTAACAATAACACTTTTGTATATATTGAATTTGAATTTGAATTTGAATTTGAATTTGAATTTGAATTTGAATTTGAATTTGAATTTGAATTTGAATTTGAATTTGAATTTGAATTTGAATTTGAATTTGAATTTGAATTTGAATTTGAATTTGAATTTGAATTTGAATTTGAATTTGAATTTCTCGGCAGAACGTTGTTCCGGAAGATTTCCGGTAACTAAAGCTAAATTCAGCAACAAGCGTCAAAAAATTGTTACAAGTAAAGAGATAAAGTTGAATGTAATGCTATCTGCAGAGACATTTTAAGGTGTGTCTGCAAAAAAAGGCATCTTCGCTTCCAGATAAAATTGGTAAAACCACAATATCAATCATTATTAAAGAGAACAAGTTTCATCGATATAAGTCACAATATATCCATACTTGGAGGCTTCGACACAGACAACTACAATTTTGTTTTCTTATCTAAGGAGAGCTTGAAGATTATTCTCTTCTGGCTAGAATTTTATTTTTCTGACGAAGCTACTTTTACATTTAATGAAACTCCAATCATCACTTTACAATTAAAACTCGCGATCAACATTATTTTAAAACTAACGTTTGGCGCGGCATTTACAAGGATGAAATATTTAACTTTTTTTATTAACAATCTATGACTTCTCAGTTTACAAAATCAGTTCATTTATTCAATCAATATACGGGTATAAAACAATAATAAAAACCCCATTTTACAAAAGATTTGGTTACAATATTAAATAAAGTAAAAGATGTATAATTAACATAATAAAAGTACTTTCACGAACATAATTAGACAGTCTTCAAAACATATACACAAGAAATAAAGACAATAAGAAAACAATAAATTAAAATATTTGACCCAGTTGACCAATAAATCCAGAGAAGTTCAGGGTAAGAGTTTAAATAGGCAAGACTACGACAGATTGGAGAATGTAAAGAATAGTTGGCGTGACAGATTGGTAAAGCAAACAGTTCATGTCTCCTTAGGGTGCGTGCAGGGACCTTTAAATTAAAGCTGTTGATGAGAGCAGGGCAATCAATAAGCCCATGAATAACCTTATACCTACATAAAGCTGAGGTCACTTTGAATCCTTCTAGATTCCAACGACTAAAGTCCCAATATTGCCTCCATGTCATGTAGGTTATCCTGCATATTCAACTTGTAGGAACAGTACCGGGTAAACCTCTTTTGGACTCTTTCAAGTTGCATTTTGTGACAATTATAAAAAGGAGACCAAATGATCGAGGCATACTCTAAATTACTTCTAACTAATGAACAATAAAGTATCTTCAAAGTAGAAATAGACATGTCACGACAAGTTCGTAAAACAAAACCTAACATCTGAGAGGCCTTCCCCAAATGTGAGCTGAGTATCAAAGACTACTCCTAAATCCTTTATTGAGTCAACAGAACTAAGTACTATGTCATCAATAGTGTATATATTATTAATTTTATTTTTAAGTCTAGAGAATCCAATTGAGTAGCACTTATTTATATTTAAAGAGAGATCATTCATATTAGCCCACTTTACAAAAGAAGTAAGATTGTGTTGTAAGATATCAGAGTCCCGCTGTGACTTAATAACACGGAAAAGTTTCAAATCATCTGAATATGCTAAGTAATCACAGTCAGTTAAACACGTTACAAGGTCAGTCAGAAATAAATCAAAAAGCAATGGGGAACAGTGTCCCCTTGACGAACTCCAGAAGTCACCAAGATACTTCCAGATTCAGAATCTCCAATCCTAACACGCTGCTCACGACCCAGTTGCATGATTTTCTTCGTGACCTTCCAAGACATGAACGACAACAGGTATGGCACCAACAGGACGGCGCAACATCTCATAGTAAGATGGTAGTAAGGCAGTACCTTGAAAATATCTTTAATAGAAGGTTAATTCATAAATATTCCGATATTTTTTGGTCAGCTAGGTCGCCAGATTTAACCCCACTAGATTTAAAAAACAGGCCAATCAAACGTACAACATTTGAAAACAATTCAGAGTGTAACTCCGAATATAGTCAGAAATGTATTAAAGGAATTTTCTTCTAGAATGGAAACCTGTATTGTAAGAGGAGGCGGATACGTTGAACCAATAGTGAATTGATGATGAACTTATATGCTTGTTAGGTAATTAACTTTATTAGCACTGTATACAATGAAATAAATAATTTTGTTATTTATCAATTATTTTAATGCACCATTAATAGAGGCTAGGAGACGAAAAGGTTATCACATGTTTAACGAATAAAGAGATAACTGATTAAAGTTTTCGATACTGTCAAAAGGTTTATTTTTGAGCAAAATCCATATTTTCTGATATACTTCGTATACGACTGGTAGAAAATAATATCTGATGGTTGCGTTATAGATCTTGGTCTAAGAGGCAGCTTTTTATAAAGAATATTTTTTTAATTATTCATAAAAAAGTTTTCCATATGGTGTGAATTTAAGTGGACACACTGTACATAACTTAAATTGGGGAAAAATAAATTTAAAAAATTTAAAGTATGTCACAAATTTTTCCCCGTTCGTTAGGTGTAAATTATAATGATCGAAAATAATCAACTAATTTATTTATCCACTTCACTAGGAAAACACGATTACTCACGACTACTAAAGATATTTATTTACAACTATTTAAATTTCGCGCCAATATTTCATACTGAATTAACAATTGACAACTATCGGTGATGCGGCTCCTTATACAGGGTGCCTCCGATTAAGTCGGCACTATTGGTATCTTTGTTAATATTTAAGATATAGGGTCGGTTAAATTAGCAAACTAGTAGGATTTTTTCTGTTGATTAAAATGGTGAAAACAGAAAAAAAATTGAACATCGCGTTTTCGAGAAAATGTGAAAAGTGCACTTTTGTTAAACGGAATCCCCCATATATTTTTACATAAATCAAAAGATAATAATTTTCTTAATAAAAAAGTTTATTTACACTAATAGCCTAAAACTAAAAATAACAAAGTTATAGCGATATTAATAATTTTGTCAAATTTAGGCAAGTTGGCTTTGAAATAAATAACATCAAGTAAAACTACTAATTTACAATAATTGAGCAAAATCATCGCCATCTTGTTCAATACATTTCTGAGCACACTTAAGCACACGTCTTGTAGCTTTTAAGATTGATCTATTCAAACATATATTTATTTGTTTTGCTCTCAAAAAGTTCATTTTGCCTAAATTTGACAAAATTACTTATATCGCTATAACTTTGTTATTTTTAGGGTTAGGCTATTAGTGTAAGTAAACTTTTTTATTAAGAAAATTATTATCTTTTGATTTATGTAAAAATATACAGGGGATTCCATTTAACAAAAGTGCACTTTTCACATTTTCTCGAAAAGGCGATGTTCATTTTTTTTCTGTTTTCACCATTTTAATCAACAGAAAAAATCCTACTAGTTTGCTAATTTAACCGACCCTATATCTTAAATATTAACAAAGATACCAATAGTGCCGACTTAATCGGAGGCACCCTGTATACTCGGTAAAACGCTGTTCCGGAAGAATCCCGCTAACCTGTAAGACGTCGTTCGGTGTGCCACTTCTGTCAGCTGGTTTCTCGCTGTTTACAATATCGTTTCAATATCAACTATTTAGATTATATCTTGACGCAATCCCTAATTATGAATGCAATCTCTATACACTTGCTCTCTTTATTGGTGATTATTTTTTGACTTAATTAAGGATTTTGCTCACAGAAATGTTAATCAATCTAAGAAATTAATTCTCAAAGTAATTTTGAGAAAACTTACTTACTTATTTACTTATATTAATGATTCTAAATTTATTTTTTTATTAACTCTAGTTCTAACAAACGAGTTATATGCTTAAGATTACCATGCCCTAGTTATCATTCGAATAACAGTTATATATACATTTTCTGTACGGTCTGGTCTGTTCATTATCGTAAATACCACAACGTTCTTTAGTCCAAACAAATCTGATTTCAATGCTATCGTTTGAAAGAATGGTTAATATATAACAAAAAGCAACGGATTTTTATATATATTTTTCCGACTACTTATTCTTATAAGGGATGATATAGAGTCTGATATGTAACTATTGGAGTTCCAATGTTGTAATATGCAAAGCCAATCAAACGAAAGAAAAACAAACATAATTCTAGTCAATTGGCTATAACAAACTCTTGCTCTTTTATTTAAATTTATGTATATTTAATATAATTAAGTAGAAAAACACACATTTGAAGAGTTTAAAAACTAAATCAATAAATTTCAATATAATTTGTTATTTTATTATAAAACAAAAACGTATTTTAGAAAAAAATCTTCATAAGTAATTAAAAAATGCCTGGTTTTACTTTGTCTTTCTCTATTATATCGACTTAAAAAAAAAAATACAAAAAATATTTATAGCTTGATTCTTTTTTTTAAATATGGTTTATCCCACCTATAGTTCTGCTACACTTTTTTCACCCTAAACAAATGTTGAGTGTGAGATATCTCGCAAAAGAATTTCTTTAAAAAGTTATAAAGACCGAAAGCCGCAGCTTTCACCTTTCGACTTTCGCACGATGATTTACAGCAGCTGAACTTTCGAAATATATCTCACCTTCGGGCTCTAAATTACCAAAAATACCTACAAAACATTTCTTATAACTTTCCCCAAGGACTTACTTTATGCTTCAAATTTCCATTGCCTTTTATACCCGAAATTACGGGTTTTTGTTTTTTATAGAAGACAAGCATATTGAACTTAAGTATTGAAAAAGATAGTGAACATTGATTTTAGATAAATGAAATGTATAAAAAATATCCCGGGTGTTTCACTCTTTTGTAGCAGGACTTTAACAGTATTTAGAAAAATTAATTTTAAGGTAGGTTTCTCATAATAAATACTGATCGTCAAACTTTTTGTTTCTGAGATACAGGTCATCAAAGTTTCCCAAAAAAAAAAAGTTTTTATTTTTTAATATCCGAACTATCAAAGATATTGAAATCAAAATTGGTATACACAATTCTAGGATGAAGGGTCATCATCGTAAATAATGTCATGTTTCTACGATGGCCAGTGGCGGAGATATGACTAATTATTAATGTTAATGTGACTAAAAAAGTAGCACGCCACTGGATTAAGTCAATTAAACGATCATTTCTAAATAGTGCATTTAATTGTAAACAAAAATGCCCTCTTGATATTTTTTCGTATCTGACTCCGTTTTCTCCTCAAATTGGGTTGTAAAAATCACTTAAGATTTGAAGATAAATTTATTTCAGCCGTCTAATAAATCGCAACATAGAACAATACCACAAATACTTATAACTAATTTATAACAAACAACAGATTACAAGAACACAACAAACAATTAACAAATTTAAAGAAAGTGTTCGAAATGTGAACAATTTTCTGCAATACATAATTCACATCGACGAATAACCGAACGTGAAATGTTATTTATATTAATTTATTTTAATAATTTGAATAGTGTGCCATGAAATAAAAACAGTGTCATAAAATGTAAATGTCATATTAGTATTATCGTGTCAAATTGCAATTGCGTTCTCAAAAAGTGTTATTTGTTTATTTCTTCTTATCGTTTTTGTGTCAAAATGCCATTTATGTTTTCAAATCAAGAGTTAGCGGATATCCACTTTATTTATGGGGTTGCAAATGGAAACTCCGCAGAAGCAGCCCGGAAATATATGCGCAGATATCCGATTAGAAGGCATCCACATCCTTCTGTATTTGTAAGAGTCCATCGAAAAATTATTGAGAATGGTTTAGGCAATGTACGAGGAAATGAAAATAATGTAAATTTTCGAATAGAGAGAAATAGGCATGAGTTCAACAAAGATCCTACAACAAGTATTAGAAGAGTTTCCGCTGGTTTAGGAATTTCAGCTTCCCGTGTTTACCGAGTGTTAAGACGGGATCATAGACGTCCTTATCATTTGCAGCCTGTTCAGGGATTACAACCAGGAGATGAAGAACAAAGAACTGCATTTTGTCGTTGGATTCTTAATGCAGCTAATAATACTCCAGGTTTTTTAAATAACGTGTTGTGGAGCGATGAGTCGTGCTTCACTCGGCGTGGAGTCATCAATTTCCATAATCAGACCAAGAAACTTCCAGCATGAATTTAGTGTTAATGTCTGGATTGGTATTTATGACAATCGACTTTTTGGACCATATTTTTTGCCACCAGGGGTAAATGCTGCAGCCCTCTTGGAATTTTTAGAACGAGAGCATGCGAATATGTGGGAAGATATTCCTTTAATTTTAAGGAGACGGAGTTGGTTCCAGCTTAACGGTTGTCCTACACATTATGGGAGAATTGTGCGAAACTGGTCGGATACCCATTATCCAGAAAGGTGGATGGGTCGTGGAGGGCCAGTAGTGTGGCCTCCACGATCCCCAGACTTAAACCCCTTAAACTTTTCAGTATGGGGATTTTTTAAAAGAAAGAGTGTATGCGACACCTGTTCCAACAAGGGATGACCTTATAAATAGAATTAGGATTGCTTGTAATGAAATAGTACCATTTTTAAATAACATTTCACGTTCGGTTATTCGTCGATGTGAATTATGTATTGCAGAAAATGGTTCACATTTCGAACACCTTCTTTAAATTTGTTAATTGTTTGTTGTGTTCTTGTAATCTGTTGTTTGTTATAAATAAGTTATAAGTATTTGTGGTATTGTTCTATGTTGCGATTTATTAGACGGTTGAAATAAATTTATCTTCAAATCTTAAGTGATTTTTACAACCCAATTTGAGGAGAAAACGGAGTCAGATACTAAAAAATATTAAGAGGGCATTTTTGTTTACAATTAAATGCACTATTTAGAAATGATCGTTTAATCGACTTAATCCAGTGGCGTGCTACTTTTTTAGTCACATTAACATTAATAATTAGTCATATCTCCGCCACTGGCCAACGTAGAAACATGACATTATTTACGATTATGACCCTTCATCCTAGAATTGTTTATACCAATTTTGATTTTAATATCTTTGATAGTTCGGATATTAAAAAATAAAAACTTTTTTTTTTGGGAAACTTTGATGCCCTGTATCTCAGAAATAAAAAGTTTGATGATCAATATTTATATGAGAAACCTACCTTAAAATTAATTTTTCTACATACTGTTAAAGTCCTGCTACAAAAAAGTGAAACACCCTGTATGTATATGATTTTAGGCATATAACTGTAAGTAGAAGAGTACCAGAAGGAACAACAGTGATATCTACCGACTTGTGTCTTCGGGGTAGTACAATCAGAAAGAAAAATTCTTTCTAAAAAATCTCTGGTAGTATCAGTTCAGCGCATGCGTCCTAAAAACATCGACAAACCAAAGACTCACAAAAATATAAAATTATCTATATAGTTTACGACAGTTTTTCGTATAGAAAAATATACTTTTCAATCTCCATTTTATTAGCAAAGATTATGTTCATCGATTATATTTTCTTTTATTTCCTAAAAAATTGCGTCAAAATCTACGTGGAAGAATCCTGCAGGCAACTCCAAACTAATTGTTTTTCATGTTGCTTCATTCCTTACTAAAGAAGTATATTATTATAATAACCGTGACTAAAAGTAAACAAAAAACTTGATATTAAAAAAATGCATAATATGTTTATTTTTAAACATCTCAACACTAAAGTAAAATATCCATTATAATTCAAAGTTTTCAAAGGAAAGTTCAGTTTAAGTTTTGGAAGATCCCAGCTGATTCCAGCATGACTTGCTGTCAATGTGAGGAACTTGCTATAAAAATAAAACTCAAAGAATTAAATGACGAGCATAGCAATAGCTGAAAAAAATTTTCATCCCTGTATCCGATATTGAAAGAATATCATTAAGATGATCCCTCTGTAGCTGTCGACTATTAATGCAAAACATATCTGTACCCCAAGTTCCAGTTCAAGAAACTTTTTACCTTCATCTAAAGCCCCGTCCAGACCGAATTTCCAACGCTAGCCAACGGCACATGTGAAGTAGCTTGGGACGCGTTGGTTTTGGTTTGTACGGCGGCGGCCAATCGAAACCAACGCTTCTCAATAGCAAAGTTGGCGTTGGCTTGCGTTCGGTAACATCAAAGAGATGCCTGTTTGTGTCGAATTTGGTGTGGACGGGATTTGGATTATTTTCAAATTTCAGTCGTTCGAAAACATTTGTTCTGTGCGTGGGTATTCTGTGCATATTTTTGATATGGAGTGGACCGAAGATTTGTGTTTAAAATTAATAGAAATTTATAGGGATAACCCTATTTTATGGGACCCTACAAATTTACAAAATACTACGCTAAAAAAATGTTCACTGGAAGAAAAATAAATATTGTACGAAAGTTTGGAAAATCAATTTAATATATATGGTTTGCAGCTATATACAGGGTGTGCCAACAAGGTGTACGGCTAAGATAGCGCTTTAACTATACGAGGTAGAGCAAAAAGTTCTAGAGCAAAGTTGTAGGGTTGACAAAAACCTACGAACTAAAAATATTTTTATGTATACTGGGTGTGTCACAAAAAAGTTACTATAAAATTGGATTTTTTTTTAAATGGTACGCCCTGTATATTATGGTACTAAAATATGAGGAAAAAAGAGTACTTTACTTTGATATAACGTTTTTAAAATTTCTGTGCGGCGTTGCAACGTAATTAATTTTTTTATGTTATTTTTTGCCTTTTAGAGGGTTCGTTTAAAAAATCATAATTAACTTAGAATTTATTCTGTGCCTATGAAACTTGTACCACAGTTAGTCTAGGGTACCTCCTCTAGGCTGACTATGATAATTTGTAATTTTTTATTACAGGATGTTTTTAAAGAATTTTCAAACTTGCTGAAATTAAATACGCAATATCTCAAATTTTTCAAATGGAACACCCTGTATATTTTTATCTTATTAAGTTTGTCTCTCAAATACCTTCATTTTTTATTTAATATGTCCTATAGCTAAACCAAGTACTTTTTGAGATATTTTAACTTTTCTGTAAAATAATATGCATAAAACGGGTATTCTTTAAGTTTTGATCAAGATTGCTTAGAAATATTGGTTTAAACGTCAAATAATAATTGTCAGATTATTAGTTTTATGACAGCAGTAGACAAGATCAATGTTTTTTCTTCAAAACCATTTTAGAAATTATTATCAGTGAGTTAGTTAATCAATTTTTAATTTTTATTGTTCATTTTGTAATCAATTTGAATTTTCCTCGTAAGGAATTTGTTGATATGTTATATGCCTTTAGAGCTGCTAAAAGAAATAGCCTTTTGGCATCTAGAATTTATGCGCAACTTTATCCTGAAAGGAGACATCCCCAAGTACAAGTGTTTCAAAAACTAAAAGAAAGATCAGGAACAGGAAGTGTAATTTATGAAAAACATGAACGGGTGAAGCCAGTTACAAATGAGGAAAACAGGATGACAGTAGCTTTAAGTGTCGTTGAAGATCCTCATGAAAACGTTAGGCAGCTTGCTAAAGAATTACCAGTGCAACATCAATATCTCGCATGCTTCGAAGCGAAAAATTCCATCCTTACCATATTCAATTGTTGCAGGAATTACTTCCGTAGGATTATGAAACAAGAATGGCTTTCTGTCAGTGGGCGCAAAATAAGATTCGTCAGCCTGAATTTTTAAATTTTGTTATTAAATTCCATAATAAGGCAGTGTTAATAAACATAATTTTCATTATTACGACACCAACAATCCATTCTTCACCCGAGAAATTCATCATTAACATAGATGGTCGCTTAATGTTTGGGCAGGAATATTAGGATATTACATTATTGGACCGCACTTTTTTAATGGACATCTTACAGGTCAAATGATAGCCATGCTGTTGACCGGTGGATAGGAAGAGGTAGGCCGGTCCTTTGGCCCGCAAGATCCCCAGATTTGACCAAACTGGATTTTTTCTTGTGGGGATATGTGAAAGAAAAAGAACAACTCTTACCACAAGTGAAAATATAAAAAATAAAATTCGGGAGATTTTTCAAACAGTCACGCCAATTATGTTGGAAAAGGTTAATGACTCATTTTCAAAAAGGGTAAACGTTTGCGTACAAAATTAAGAAGGTCATATTGAACACAATTTATAATAATTCTAATTGATCTTTAAAATTTAAAATTAGTGTAACGATGTACATTTATGCAAAAATACGTAAGTACCTACCTAGTATGTAATTTATTTTGCTGTTTGTTTAAGTGAATAATTGTGTTGATTTATTTTTTAAGTATGTAATAATAATAATAATAATTGTAGGAAAAGTAATAATTCTAATTCTTCAATAATTTTTTCTAAGCAATCTTGATCAAAACTTAAAGAATACCCGTTTTATGCATAGTATTTTACAGAAAAGTTAAAATATCTCAAAAAGTACTTGGTTTAGCTATAGGACGTATTAAATAAAAAATGAAGGTATTTGAGGGACAAACTTAATTAGATAAAAATATATAGGGTGTTCCATTTGAAAAATTTGAGATACGGCGTATTTAATTTCAGCAAGTTTGAAAGTTCTTTAAAAACACCCTGTAATAAAAAATTACAAATTATCATAGTCAGCCTAGAGGAGGTACCCTAGACTAACTGTGGTACAAATTTTATAGGCGCAGAATAAATTTTAAGTTAATTATGATTTTTTAAACGAACCCTCTAAAAGGCAAAAAATAACATAAAAAAATTAATTACGTTGCAACGCCGCACGGAAATTTTAAAAACGTTATACCAAAGTAAAGTACTCTTTTTTCCTCACATTTTAGTACCATAATATACAGGGCGTACCATTTAAAAAAAAATCATATTTTATAGTAACTTTTTTGTGACACACCCGGTATACATAAAAATATTTTTATTTCGTAGGTTTTTGTCAACCCTACAACTTTTCTGTATAACTTTTTGCTCTACCTCATATAGTTAAGGCGCTATCTTAGCCGTACACCTTGTTGGCACACCCTGTATATCAGCCTGTTCTAGGCAATCAATATTCTAAGAGGCATAAGACACCAGTGATGCAATATTTCAACTCGATATCACATCTTTAGGCTTGCTGTTTCAGCTTTGAAGTTACCATTTTCGATCAACAAATTTTTCAGTTTGGTTTTGTTCCACCAAAAACTTAAAAATAGCACTATAATATCGCTCGCATACTCCTGTTGGCTTATACAATCCTCGACA
The DNA here is from genome assembly GCF_022605725.1 of Anthonomus grandis grandis. Lineage (NCBI taxonomy): Eukaryota > Metazoa > Arthropoda > Insecta > Coleoptera > Curculionidae > Anthonomus > Anthonomus grandis. Next base: position 36,157,803 of record NC_065552.1, read on the forward strand.
CAGCTGCGTTTTCGGTTTGTTTACGTCCGCTGTTAGTCTGACCTCATACACAGATTTCCAAGTCGATTTTTTCATGTGAAACCCGTGCATATCGACGTTTCTACATCGTCCATGATAGTAAAGGTTGCAGACATTACACTGAATAATTGACTTCAACATCTGCGAACCGTAATTTACACTTTAAACAATAATTACTTGGATCCCATCGGAATCGTTACCAACGTCCGCCATTGTCCTATTTATTATGTACCCCATAATACATATTTAAAATCCCCTGGTGCCTCCCTTGTTACACCCAACAAATTTCTTTTATTAGATTTTTGTCAACCTATTTCAAAAATTTTCCTCTCGTAAAACTATTAGCGGCAAAAATAATATTTTTACCTTCTCGAGCAGACGGAAGTCTATTAAAGCCCCTTTAAGTCCGACTTACAAAAGATAAAAGTTGTTTCTTTTATTACCTTCGGTAACAATAGGGCGATCTTAGTGGGTACAAGACGAAGTCAGACGATGATAAAACTTTTCGAAACAAAGCGAAGCAAAAAGTACGAGGATCCGGCTTGAAGTTTGTCGATTTCGGCGGACAGAACAGTATCGAATTATGTCGTTGAAAATAATTCGGGGTAAAGTTAATAAAATATGTTTACTAGTAATGAACAAATAAAGCTTGCAAAGGTCTTTAAGAGGACGTTGTATATCCGAGTCTTTGCAGCGGTCCAGCGTCTTATGCCTGGGCGATTAACGTAATCAAATGTCCTTCAATTTACTCAATCTCAGTGATACCGTTGATGATTTTAGTCGGGTGGACATCACAAACCGTTTTTTCACTAAACTATGCTCAAAAAATTATGCTCGTTGGTGTTTTAGCAAACCACTTATCTCGTTTTTCAAATTTTATCTTACTTCGAACAGTGGTTTTAAGTCAGAATTATACATGACTTGTTCTAGTGTCCTTTAAAGGGTCGGATCTACTGGACCACTGCTGTTCTTACTTTTTATTAGAATTTACTGTTTGCGGACGACTTAAATGTTACTTATCGACTTTAATTATTAAATCTTACTAAATGTATGACTGACTTAGGTGTTACCTTCGACTGTCAACTAAATTTTGTGTCGCATATTCAGTCCATTGTGGTAGTAAAGCCTTGGAGCTACATACATACCAATGTACTATATTATTCATTAATTCGTTCAAGGCTCGAGTATTGTTGCAGAAGTGGAACTTTTCCTTGGCCCTCACGATTGCCTGACTTAACTCTCCTGATTTTTTTCATCTGGGGCCGGGCAAAGGTACTTGTATATAAAACAGAGATGAGAATAAGAGAAGATTTAGTAGGGTATAGTTAGTATGAAAACCTCAGATAAAACTTAAGCATAAATCACAGATAAATCGGTTATAAATTAGATAATTTTAACCTAAATGTAGGTCCGCAATAGCTTCATTTTCCGATTAAGTACGGGTACATTTCTGATACAAACTAATGATTTATTTATCGCTCTAAAACCAGTTGAGATATGCAAATGAAATTTAACGATAAAATTGAAAAATAGTTAAACTGAAATTAAATGGATTAAAATTGTTTAACATTTTTAATCTCTGTTTTTTTTACAGTTTTAATCACCCCGTTGTGTATGTATTTTGTTCGTAGTTAAAGACTATTTTAAAACTTGCATGTAGTTTCAGACTTGTAGAGTTATTTGAAGTCACATTATCTATTCTAGACGTTTAAAGTAATCGTTTGTTCCACGCAGTTAAGTCTATTATTTTTTATAGGCAGTTGAACTTTCAGGCTTTTTAACTTGTCTAGTAAATCCTATTTTTCAGGCAATTTTAGGTAGCTATTAATATATTCCAGGTAGTAAGAGATACTCATCGAAAGATACGTTGACTTACTCAACTGACTGGAATAAAAGCATTCCAACAAGTAGTTAAACTAGTACTAGTGACTTAGTACAAGTAGTTAAAGTCAAACTTATTATTCTAGGCACTTAAAGTCATTTTTATTCCAGGCAGTTAAGTTCAATATTACTTACAGTCAGTTGAAGTGAAGTAAGCATGCAGGCTTTTACAGACCTTCCTATATTACAGGTAGTTTTAAGCACTTATTAATGTATTGGAGTATAATGTATGTATAATGTATAATGTATATGGCATGAGGGACTACTAACCAAGCTCTCCTCAATCGGCATACAAAACTCATTATTGAATTGGATCAAAAGTTTTCTTGAACAACGAACAATCCAAGTAGCCGTCGATGGAGACCTCTCAAGGATGCATTCTATCCCCCACCCTTTTCTTGGTATATATCAACGATTTGCTAGGAACCACTGTCAATCCAATCTACAGCTTTGTGGACGATAGCACACTTATTTCCACATTTAAGTCCGCCAAACCAACTGCCGCAAGTTCTCACAATCTTAGGCAGCAACAAGTAGCTTTAATCAACAACGATATTAGAGCAATCTTGGAGTGGGGCGGTAACAATCTGGTCAATTTTACGCTAAAAAAACGCAGGCTGCAGTATTTACGATGAAGACTAACCTTGGTGGCCTGGAGCTGGTTATGGCAGGGAAAACAGTGCCAATGAAATCATCTTTACATCTTCTAGGAGTCGAAGTCACCAACAGTGTGTCCTGGCATGACCACGTTGCCGAGGTCGCCAGGGCGGCTTCCAAAAAACTCGGAGTGCTTTTCAAAACGAAAAAACTGTATACACCAGAACAGCTGCTGACTCTTTATAAGGCTCAAATACGCCCTTCCCTCGAGTATTGCTTGCATGTCTGGAGCTCTGCACCCAAGCATAGTTTAAACCTGCTGGATTCTATTCTAAACTGACAAACAGTCTGGATAGTCTGGAGCACAGGAGAAAGGTGGCTGATCTCTGTTTAATCTACCGTTATTATCACGGTAAGTGATAATAACGGTAGAATAAACTGATTCTACCCAGGGCTGTTCCGGCAAGAAGCACCTTCCTTCGCGCAAGCACCAGTCCAAGAGTGACATAGGAATTTCCTCTTGTGCTTGTGTTTACCATTAAAAAAAAAAGTATTGTATGTATGTGGAGAATAAAACAAATTGTTTTCGTTGCATGATGGTTGTTCCGTTCATTATTTGCCCACCGTCTTTGTTTTTGAAATAGCTGATTTTTTTTACGAAAATGATAAGCAAAGAGAGCATTTTGAAAATTCGCAAAAAGGCCATTTTGACGATTTTTTGAGGCCAAAATTGGCCTCTGCAAGATATGAGCTAACAACAGGAGCTACAACCTTGCAGGTAGTCTCGTTCGAATCTGTAGGATGAAACTAAGAAAAAACCGCTAGAATTATGGTGGTAAAGCCTAAGGAAGTCGAAAAATCGACTTTTAAAGTTTGAGATATTTTATTTTTTGGATACCTCTGCACATGCATTTATTTTTACCGATTTTTTTCTTCTAATTCGGACTAATTACACTAGCTTCTTGTTCTCGACCCACACATTATGGACACACCCAGTTATAATGGGGTGAGCATATTTAGGGGAATTAAGGTAGCCTGCAAATTTGCATAAAGGCCATTTTTGACGATTTTTGTGATCCCTAAATTGGACTCTAAGCATGCGAGATCTCGGTTTATAAGAACGCTACTGACTAAAGCTGACTTAAGTACATAGAGGGATTTGGGTGTTTATCATGTAAGTGTCTGGAGGATTTTGCAACAACACACCATGTAATCTGATCACATACAACGGGCCCAAGGATTGCTACCTAAAAATTTCCTGCTACTCTTGGGCTTTCGCATGTGCAGGAGAAATTATAATTTTTTTTTCTGTATACTTTTCGTGGACCGATTTAAGTGAAAATTGCATGTGAAATTGCAAATACTCTCATTGTACGAGGGCGGGTCAATAAGTCCGTGACTTTTTGAATTTCCCGCCCTTTAATGGAAATGACAACTCTGCTCCTGTCAACAGAGAACTGTCAGTTGACGCCTGTCAAAATTTGAACAAGCTGCATCATTTAGTTTGTGTTTGACAGCTGTTGATAGCAGACTACCACTCGTTTTGAGAAGAAAATGGAAAAAAGTGAATTTCGTGTGCTCATTAAGCATTATTTTTTACGGAAAAAAAACCATCACTCAAACCAAGGCTAAGCTTGATAAATATTATGGGGACTCTGTACCATCCATTTCCATGGTAAAGAAGTGGTTTACTGAATTTCGACGTGGCCGTACAAACACGAAAGATGCCGAACGTTCTGGACGCCCAGTCGAGGTCTCTACATCCAAAACAATCAAAAAAATTCACGATATGGTTTTAGCCGATCGGAGATTGAAAGTATGAGAGATTGTGGAAGCCCTAGACATCTCACATGGTTCAGTAGTTTCAATTTTGAATGATCATTTGGGTATGAGAAAGCTTTCCGCAAGATGGGTGCCGCGTTTGCTCACAATCGACCACAAACGCAACCGTGTGACAATTTCCCAGGAATGTTTGGCGTTATTCAACCGCAATATGAACGAATTTTTGCATCGTGGATCCACCACAACACGCCGGAGACCAAACAGCAGTCAAAACAGTGGATTTCTCGGGGTGAATCGGCACCCAAAAAGGCAAAGGTGGGTTTGTCAGCCAATAAAGTCATGGCGACCGTTTTTTGGGATGCACGCGGTATAATCCACATTGACTATCTTCAAAAGGGGAGAATATTATACTAACTTATTGGATAGATTCAATGAGAAACTGAAAGAAAAAAGACCACATTTGGCCAAAAAAAAGTTCTTTTCCACTTTTCCACCAGGACAATGCAAGGGTCCACACATGCGCAGTTTCCATGGCAAAAATCCATGAATTAGGTTACGAATTATTCCCTATTCTCCAGATTTAGCCCCCAGTAACTATTTCCTATTCCCAAACTTAAAGAAATGGCTCGGCGGAAAGAGATTTGACTCCAACGACGAAATAATCTCTCAAACAAAAGCCTATTTTGATGACCTCGACAAATCATATTTTTCCGAAGGGATAAAAAAATTGGAGAAACGTTAGACTAAGTGTATAGAACTCAAAGGAGACTATGTTGAAAAATAAAATAACTTTTTATATAAAAACCTGTCTTTTATCCAAAAAGTCACAGACTTATTGACTTTGGGCATTATAAAATTCACACAAAATCAGACAGAGAAGGTTTATAGGAAAATGTGCGTTTAAGTTCGTGAAACCATTTGCACAATTATTTAGACCTTACTCAATCTTCAAGTTTCTCAATCGATGGATCGATGGAGCGGGTCCAATAGATTGGCCTCCACACTCCCCAGATTACAACCCGCTTAATTTTTTTTAGGGCAGCGTGTAAAAGGCCTAATTTATAACGCATAGCTACTGTCTTCAATTGAGGTTCTCTCCATGATTATTTATTAGATTCCAGGTTGTCAGAAACACGAAATGGACACCTGTATCGTAGGAAGGGATGTGGCCATTTCTAGCATTTCCGATATTAAATTAAGATTATTATATTATTTTTTTATTGTTCGCATGAATAATGAATAACAAACGATGTTTTTTTCATGACTAACTACATAAGCCTCCCTTAATCCTCCTCTAAACTTTGGTTTCCATACAAGTAAACGTTGAGAGCACACAAAACAAACAGGATAACATTCGTGGAGATTTGACGCATCAACTGTAGTCACTGTATCAATTAATTGATTTTATTGAAACAATTTTCGCAAGTTGTAGTTCTGAGGGAGTACGTTTTGGCTTTTGAAACATTGCGTATATAATTTCTAACCCTAGAACTACAAGGTGGCGTCGTATAGGACACCTATATTAAATTAGCTATATTTTTAATGTTGTATGTAACATATAAAAATAAAAACATATAGTTATATTGCACATAGATTTATTTATAATAATAAAAAATTATTAAGAGTCAACACAAGTGCTAAGACGATGTTCACCATATATCTCTTATGGCAATGTTCACTTTTGTTTAGAGTTTTCCGTTTTTTTTCAAGGACAGAATGCACATCGGCCTAGAGAGTCAGCGAAAGGTTTTGGTATGGAAAGTTGTGTTTCTTTGCAATTAAAAATCTTGCAAATATTACCCTTCATTTCTCTTGGTAAGCAGCCATTTTCCATAAGCGCTTATTTTTTGAATAAATAACCGGTTTCGTTTGTAAAGTCAGCTTAGGTAAACTTTCGTCTTCACCTGGAATTGCAGCATCAAACTCGTCATTTTCAACAACCATAAAGCCTTCGGTTTCGCTCTCATATACTTCTTCATACAGTATTTTTAACGTTCATAATCTCCCAAAGGGCATTTCCTTTCATACGTGCCAGAATCTATTCCAAGGTTATCTAATTTAGGTTTTTTAGACATTATGTAAGATTAACTAATACTCTATAATAAAAGAAATTCGTTTAATCCTTTAAAACACGCACTAAATCATAATACAGAGACCCAATAACTCAAAATTATCAAAACAAAGCACACTGTCTCATTATGTTATTAAAAGATCACTGCAACGGGAATCGAATGACATCGGTATAGATGTGAATGGAGCATTATGCCGGTTGCCGGCTACGCCACCTTGTGGTTCTACAGCTAATTTTGGTTTTTAAATGTATTTTTCCTGTTTTAATAAGAGTAGTTTAGAATATCAGTTTGTTAATTAATTTTATAATTTTAAATAATTGAAATTAAACTAACAAAAAAAATACAAAAATGTATTTAAAAATAAAGTTAAACAAAAGTTAAGCTCTGTGTTTTATTTTAAGCTATTGATATTGGTCTAATGATCCCACTGGTGGGTTCCTGGCCTCGGTCTCGCAATACGCTGACTCTTTCCTAGATAAGCATAAGACGCGAGGGGACAATAGCGATAAAGATGACGTCATTCCTAACACGACCTTTCCTGACCTAAGAGAACGTCCTCGTTCTTGAAATTGTATGCAGTCAACAGAAGACTGCCCTTGGGATTATTGCTGTCAAAATAAACCAAAATTAAAATCAATGTTATTATTGTATCTTAGTTAAATGCGTCCTCTTAACCCAGATACAAGATTAAATAAATAAAAGAATAAATGAGGAATTAAAAAGTTGCCATAGATCAGCCAAGACACTCACAGGCACAATCTAGAATAAAGACTCAAAACAAATAAACCTTACGGCCACGAAAACAGATCAACTGCCACAGACAAGTCAAGCAAAGCACAGACACAGTCAAGATCAGATACCTAGATTTTAATTAGACTTACCCAACCTTAAAAATGAACAACTTTTCATCAAAAGGATTCGTCGCTAAGTGAATCCAGGCTTTAATGTTCTCAATACCAGCCACTCCAATATAAGATTTATGTGAACGTTTAGATCCTACCACGTCGCTTACTTCATAACGATCGTTTTCTAAAACTTTGGTTACCCGGAATGAACCTCTCCACTTAGGAATAAGTTTTCGACTAGTTCCTGTAGCCGGCAAACTAGTTACTTTTATCACAACAAGATCTCCCAACGAAATGATCTCGGGTTTACATCTTGATTTGTCGAACCGCTCTTTGTCTTGAAGTTGTTGTTTTTGGATTCTCTGAACGACTTCTTGACGTACTTTAGTTATATCGATTAGATCTTGAATAACTGGTTCCCTTTCACCATGCACTGAGACTCGAAACCCCATTAGTACTTCACTCGGTAAGACTTCCAATGTCTTATTGACAGTACCATTAATACCCAACTGTAGTTTAAGAACATTTGCGTCTCACCGTTTGTCATTGTCCTTGCTTAACGCTGCTAAGGATTCCAATATGGTTCGATTGTACCTCTCCACTTGACCATTTCCCCTTGGCAGAGCCACAGCAGTAAGATAGTGAGTCATACCAAACCTTTTTATATAATCTTAAAACTTACGAGAGGTGAAAGCAGTACCTGCATCTGTAATCAAACGGTGTGGGGCGCCAAAAAGTTTTATAAAGTCGTTGAGACTCTTAATGACCAAATCAGTTTTAGTACCTTTGACAGAATATCTTAAAACAAATTTTGTAAAAGCGTCAACGATAACGAGAAGGTATTTATTGTTCATTTTACTTTTGATAAACGGACCTAAGGGATCCAAATCGATCGTGAATTTAAACAATTCTTAATATATTTATTTACAAACGATCTCATTCTAGGAAACCAGTATTTGGAGGAAAGAATCTCATATGTTTTGTCAAATGCAAAGTGTCCCACATCGTCGTGATTCATGCGACAAATCTGAAAGCGAGCAGCTTTTGGAACAACCCAGTGAAGCCCATAGGGCGTATTTCGTTCATGTTCTGGCAATCTTCGCGGCTGGTTATATATGGGTCGATCCGTAGTTAAAGAAATCTTCATACTCGTAATAGATGTTTTCCCTATTTCCGATAGATTGGAGGCAATACAATCTTTAAATTCATTTAATAACGTTATTAAATTAGAAATAGCCTGTTTATTTTTGACACCCACGTTAATTGCTAACGTATCTAAAGCAGATAAAGATGTTCTTGCAGTATTCTGCGGCGATAAAATAATGGATGAAAATGTAAGTAAATTACCTCTTTTAATATACTGACCGTCATCTAATTCAGTAAAATTTTGACCAATCAATACATCAACATCCATAATTTTATCTTTAATTACATAAAGTTCAATATTTTTGACAACGCTATCTATCGAAACACAAGTTTGCGTTATAAACAACGACATGAAAAATATCCCCGGTAAAAATGTATTTAATTTCACATCATGATTTAAAATATCTAATCGCAAGTTTAAATCATCGGCGAGCTGTTTAGTTATCATAGAGCATTCACTTCCTAAATCAAGATAAGCTATGCATTCAGCATTATTGATGTTGATAACTTAAATAAAATTTTTCGTTTGTTTTTGTATCTCCGACATAATTAACATGATACTCAATAGCCCGCTGCTGATTATTCAGTTTAGAAGTTTTATTTTGATTTCGGGGACAAGTACGGTGTAAATGGCCATATTGATTACAAACAAAACAACGGCGCTTTTGATTACCAGTAGAAGCTCCTCGCTGATCGTTATTCTTGAAAGGTGATGAAATATTATGAAATGACGGTGACGAAATATTATAGTTTGGTTGAGAGAGAGAACTTGAAAACATTTTTAAACGGTGAGCTAATAATGCCGGATTTGATACGCCAGCAGTTCCGACCAAAAAACGAATTTGCTTGTCAGTTATCGAACCCATGATTAAATTAATCTTATCCTCGTCTGGCAGCGATAATCCTAAATCGTTTATAAAAGCCAGTTTTTTAAAACAATAATTATACATATCACACTTTACATTGTTGGGTGTGAAATTCAGCATTTTTGTTAATAATAAATGTAAATCACGTTTTGGTGGAAAGACACTTATTAATTGACTTTTCCAATCCAACCAGTATAAATAGGCGATTCGATATTGGTCTAATGATCCCACAGGCAAGTTCCTGGCCTTGGTCTCGCAATACGCTGACTCTTTTCTAGATCAGCATAAGACGCGAAGGGACAACAGCGATAAAGATGACGTCATTGCTAACAAGTTATTTACAATGTATCAGTTTCATTCTCCCTACTTGTCTCATTATATTGTAAATGTAGTACCAATTGACCAAACAAAACAGTAAATACCTAATTTAATTACCGTACTTACTAAAATTTACACTTTGTTTAAAATCAATGCATACAAGTTTTTGCCAAATAGCAAAGCTCACGTATTAAATCCAGAGTAGGTTATCTTCATGATTTACCGCCCGTCATCCGAATATAGTCGTGGCAATTAATTATAACGTCCATATTATCGGGTCTAAGCGATATTTCTAATGATCGGGGAGCAATCCTGCGTCCGCTTATCTCTTGTAAATAATTAGCCGGCCATCGGTCACGGACCACTTGGCAACAATGAGCATCGCGACGTCGCCTCGCGTCGGTCGCGTCGCGCCGCCAGCAAATTGTTAAAATTAATGTTTGAGCAGTTGATTAAATTGCACAAGAGATGGTATTGTGGTACACCGGGTGCATTGCAAGATAAAGGAATATTTATGGCTCAATTTTCAAGCTCTGCCGTTCGATTGCATATACACGTATATGGGAAAGGAAACATATGTATTCCATTGTTATTGTGTTTGCTGCCTTAATTTTCTCCCCTGATTTCGTCACAAATTTATAATTTTATTTTTACGATTTTATATGTTTGTTATTGGTTTTTTTGTCGATGTTGTAATGTATTAACAACACATTCTTGCTATTTAATCGGTAGTTTTATTTTATGGTCTGTTATAGATATATAGTTACATAGACTTGGACTTGCTAGTTTAATGGCTCTGCTACGAGGCAATCTGTCAGCACGATTAGGAGATTCGGAAAAATCGTCGGGTATGTACCCTGTTTCCCGAATTGATAATTTTCACAATTGTTAATACTGAAATGCACGGTGACACGTTCCCCACAATGCATCCGGCATCATCCGGCCTGGCTACCGGCGTGAATAGGTTCAGCTACCAATGGCAAAGGTCAGGAAAGGGTTCCTAAGGATAGGAGAGGAAAGAACAGCCACATGTTGACTGGATGAAGGATGACGCGGAAGTCACATAATTAAATGTGCAACCCCCAAATAACTAATAATAATACATAACCACAAATGACGTAACAAAGTTGCCAAGTCGCTATCTTAAGCTATATACACATAGGATCGACCGTTCGAGCTGTATACATATGGCGTGATAGTGGTATTGCACTGCACTATTGGTGAACAAATCTAATTTTGTAAATGAGAGCTAACGACTTTTAAAAGTGACTTAAGATTTGAAAAACATGTTAAAACTTTAACGGAACTATAGTATCCAGTGATGGCAAAATAGCTGCTTCAGATATTGTTTAGGTATCAGAAAGCACGATCATATCCCATATCATTCCGGCTTACTATCAGTGCTAGTGGTTTCAGTTGGAGGACAGATACCTTGTGCATATGTGTATACTCTAGTTTAATGAACCAAAATTTTTGTTTTTCAAGCTCATAAGAGACTCAGATATCTATAACGAGTAGGTAGGTAGGCAAGTATCCCGACAAACTTAAAAATAGATATTTCTGATAATAAAAGAATATTAGGAATTTCTGGAATTTAGGAAGGGATTGGATATCTTAATCAGTTAGTTGGACAAAAAATGGATTGAACGAATTTGTATCCAGTACTGATGTTTGTATTTCGCTTTTTTATAAAAAATGGCTTTGATTTTCCAGTTTTTTCATCTATTTTTAGGAAATTCATCAGGAAATCTACTTTTTTTTTTGAGATATCGAAATTTTTCTTCAAGTTTGCCGAGTTTTTTTTTCATATTGACTATTTCCAAGTTTTCCTTAACAGTTTCTGCTACTATAGACGCTATTGGTGTTTCAAACGCGTTGTACAGAAACAGCTGATATTTTTGATACAGCTTATTTCAGGCATGACCGATGAAACAGTTCCTTGTACTTTACACACTTTACTAAGTTTTTGCATGCTTTTTTGCAAGATAGATAATTACTTTTCTCATTTGTCTGGTGCTGTTTAGAATTATCGCCACCTTGGATAACAATGTGATAATTTAATAATTTGTGATAAATTGATAATTTAATTATATTTTTTCAGAAAGAGTAATTTAGTATATATTTATTTTTATCAATACTCAACGCTTATGTAATATTAAAAATAATAATAAATGTCCATATAGTTGCATCTAATTACTGGCAATCTCGTGGGGATCTATTCCTGGAAACCGAAGGATTTGTGTGCGCCATCTAAGATCAGGTAATAGCCACTAAAAATTACCTTAAACATATTGTTAGAGATCTTGCGGTAGTAAATCATAGATGTCGCAAATGTCTCCGCTTACCAGCAACAATACCGCACATCACAGCAGGTTGTACATTCATCTCTAGCCACAAATAATATCTTAGTGCTCAGAAGTTTCGGCTCACGCACTCCAACGTTCTTCACTTACTTCACTATCAATATACCTCTGAATCCTGGAAAATGAACACAATCGATTATACGGAGATAGAAGTGTTAAAGATTTTTCCGATAAACATTGCTGCGCCTATTACACACAATCTGCAAGAGACAATTACTAACAAGCTGGCAAAGTATACCAATCCTGTCAATGAGATTCAACAAACAACAATGGAGGCAAGGAAGTGTTGATGTTGTTTCTATCGCTCTTTTATCTATAGTTCTTATTCCTAAATCTCTTTTCCTCGCCACCTTTCGGCTCTTGTTCTTTCACCATATTTAATAAAATTATAAAACTACAGAAATCAACTATATTAAACTCCTATAATATCGTACGAAAATTTCTTAATTTGCAATAGGTAGAGCCATCTTGCTTAGGCGTATGACCCTTAAAACACTGCACCTTATCGTAAATAAGCAAGAATAAATTAAATTTATATTTTCCAAAATTATACAATATAAAAGAATGTGGTTAACCAATATTCAAACAAATTAGATAATAAGGAAAACAAAACAGCATGTCGTTTAAGATATCGCAACTGGGCTAGTACTACAAAATATATCACAAACTAAACCAGAAAAACAACCAATTAATTAATTGAATCCTAAATTTTGTTAAATAAAATACCTAAGATAATTTTATAGTACTGTTCTATGCAAAATGAAAGATATAAAACTGATATTAGGCTAGCGCACAAATTTATAAAGAAAAAAGTGGTGGTAATAAAATATGAAAGCTGGGCTACACCGAAGGCATATTTTGGGCTAAATTGAATCCCAGGTCCAATAAAATCGGTGTTACTGAAGGTATATTGATGGAGAACCAATAGTTTTTTGTGTCTTTATGGAGGAACACCTGGTTGAATGTGATATATCGTATCTATGTGTATGTCATATATGTATTGCTTAAATGAAATTTGGGCGAAAAAAGATAGGCATAAAATAAATATAAGCGACTATATCGTATGTATATGTTTTCCTTAGTACGTATGTAACTATTTCTTCAAAATTATATTTTAACTTATCCTTTCGTAACTCTTAAATTTTTTATGACACCTAAAAGTGTCCTTCGAACAGAAGGCCCCTTTCCGTGTGCTCAGGACCCTTTTTACCTTCTTTAATATTTACCATTTTAATTAAGGTAATTAAATGCTCATTTTCCGGAGGGGGCATTAAAAATGCGTTTTACATAAATATACATAAATTATGTCTTTACTTAAGGGAGACACGGTCGGCAGTTAAATCGGGCTTAGGATTTCGGGACCTAAATGCTCTCATCAGGATTTGTCATGTTGATTCTTATTAAGGTTATGAAAAATGTCAACATTTTAAAAGCTTCTAAAAATGTATGAAAAAAAAAATATTTTTTTTTTACAGTGTGCTTCGTTAAATATTATTTAAGTGTATATCAGTTTTGTATACTCAGCTGTCAAGAAACATTATATATGGGATATCAAAATAAAAAGATTTTTTTTTTGATACTATTTATCTCAGTATTTGCAACGAGGAAGTAATCCGACCCTTTAGTAGTTCTGTTAGCAGAAGAATTAAACCTTTTGCCAAGACGTAATGTATCACATTACAAGTTGTTAAATTGTTGTTATCGCGAAACCTAAATGTGTATTCCCGGGTTCATTAGCTATTTTCTTTAAATAGTGTAGCAAAAAAAAATGAAAACGTTACTGTAAATCTAGCTTTAATATACTGACAATGACGCAATTGTTAAACTAGCTCAACATTTGTTTGTTATTCAAGCGCTATCATAATAAAGCAAAAAAAAATCAATTTACGCTCAACTAACAGTACAAGTAAAATCTCGCATATCATATATAAATTCCCAGAATTTAAGGTGAAATTAAAGTGATAATATAAGACTTAAATAAATTTAATTAAAGTTGAGTGCTATTTGTTTGTAGTAGTTGGCTTTGTTAAAGATTTGGCCATTTTATTATTTTATGCTAGAGTGATTAAAATTAGAACTATTTCGTATTTAACAGGCCTTCAGGCCTCTGGAGTCCATAAGGGAGGACTTTCAAAAAAAATACACAAGTACTAGACCACGGAAACAAATTATTAAACACTTAAGAGATGAAATTCACAATCACCTACTACTATTACTTTCTTAAAGATTTCTCTTACATTACGATATAAATGAAAAAATTATGTCTAATCCGGATACATTACTTATTATGTTATGCAATAAGGGTACAATGTTCCAGGGGAATCATTAAGTTCTTTATGAAGAAAGTTAATTGTTAATAACACGACTACTAGAGATATTTATTTCTACTGTATCTATTTCAATATTACGTCAATATTCTGAACTTTACTTCACTAAACTGACAACTGACCACTATCGGCGATGCGGCTCCGTATATACTCGGCGGCACGCTGTTTCGGAAGATTCCCGCCAACCTTCGGGACGTCGTGCGGTGGTTTCTCTCTTGCAACTGGACTTTTTATAGAAATAACAATCAACATTTTCTTCAGAGTACGACGTTGGGGAGTATAACAGCGCACTAGAAATTGCATCCCTGGAGACCTAAAGAACACTCTGAGTATAAAGACCACTTTTAACTAGCTGCGAATTATCCTCCAGTTTAAGTTATCGAGTCCGCATGCGAGTTTAGAAAGTACCTTTGCCTTATCAACAGCAATTCCTTGACTGGAAACGACGTGACATGGATACTGTATGAAATTTTTTTTGGCCTAGATTTTCGTAGCCTCAGGGACACTTCTTCTAGATTTCTCATGCGGTCTTCAAACGATTTTTCTATCACAATAATACCATCAAGGTAAACTAGGCTAGTATCCACTGTAAAAGCCCGCTTTTCTCGATCTTCAGGGGCCAACTAAACTTGCCAGTATCTACTTTTCAGGTAAGGCTAGCGTGGGAAAGATTTTCGATCCAGTTAGAGTGTATAAAGTAATTAAGTATCATCAATGCGAGGAAGAAGATAGCTGTCCTTTTCAGTCACCTTATTAAGCTGCCGATAATCTCTGCAGAATCTGTTCCAGCCATTTTTCTTCTTTACTAATTCCACCGGTAAAAACCATGGACTATTAGATGATTCCATGACGCCTTCCTTAGCCATACTCTTAATAATCTTATCAGTCTCCTCTCTTTTAGCTTGAGGCAATCTTAATAAAGTTAGCATTTCCTTTATGGATTTTGTGCTGGACTATGTTGGTCCTGCCTTTCATCTCAGTATCAAAAATATCGATGGAACAAATGCCTTAGCTTCCTTCTTTGGTCTAGACCGGTGCTCGACGAGCTTTTCTAATTCTTTCGTTATTGCTTTCCGGTTGATTGACGAAAAACAAAGAAAAACACAAAGTCACGGTCTCACAACATGTAATTAAACGGGCTACACGTGTTTCGCTCTAGTTAGAGCATCATCAGGCCTAAAATAAAAATACTACTTAAACAAAACTAAAAACTTACATAAAACAATAAAAAACCTTTAGAAGCCATACACACACTTTACAGTACATAAATAAACAATAATTTTAAGGTTATAATTGTACAAAGCAAAAAATAAAAAATTGAAAATTGGAACGTAACAACATAGACTCAACGAGAATCGAACCCGGTACAACAAGATTATAAGTATAAGTGTAAAACCTATCGGCTATACGGACCTAATGCTAAAACAACTTAACACGTTAGCTAATGTAAATTGAAGAAAGTGACTACAAGGAAAATGTTAAACGATACTTAGCTAAATTAAATTGTTAAAAATTAAATTAGGATTAAAAGTAAACACGTCATTCACACACACGAGAACAGCACTCTTCCTTTTTCTCCAGAAGGTTAAGCTTCTTACCCTTAAGGCATTCATGAAGCATTTCAGCTCCCACCCCCGGAGAAAAATTATGAGTAGAGGCCAGCAAATGGTTAGCAAACGCTGATTTGGTATCACTGACATTGGTATTTTTAAATTTTTCAAACAGCGCTACGAGTAGAGATTTTTCTTCCAGACTGGCCAATGTATACTGCGTTGCAATCGTCACATTTTAAAGAGTAAACTCCCGATTTAGAAAGGATACCCGCCTTGTCCACTCTACTGACCAATTGGTTCTTTAAATTATTGACTGTCTTAAACGCGATTTTTACATTTGGGGATTTAAACAATCTTACTAAGTTTACGGAGATAGAACCAAGAAAGGTCAAGGATCTAAAGGAACTTATTGAGTCGTTATTATGAACAATATTGTAGGTCAATTTATATTTATTTGTGGACGGCTTCTAAAGGTTTTTTATTGTTTTATGTAAGTTTTTAGTTTTTTTTTTAAGTAGTGTTTTTATTTTAGGCCTAATGATGCTCTAACTAGAGCGAAACACGTGTAGCCCGTTTATTTACATGTTGTGAGACCGTGACTTTGTGTTTTTCTTTGTTTTTCATCAATTTTATATGTTGGTCTCTTAGAGAATAATGGATGAGATTTTTGGATTTTCCGGTTGATGTTTACAGCCACAATTTGTCAAAGAACTCCGTCTCAATTGAACTCCGTACCCTTCTTTAACAACACAGACTAATGGTTGACGTTCGTTAGCCTCACAGGAATACTCCTTTCATCACGTACAAGGATCTTTCCGACTACTATCCTTCGACCAACAGCCTCGTCATGCATTGCAGGCTTGACCTAGTCAGGTCTCCGACTTAGTCATGTCCAAGCCTAGTCGCAGCTTCATTCTGGTATCAAAACTTTCTTCAAAAGTAATCCTTATAAGAATGTCAAACAACCTTCTCATCGATTATTTTCCGGACTTTCTGCTTAAACCTTGGAACTCGAAGTCCTTGGTTTCCATTAAGTCCGTCCCCATGATCAACTCATCCTCAATCTCAGCCACTATAACAGGATGTTCCATCATGGATATATATTTGATCCCCCGTTGCTATTTGTAGACGCCATTTTTATTGCCGAACTTTATAGAAAGATTTTACTATGTTGGGTCTTATAATTGTCGTTATCGTAGCTGTATTCAGCGAAGGGTTTCATCCACACACGCGTCAACGAAAACATCTAAGCGGTATTTACTTTTGCTTATCGCCCCTTCGTGTCGACCTTCTTTAGTTTGTTGGCTTGGCAGGAGTGGAACTAGCACCTTTTAGACAGTATCTTCTTATGTGACCTGCCTTGCCATATATCCATTATTCCAACTTCCAGTCCTGACGTCTACGTCCTACATTAACCTCTCTTATGATCCGCTTAACCAACTCTTTTACCGTATTTATTTAAATTTCGCGCCAATATTCCGAACTTTACTTCACTGAACTGATAACAGACAACTCACTTCCATCGGTGGAACCATAGACATATAAATAAGAACATATAAATATAAATATAACCATATAAAATATAATAATATAATATAAATATAACCATAGACATATAAATACAGTGCGAACGTAAAGGTTGGAATAAATTAATTTAAAATTCAGGGGTATGTTAAAAAAAAAAACGCTCGGACATGTCGATTTTTATTTTTAACTACGGGTTTTCTTACTATAATTTTATGTATACAGGGTGGCCCAAAAATAAGTTACGGTCATCAACGTAATTTTTTTAAATGTAAACACCTATTTTTTATTTTAGATTTAGGTTCTACATCAAATTCTAAGTACATTTCATGTACCATGTCCTATACCTAAACTCGACCGTTGACGATTGAAAACAATAAAAGGCTATTTTTGGAAGAGTTATTTATATCAAGCAAGAATACATAAAAATATTTTAATTAATTTATTAAGTGTTGAAAATGGCTGCCACGAACCTCTTGGCAATATCCCAGTCGATGCTGAAATTCTTGTAAAACGTTATCGATAACAGAAGGTTCTATCAATCTTATTTCTTCCGTTATTCTAATTTTTAAGTCTTCAATGTTGTTTGGCCGATTAACATAAATTTTGGACTTAAGATACCTCCACAAAAAAAAAATCTAAAGGAGTCAGATCCGGCGATCCGGCCGTCCATTCAATTGCACCCCTCCGACCAATCCAACGTCCAGGGAAAACGGTATCCAGGTATCCAGGCTGGAGCTCCATCTTGCTGATACCATAAGGAATTATCTAATATATCCGGGTCTTCTGGATCGGGGTATAAAGTGGCAGGGCATGGAACCAAGTCATTTTCTAAATACTGAAAATACCTCTCACCATTCAAGTATCCTTCAAAGAAAAAGGGCCCTATAACCCTGTTTTCAATCACCCCCGCCCAAACATTTACTTTTTGAGGGACTTGGCTGTGGCACTCCATCATCCAGTGCGGATTTTCAGTAGCCCAATATCACACTACCATGAAGACAAAACGTTGCCTCATCAGAAAATACATTTTTTTTTGAAAATTGTGGATTAGCATGGCACAAGTCCATAAGTCTCTCACAAAATTCTAAACGCCTATCTGGGTCATCTTCATTTAGCTCATGAACCAATTGAACTTTGTAAGGGTGCCATTTATTTATACCTAAATACTTAACAACGGATGTCTGGGATATCTGATTTTCTAACGCAATATTGCGAGTCGTTTTATGGCAATCTTCTTCAACTGCCAGCAAAACATTTAGTTGCTTCTCTTCTGATATACTTGACCGACCTTTCGTATAATTATCCCTGACATGACCCAAATCCCGATATTTCTGTTCTATTTTACTGACAGTACTTTGAGATATACGTGGCCTATCAGGATACTTGGCATGATAAATTTCACAGACTTCCATCTGAGTGCGCATCCTGTTTCCATAACCAATCATCATCAAAATCTCTATTCGCTCTCGCTCACTAAGACGTACCATTTTTTGAAATTTTAATTTTATCTTTTGATAAACTTAACACAAGCAAAACTTTGCTTAGGCATCTAAATCAAACTAAATTCACTCAAAATTATTTGATGTCAACAAATTGTGACAAGTTAACAATCAAAAACACCAACCACAAATGTAAATAACCAAACAATAACTGATAGGTTGCTTGATATAAATAACTCTTCCAAAAATAGCCTTTTATTGTGTTCAATCGTCAACGGTCGAGTTTAGGTATAGGACATGATACATAAAATGTACTTAGAATTTGATGTAGAACCTAAATCTAAAATAAAAAATAGGTGTTTACATTTTAAAAAATTACATTGATGACCGTAACTTATTTTTGGGCCACCCTGTATACATAAAATTATAGTAAGAAAACCCGCAGTTAAAAATAAAAATCGACATGTCCGAGCGTTTTTTTTTTAACATACCCCTGAATTTTAAATTAATTTATTCCAACCTTTACGTTCGCACTGTATAATAACACATATATAATAATACATATAAAGAACCATAGACATATAAATATCATAAGACATATAATAAGACATATAATCCTTATTTATATGTCTATGGGTGGAACGCTGTTCCGAAAGTTCTCGCCCACTTTCGAGACGTCGTGCGGTCTGTAACTTGTGTCATTCCAAAATGATGGAAAATCAGCAGGTATCTCGGTGTTTACAATATGGACCTGTTGACCATATAAGCGTACCTAAATGATTGGGTATTGTACTATTAGCAAGACCTACTTGATATGAATGATAGTACACTATCATAAAATATAGGTAGTGGATACTTATTGTACATATCACAAGAATCCTTGACTCAGTCAATTAGGAAAGAAAATTATAACAAAAATAACGAGGAATCGTTCAAAAATAACTTTTCAAAGTGACTGTAAAGAGGCAGTTAAAATTCAAAATTTGGTTTAATAACGTAGCAACGTTTGATAGAGTAACGTAAAGTTTGATAACGCCATTCGAAAGCTGAGTAAATTTTCATAGAACCAATAATAAATGTGGGAGAAACAAAACAATGTTTTCATATTTAAATCGCTATATCTTGTACACTTAGGTAGATGGAGTTTTATAAACAAGGTCTTATATTCTTCCCTATTAATAAAAATCAAGACATGTTAAGTCCGCACACCCAAAATAAACTTCCTCTTTTACTCTTTTAATCACTTTGCAAAGTTATTTTTGGACGATTTTCCTTTGACATTTTTCTTATAAATTATTTATTTCTAAGCGGATGAGGTCAAGGGTTCTTGAGATATAAATAGTCCAGATCCAAAGACAATGGGAATTAAAATAAGTGCAAACTATTTCAATCCTTATGTGTGTAATAGAAGAAATTACGAGAAATCTGATCGAATACCTAAAGCGATTTAAGTTGAATGAAAACATCTATAAATTAGAGCAAACATCAATTTCGCATAATCACTTCACATATATATATAAGTAAAAAAGCAAAATTAATATTGGGAAAGTAATTAAAATATAATTACATTGTAGAAATATTATATCTGACGGCCGGCTTTGAAAGCCACAGGTTAATTAAGTGAAATCAAACTTCATTCAGGCTATTATTATACCCAAATTAATTTATAAACCCCTATGACCGCATTGACCATTGTCGAATCCTGACTTAATATAATAATATACTGTCAAAAACTAATAATAATGAACTACTGAATATTTATAAATTTTTTAATAAATTAGAGTTATATTTATAATACAAGCAATTATAAAAATTAGATAGCGTAAACAGAGAAGAACTGTTTAAATAATTTTTTTGATGATTGTAGAGCATTTTGAAAATGTATTGTTTCGTTTAACTATAACTCCAGCAAAACCTACGAAAGTAAAATACATTCCTAAGAATTTACTTTTGCCTTTTATAATTTAATTGATACTAAAGAATAAACTCTTCCAGCACTGCTTCAATCAATGGAAAAAGCGAATGGAAAACTATGTGGGAGTATATTAAAGATAAGCATTCACATGTAGAATAATTTTTATAATAAAACCAGTTTTTGTAACCAGCTTCGTTATTTAATAGTCAGACCTCTTATAGTACTCCTGGAAGAATTTACAGTTTCTAAGACATCGCGGACGTTCATATACTCGGCTTATATGGATCTTGCACATGCTATACCATAGTCCGAGTCACCGATTTAAAAGTCAAAAAAGTTAAATTAAAGCCCTCAGCTATTTTAATCGTTTTACAAATTCAAATATATAATAAATATTAATTATTTTGTATGCTAAATTCCAATTTTGTATTTCAATTTAGCACTAATAATTATTTATAATATTTTATTGTTTTTGTATTCGCTCAATCAGATTAATAAAATATTCAAAGGCCACCTGAGTGGTATAACCAGCCATTTTATTAACATTATTTAATTTCATTTGAAATATTTTCATTGTGAGCTCATCCGTAAAGTACTGAAAGGGATTTTAATTTCATAAAAGTAATTGAAATTCTGATAATTTGAATACTTTGAGGTTATAGCGGTTTTTTGCATACGTTTCCAATAAAACGAGTTATATTTAATATTGCGGTATCAAATATGTATATAATAATAAAACTGTGTATGCAGTCTTACAAAAAACTAACCAAAATCGATGAACGCAATGTAAAAATACATACATGTTAAAAAGCTGATTACTTGTTGTGACAGGGGCATTTCGTCTGGATTTCACTGAAGCGAAAAAGTGCATAAAAAACAGAGGCTTCATAATTGCCGACCGGAATCACCGAGTTGCTCTTGAATATTTCATTAAAGGTTAAAAATCCTGGAAGGAAATTCTGGCTGAAGATAAATAGCATAGGACTTCCCCAGCTGCTGCTCTTTTCCAGTTTCGTATAAGAATATTTTATTATAAAATATAAAATTGTATTCAGAATTCATACATTATATAAAAATGTACTTCAAAAATACCCAACGGTTAATATTTTTTGTGAAATAATATTTTTTTTTAATAGAAGGTTGTGGGTTGTATATCCATAGGCCGTTGGTTCAAATCCGGCTCGAAGGACCAAGAAAAGTGATTGTTTAATAATTATTTTGAAACACAAAAAAAAACAGTCCACATTTTCTAATAGTGAGCTAAAATATGTAATAAAAGTAAAATGAACAATTATTTTTTGGTCACTTTGGTTTTGTCTGCTAGAAGAAATTAGAAATGTAAATAGATATACAGGGTGTTTGAAAAATAGACGCAGATATTTCAATGGATGATTCACTCGATTCCTTTGAAATTTTGTAGTATTATTTGTTGTATTAAGAGGCCAATTTAGCGCTTAGGTTATATAATTTTAACCAAAGCGCTAAATTGGCCTCTTAATACAACAGGTCCAGTGGCATCTTTTTTGCCAATAATAATTGCTAACATGTCCCCCGGGACGCTACTGGACCTTATAATTTTAATCTATTTAGGGCTAAATTAGCCTCTTAATACAGCCAATTTCAAAAGAATCGAGTAAATATTTTTTTAATAATAATAAAAAATTAATATTTAAAAAAAAATGTATCACCCTATATCTTGAAAACTGTGCATTTCCGGACCCATATAGCAAAAACGCTGCCATAATTGGAACATTTTGTTCTCAGTATTTTTCAGAATGGCGTACAAGGCGACTGCTGTCGAGTTAGTGTGCATTGCATACGCATTAAAAAAAAGAAGAAAGCCGCGAAGGTACTCGGTTCATCCATTAAATATGATGCGATTAACTTTCTTTAGGGCAATTTCATTGTCTGTGTGGAGAACTGAGGTACTTGAAGTACCCAGAAAAATTTTTCAATTATTATAGAATGTCGATGAAGTCGTTCGATGAATTACATGAATTGCTAAGAGTTAGCCTGCAAAAATCAAAAACAAAGTTCTGTAAACCTATAAGTGTAGAAGAGAGACTCACAATAACTTTACGGTAAGAAACATTTATTTTTTATAATTTCAAAAAAAGGTAATTAAAAAAAGTGCATAAAGGTTGTTATATATCTAGGAGGTCACTATATTGAGATATCTGTGATTCAGTAGGAGATAAATGTGACACGGATGTAGCAGGTGAGGGCTGTGGTGGCTGAATTGGTACTTGATTTGTGTAGCGTGGTAGATTCAACGATTGGGAAACCCAAGAAGCAATTGAAGGATTGGGTGACATTTGGGACTGTTGCAATGGTTGGGAGTAGGAAGGGGGATATGAGTGAATATTTTGGGGTACAGCTAAATTTATTGATTGAATTTTGCAAAAATTGAAAAAGATTTTTGTCAAAATTGAAGGCGTTGTCCGTAGTTACGCTAAAAAAAAATTATGTTCACAGGCTACTTCACGATTTTGGAAGCGTGAAATATTAACACGTTACTCATATGTCACTTTTTTTAACATGTTAAATAAAGTGACATATTATGAACTATGAAATTTTAAATAAAATTTAAAAAAAAAACGTACTTTTTATAACGATCATAGAAAAAATAAATTTTTGCGATTAGTCAAAGTAGAAAAATGTTTTTTAATTTTTTGTGCGAAAACCGTGCATCTAACGGACAAAGTCCAGGAGATCAAAAATGTTGCAAATAAAACGGGGAATTTAAAAATATTTTTTAATATAAGAAATACCAGTGGCGTACCTTTTTCTTTATAAAAGTATTCAGCGGAAAACCCACACACACGCCACTGGAGAACATAAAAATGTTAAAAGTATGTTGGTAAATGGCTCTGGATACACAGAGTCTGCATACCAATCTTTGGACAAATATCTACAGGGGTATTTAAGTTATCGAAAAAAAATAATTTTTTTGTTAAAGCTTTACCACCCTGTAGCTGAAAATCTAAAAGGTTTAGGACCTATGTTTATAGGAACTTTTTTGCGAATTTTTGTCTAAAGAACACGTTCCTGAATTTTGTCGCAATATATAAAAAACATATACCTGTATACTAACAATTTAAATTTTACCGGAAAAAGACACAATTTGCAACTTTTAGAGATATGTTTGATGCGCTAATACATAACAATAATAGTTTGGGCAATATAGAGAAAGTTAATTTTCTTGTAAGTTTTTTGCGTGACCCAGCGTTAATATAAATTAAAAAAATACCCATGACTATAATTAATTATTCAACCGCTTATGAAACACTAGTAAAACGTTACCAAAACACTTGTTTAATTGCAGCTATCGAAAATGCTCCAAGGCTTACCACAGAAAATCTTAGCGATTTAAGGCAGCTTTTGGACACATTTTCGGATAATCTTCCTTCCTTACTTAAACGCATTCGTATTTCTGTGGCTACTAAATTTGAGCTTCAGTACCATCTAAGTTTTACGTCTTCCTTTATTCAGCTCACTACTTAGTTGAATAAGCATTGTTCGGCTCTTGATAATGTTTGTTACACGCAAGGAGAAAAAAATTGCGAAGGGACAGGATAATTTCCAAAAATTTGTGGTAAATTGCCTAAAGGAAACTGGCTTTACTTCCGCAATGCTGTTCTGGCTGATTCTACCTATAACATTCCCGGTCCTATTGATATTCTAATAGGTGCTTCTTTGTTGCCTTATATTTTGGAGAAAGGTCATCTTAATGGTAGATTGAGGCAAGTTTTCTCAACTCGACTAAGACAGTGAGAATTTACGACGATTTTTGTATTTTTTATTTTTTACCAGGACAATCAATACACGTCTCAAAACCATAACAAAAACGTCAGCAAATGACTATAATGACGTTTTTACATGACGTCATAATGACAACAAAAATCACGTGAATAAGTCCCACCAAAATAACGTCAGTTGGGATGACGTAAATGGGACGTCTATTACTGACCATTTAAAGATGTTTTTAACTGACGACATTTTAGTGACGCTTCTACTGACCTATTATTTAAATGTTTAAATGCGTTTCTAAAGAGCCTAAATTTTTTATACAGGGCTCTCAAATTTGGTAAAATAGGTATATCCGCTGGCTAATCATTTAAACTTCACTCGTTTGTACATTTATTATAAAAATGTAATAGTCTTTTTTTCCTGTAAATATAAAACTGTAATCCAAAAACGCAATAAATAAAGCACATCATTACAAAAAATGCAATGTTATTTAACGCGACAGTTTGATTTAACGCACATATTTATATCTATTTTTTTTCCACTCATAGGTGAACATTTTCTACTGGACGACTAGGAGAACTTTGACAAAATTTAATTAAATGTAAAAAATTGTAAAATTAGGTAGTTTTTTTATTTTAAATTGAGGTACTGAAAATCAACACTTTTTTTTTTTTAAGTTTTTTTTTTTAAAGATACATCACCTTCTTCATAATAAAACATTTATTTCAAGCAGTTAATAACTTACACTTTCATCACTAAAGATTTTACTATTAGAGACCAGTGTGGTGACATGTTAAAAGAGTAAGAAATCATTAAAACGTTATTCTATAATAAAATTAAATACAATACTCGTTCCAACCATTATTTATATAAAATATTAAACATATAAACCAACATCAATGTAAGGTGATTACGATTGGGCCCTGCATTATAAAGAAACTAGAAAGACCAAACCGGCGACTATCAACTGCGAAACGGAAATGCTATAAGAGAATGGTGATAATAGATTAAAAACATCACAATTTAGGAAAGTTATCTATTAAAAGATATAGATCAATAGTATTGGATTATTTATACCTACTTATCCGTGGAAGTGTACTGCAAATTGCGTGTAATGGTTATCTAGTATACAATATATGAACCTTGGTTTTTGGTATTTGAGCTTAAAGATGAGGTCTGTTTGTTTGCAGATGTTAATGCACGGCGTTTATGTTTATATAATGCTAGATTATTATAATATGTTTTTACTAAATAATATTCCTCTTAAAATGAAAAAAAATATCTACAACTCATTAGCAATAAGTAATTACGATACAAGGTTAAATAAGTAGTTTTATTATAATACCCTTTTAACCTCGATTTATTTTGTAATCTCGTGAGCCTTCTTATTTAAGCCTTTTAGATATTCGAGGCGGGATTTCCAAGTTAAAATAATAAAAGACAATCGGAATAGAGCCATGTAAAACAGCCGGTGGCAGCCGGAAGCGATTTGGGTTAGGTCAAAGCAAATCGGGCTGCCCTAGGACGAGTGTTGCAGTCATAAAGACATCGTTTTTATTGCCTCCCGTATCTCCGATTTTGGGATTTTAGTTTTCCTGTTGCGTTACTCCCTTTTTCTTATTCGACCTCTTCGACGGTTTTTGTTTACCGAGCAATGCTACTTTGATTATATTGGAGTTGGGAATTGAAGATTAGAAGTTGGAATTAGATGTTACTTTCAATAATTAACTAATGAAAACTTTGGAGATATACTTAGCGTGTAATCGGAGCAATGTGTCCCTGCCTTTATATATCAGCACTTTACTATAAATGCGCATGTAGTTGTTTTTCTAGATTATATCTCTCGGACATTCTGAAATTGCTGTTGACCTTGATTGAAGTAAATGACATGTCATTGTATCCTTGCGATGTTGGTCACTCTGACAAATTTCAGTTGTACCAATTGTAGGGAAACAAAACAATTAAAGTTTTTGAGAGGTTATGTTTATAAAAATACAAAATAGAAAGTTATATTCAGTTAAGAATTTATGATAATTGCGTTAGATCTATGATTTTGTTTGTAATTGATAATCTTAAAAATCTAAACTTAAACTTGAATCTTATAAATCCTAATACCATGAAAATGATGATCTTCATTTAAATTTTTGCTTGTGTTTACTCAACAAATTCACTTAAAAACACTTTTATTTTCTTTCTATTTTTACTATTACAAGTCTTACTTTCCTTCCATTTACAGTGTTTTCGCATTAAAAGGTACAACCATCAATAAAAATCAAAATATAGATTATTTTATGAGGATTTAGTAAAAATAAACAACTCTATATATATATTATTTTATCATAAACGTAGACAGATAATTCACAATAATTCAGTTTTGAGAAACAGTAAACTAAATACCTTTAAATAAAGATGGTGATACAATATTCACGTATTAAATTAGGAGGAAGACACATCGCCTGTTGCAGACGATATACCCAAGCTTGGTTTACAAATCGCCAAAAACTAGGCAATCCGCTATACTCTCACGTCAAACGTCAGCGTCGTCAACTTCATTACCGTTATTTAATTTATTTTTTGTTGGCAACACTAAAAATCTTCAGAGTGACCAACATCAAAAAGACACAACCACTATAAAAATAGCGGCAGTTCGTGCACAAGACCCATTACCTAACTTTATACCTTACTAATGACTGGTTTGTCCCAAGTTCATTATTATCACACTTTCTTTCATCATGAGGTTAAAAAGGAATAGGCTGAGACCAGACTATCACCCTATCTTCTTCCTGTTAGTGTCGGTATGTCTTTTGTTGTTTGATGGCCAACTTTCATTCTTGTTCAAATTCCTAATTAGTTTTATGATTGATTGGGATTTATTTCTTTCTGAATATGTCCAGTATATCGAGCAGATGTACTTTGTCGAACGCTTTTTTTGTCTGGTTCAATATTTTTATATGACTAAAGTTTGAAGAATCTCCCAGTTTACTTACAGTAATTTTTATAAATAAATGTTTATATTTTCGTTATACCTGTATTTCCGAAAGTAAAAACACCTTTGATAATGCAGGAGAAATACCGAGAAAGTCTCTCATAAACGCAATAAAATATGGAATTTAAAAAAGACGCCGTAAGGGTTTTCCACAATAGAAATTGATGGAAAGAATTCGAAGATGATGTGGAAAAGGCAGTTAAGGGTACGTGATCGGCTTCCCCGAATAAGTAGAAAAATCTCGAGGAGATCGCGTAATATCAATCTCTCCTTCAGAATTTTGCTTGATAGGCGGGTAATCATGTCTGGGGATTTATAATTTTGGAAAATTTAAGAGATATGACTCAAATGTTACAGATACTCCTTACATATAGAAGCGATTTATAGGACTAGATATAGCTTAATGTTTTTTCTACTGCAGTAATAAAAGGCGGATTATTAAATAATTTGCACAATGACATATCGACATGACATTGAAAATGTATTTTATTAAGCAAAATGTAAATGTATTATTCGAAGTCCTGTGATTGTGATTGGAAATTCACAGTTTGCATATATGTCTTAGTATAGTTTTGTACCGCGTAACTCGGTTCAAACCAATTTATTTTTAACCCGAGTGAGTCATACCTACTATCCAACCACAAAAAAATTACTCAAAGTCCAGACAAGCAAATTTTGTCTTAAAAGATTCAGAAATTTGGTGGCCGCCAGCTTTTAGACAGTGGAGAAGGTAGTGGGAGAAATTTCAATAAGAGCGCCACTTGATTTAAATATTTTACACCAAACCCTGATATATTATGATGGTAATATAAGCCCCCCTTAATCAAGAAAATGATGACCTATATTTATGCTTGTACCTAGATCCTAAAAGTTGAAAATAATTTGGGAAAAACTCAAATAACAATCCATAGGTCCACCAGATTGATATAATCATCCAAGAATTTACATAGTCACTTCCATTTATATAAAAAAATTAAATTCCACTGAGATATTTAAATTTAGATAATTATTCAAAATGTAATACTGTAGTAATTTTAAATAAATAAAAAAAATTGATAAAAGAATTAAGAGTTACTTGAGGTATGCTTAAGGCGAGGAAAGTCCAAAACGTAATCACGTGTTGTTTACAAGAAGTATATGTTTGGAGCCTAATTCACAATACCTCACTGGCCCTAAAATACCTTTTACAAACTCTAGTCAAGTCACATTAATCTAAATAAAACTTTTAAACAATAAGGTTCGAATTTGAAAGCCTATTAATGGTATGTTGGTGCAATAAAACCTACTAACCAACAACCAACATAATGACTAAATAGGTTATTTGTAGCAAATAGCCGATCCCTTACAAGGTGATCCAGGCTCAATGTCAAAATCAATTATGTCGATGCTCGACTTAAATGAAAACCCTCAGGTTAATGTTAATAGACTTAGCAAGAACCCCTTAACGTTTTTGTTTTACATACAAGAAAATAAACTCATAAAATTCAACCCCCAACCCTAAATCAAACTGTTCAATAAGGGAAAAATAAAATAAAATGTGCAAAAACTTGCGTGTCCTCTAATCTCTTGTGTATTTTGGCTAAGGTAGCTTAACTCGACAGCTCTGGAACTAATCAGCTACAACCAGGGTAACGACCACATGGGCAAGTCGATTTGAGGCAAGTTCCAATCCAAAATCGCAGAGCCATAGTACAATGCTCAGTCCAGGCTGTGTTGAGGCTCACTTCAGCCGGTTGCCAACAGTGTTGGGATGACCAGAAGAAACCAGAGAATAGGAAGAGACTAGAGAATAGAGGAGAGAATGAGAAAAAGGAGAGGCCTCTAAAATAGAGGATAAAAAAAATCAGTAAAATAAACACACAATCAATTCTATGGCAATTATCAACATGTTGCTACATACCTAAGGTGGTGAGCGAGGCCTAGAGTCTCGTTTTGTGGTTAGAAAATTTCAAAATCCCATAAATGCTGTGGAAGCAGCCGACCAAATTCAAAAATATCAGGTGAATTCGAAATCCTCTCGGCTACAACTTCCCACTAGACGTTCATCAAATTAAACCCCAAAACTTGGGAGGAATATTTTTCCATTCAATCGAATTCCCGGCATGAACTTAAATTTTCCATAAAACCACAAAATGTCGACTGTTCTTTCTGATAACGGGATGGCTACCGGCCACGAACTTAAAAATATACCTGGACTGCTAATGCATATGACCACAATACCCAAAAAAGACCACTGCATGGTGGCCGCCATTTTTATAGTGGTTGTGTCCTTTTGATGTTGGTCACTCTGAAAATTTTTAATGTTGCCAACAAAAAATATATTAAATAACGGTAATGAAGTTGACATTTGACGTGTGAGTATAGCGGATTGCCTAGTTTGTGACGATTTGTAAACGACGCTTGGGTATATCGTCTGGAACAGGCGATGTATCGTTCTCCTTATTTAATACGTGAATAATGTATCACCATCTTTATTTAAAGGTATTTGGTTCAGTTTCTCAAAACCGAATTATTGTGAATTGTCCGTCTGTGTTGTTTATAATAGAATAATATATTGAGTTGTTGACAGAATAATATATTTTTTCTATATAAACCCTTTATAATTACAAACTCTCATAAAATCATCTATATTTTGATTCTTATATATGGTTGTACCTATTAATGTGGAAACGCTGTCAAGGAAGGAAAGTAAAACTCGTAATAGTAAAAATAGAAAGAAAATAAGTGTTTTTAACTGAATTTGTTAAGTAAATACAAGCAAAAATTTAAATGAATATCATGATTTTCATGGCATTAGGATTTATAAGATTCAAGATTATCAGAATGATAAAACAAATATTTTAAAGTGCACGCATCTAATCCAAGTTGGTTGAAACTTTGTCTCATTTTAGGTGAGGATTACTTTCTTTCATAAATTTTAACGAAATTCTTCAAGAAGTACCAGAAAAATTACAGATCTAACGCAATGATCTTAAATTCTTACCTTTATGTAACTTTCTATTTTGTATTTTTGTAAACATAACCTCTCAAAAACTTTAATTGTTTTGTTTCCCTACAGTTGGCACAATTAAAATTTGTCAAAGTGACCAACATCGAAAGGACACAATCACGCAAAATGGCGGCCCCCTAGTAGTGGTCATTTACTTTTCATTGAATTGGCATTCCAGGTATATTTTTAAGTTCGTGCTACCGGTTGGACAAGGAACTGACAACCGACCAGACAGTGACAGGTGACACTAGCAGTGAACTTGTCACTCTTTCTCTTCGACACGATCTGACCCTGCCTCTTGGTGCAAACTACGCGGAGCCTCACTCTATCAAAATAGAAATTCCGCAATACCACAGCAAAATGATACTGCTCGGATACTAAAACATGGAAAACTAACAAAATTTTGCCACTGTCAATCGGCTAGTAGGGTTAGAAACCAGATGTCAAGGCACGTTTATTTACTAAAACTTAACTTGAAGAATTGAAGGGAAATATAGCAAGCAAAACTGGGGAGGCCAATTTCAAATCAATTAGGATACCTTGCCCAACA
This sequence comes from Anthonomus grandis grandis, assembly GCF_022605725.1. Taxonomy (NCBI): domain Eukaryota; kingdom Metazoa; phylum Arthropoda; class Insecta; order Coleoptera; family Curculionidae; genus Anthonomus; species Anthonomus grandis. The sequence goes on from NC_065552.1 coordinate 36,188,727, forward strand.
TGATTCCGCTATAGAAGAAAGTATTTGTAAGTTTTCCTACACTAACGGATCACCATCTAAAAGGTCTTATTTACTCCACTCATAGCGCAATCTGTGGCACAACAGTACCCTCTAGAAGTCCCTCCATACCCCAGACATATACCGGCCTCATAGAAACTCTTGACAAACAAATCAAAGGTCAGAAAGTTCTCAACACCAGGTACATGAATGAGGGACTAAGGAAACATAATACGACTAACTCCACAGAGGTGTGCTGACAGGATAAGGTAGGTAAATATATTCCTAAAAATAATCAAACCCCAAAAGCCTTAAAAAAAAATAAATTGCATTACTATTAAACCCCAAATTCCATTTATAAAACTGTAAATCACACAACCCTTTCAAGCCGATACCAAAACCCATAAACTTTTGCCCGAATTTATATGAAATCCCATGTTACATGCTTAGGGCAAAATCTGCATGTAACAGTTTCTCTGGAGTAATAAGAGTCGTTTTATTTATTGAATCTGGATGTACTGGATTTAGTATTAGCCAGCAGCCACAAAAGTCCATAAAACATGTATACTTTGCATCTATTATAACTTCAATTAAAGTTACTGTATAACTTTGTTTTTCGGTTACTTTATTTAAGCTTCTATAAGCTACAGCAGAAGGTTCTTGTAATTTGGTTGGGCATTTCTGATAATCTTGACAACAAAGAGATGTCTCATAATTCGAAACCACATTTAAAATTGTTTTATCGCGAGAAATCGGTCTATATGCCGAATAATAATAATAATAATAATAATAAAGGTCTTTTTATTTAGGAAAAAACATACAATAATTACAAGGTTAATAGTTTAAAGGCGAGATTCAGCGCACAAAGATTCAGATATCTAAATTCCTGTTCTTACATCTAACCTAATTATTTATACTATACTAAGTTTCAAAATAGGAATAATATAAATGCTATAAATTATGAAGAGTACATCAACCAGCAAAAAAAGAAAATGTGACAGCATATATGCCTACACAAGGAAAAAGAAACAAATTCAACCCCACAAACAAAACACATCACAAAGCAAAAGATACAGTCTGTTATATGTATGTATATCATAATATATTATAGTCTATTGCATTAATTGTTTTTGTAATCATCATCGGAATAGAGAAAATAAAGTACAAAATAAAAAAAAGAAACGAAACAACCACTAAATTATGCTTTATTGTTCCCGCAGTAATTTCTTAAAAATGTATTTTTTTTAAAAATATAAGCTAAAAATGTTTTCGGTATTAGTTTGGCAGCTATTTATAATTTTTGAAATTTGATAAGAAAATGATCTTTTATAAGTTTCAGTTGAGTAAAGCGGAAGTGTTAGCCTTCTTTTATACCGGGTATTAATATTGTGAACATCTGTGCGAAATTTTATTTTATTATATAAGTAAGGTGGAGATCTTAAATTAATTATTTTAAAAAACATTGAAGATGCGTGAAAAATCCTTCTGTTATGTATAGTCACGCATTTTGGAGTTTCTGAATTCTACTCTCTTCTGCAGTTCTCAAGCATGGACCATACACTGCATCGCAATGATTAAGCTGTGATAGGACCAGCGAATCAAACAGTAGAATCTTTGTTTTTCTATTTAAAACGTAACGATGTGTATAAATATTTTTAAGGTTTAAAAATCCTTTTTGAATACATGAATTTACGTGCTGCGTGAATCGCAAGTCACTATCCAGAATCAAACCCAAGCTCTTGCAGTGCTCGATGTGTTTTATAGGCTCGTTATTGATAAGAATGAGATCCCTATAATACTGTAAAAAACTTTTACGGCTATCCTTGCCCCCAAACAGCATAAAAGCTGATTTCATAGAATTTAATTGTAAGCAATGATTTTTAGAAAACTCGTAAATGCTGGCAAGGTCATAATTAATGGCAGCCACTGCTAGGGAACTTTCACCTGGTTCAAATGAGAGATATATTTGAGTATCATCAGCATAATAGTGCTGCTTAGATGATATGAATATTTTTGCCATGTTTGATACATAGATTGAAAAAAGGATTGGCCCAAGGATGGAGCCCTGAGGCACGCCAGAAGAAATCTCTAAAAAACCAGAATCTACGCCATTATAAGAAACAGCTTGATACCTATCTCTAAGATAATTAGCAATCAACGCGCATGCCCCCTCCCCTAAATCAACAAATGACAAAATATTTATTAAAAGATCATGGTTGAGAGTATCAAAGGCCTTGCTATAGTCAAGCATTACCAGTAATATTAGTTTATTGGAATCAAATGCTGATAAAATATTATCAGTTATAGAAGGCAATGCCGTACAACAGCTGTGGTTTGCTCTAAATCCTGATTGTGTCATTAGTAAAATTGAGTTTTCTTTAACATATTTCTGAAGCTGCATTTCCATTACTTTTTCTAATATTTTTGATAGCGTTGGAAGAATGCTTATTAGCCTCAGATCGCTTAATGTAAGAGGATTTAACGTCTTGGGTAAAGGGCTAACTTTCGCTTTTTTCCACATTGAAGGAAAAACAGAATTTTCGAGACAGAAGTTTATGACATGGACAATATAAGGTAGTAGAAAAGGCAGGCATAGTCGAATGGTAAGTATATTAATTTCATCAATGCCCGTGGCAGTAGATTTAATGTTATTAATAACCTTTACAATATCATACTCCGACACGGCCAAAAACCTAAAACTCGTTTGAAATAAGTAATTTTTAACATTTTTATAATAATTTAGAGTATTTTTATTTAAATTAATTTTTAGAACAGAGTTGATAAAAAACTGATTAATTTTTTCAACATTTTCAAGATTTTTAGGAATTTATTTCTATTTTGTTTATTTTTTAGGTTAAGTAATTTGATTGAAGACCAAACATCTTTTGTAGCAGTTAATTGTAAGTTAAAATATGATTTTTTTTCATTACGTATTGCAAAAGTGGTCATATTTCTTAGGAGTTTATAACTATTCCAGTCATCAATACTTTTATTCTTTTTGTATTTTGCTAGCATTTTATCTCTATCCTGCATCATAGCCCTTACAGCGTCAGTCAACCATGGAGCGTACGGCTTAGTAATGCGAAATTTTATAGGTGGTGCTTGTAAATTAAGCAACGCAACTATGTTGTCGGTTATAAAAAAAAATTTTTGATCAACATCTGTTAAATGATATATATTGTTCCAGGGTATAGACCGATGATCCGAGTCAAACTGTCGCAGATTTATACTTTTGAAACGGCGTGTTGTTTTAAAAATATTCGTATTTTTAGTTGAATAAAACACAGTCCTTATATAAATAAGTTCATGATCACTTCCATCACAGGACGTTGTTCCACTAGCTATCACAGAATCTTTGTTTGTTGTCAAGGCACAGTCAATTAATGTAGCAGAGAAAGATGTTATGCGCGTTGGTCCCTCAATTACCTGAGTCAAACCCAATGCATTAAATAACTCATTAATTTTAATTACATCCGAATTTTCATAGTTAAGTAGATTTATATTAAAATCCCCAACACAATAAATATTTTCAGGTACTGGAATAAGATTTATCAGAGTATTCTCAAAATTATTTAGAAACTCTATGCATGAAAAAGTTGGTGGCCTATACACAACCTCTATAAAATATTTTTTGCTTCAATCGATAGTTTAAACCAAAGCTGATCTATTGCAAGTGGAGAATTAATTAACGAAAACATAAATTTACTTTTTACGTAAGCGCCGACACCTCCGCCCCGACCATCCCTATCACACCTTAAAAGCCTATATCCACGAATTTCAAAAGACTTACTTACAAAAGACTTTTTAAGCCAGGTCTCAGTTAATCCAATAATATCATAATTTGAATCTAAGATTAACTGCCTAAGTTCATTGAAGTGGGCATGCAAAGATCTAATGTTAATATGAGCAATTGTCAGTGGTCTCATAATGCCTTGTGTGCTTCTGGTTGCAAAGCAATAATAATTTAAAAAAAAGCACAGACCAAAATAAAATAGGTAAGAAAAGCTATTTTAGGTCTATATATAGGTCCAAGGAAGGAAGATGTATCCAGAAAACCATTTAATAATTTTAACTCTTTCGGAGTATAAGCAGCTATAATAACTTATATTCAATAAATCTAATAGTTCAGTGTGCAGTATTATAGGAAAATAGGCAAACGATATTAGCAAATGCCTATCAGAAGGTGTTGTCATTATTTTGGTCAATGCGTAATCTTTAATTCTCCAACCTGTATATATTACCTACATAATATAAAAATATGAAAAAACTAGCCTGACCTTTAAACTTTAAGATAACCCTTACGAAGAAATTCAATACATTTTGCCTATATGTGTAATCTTTTAATTTTGCAAACATCAAATTAGTATAGCCGCAAATCAAAACATTGACTTATGCGAAATCCGGACTTGACTCAGATATGCACTTTTTTTCAGTCGTTAAAAAATAACAATAAACTTAAGATTGGTTCGTTGGATGATTTCGATTGTAAATACAAATTTCACCCTTTTTGTACTGCTTAACACTTAACGAAAGCGCAATTGTCAACGATTTTTGTTATCTTTCTGCTTTCGTTAAGTCTTAAGCAGAACTTACATGAGTTTTAGAAAATCGCTAATATTACGCTATTTGGAATTTGCAAATTTCATATGAAAAATTTTGTCGGAACATTAAAATCGCATTGTATAAAAACTTATCATATAAATCCGATACACGCACAGAAGTCGTGGGTTCGAATACTGTAAAAATTTAATTTTCTTCATCAAAATATGCTTTTAATAGTAAATTAGATCGAAATAATAGCCAAACTTTAGGGTTCTAAAGTAAATAAGATCACGTGCGTTCGCCACTTGTCAAATGCCGAGGCCTACAACGTTTCAATGCCGCAGCATGTAAACGAAGTAATCAAGATGTGGGATAAGACCAGCCTGCATTATGCAGGAAAATGGCGAACGTACGTCTTGACTTGCTTATTACGTATCCTCGCAAGGAAAGGAAATTGTTTTCGCTTATGTAGGAGGATATAAACGTAAATTTTTTTCTTCAATATACCCTACCAGTAGAGGTTGACATAAGTGTAAATAGAATTTTAAAACTTTTAAAATAAAAATAAATATTTAAAGCTTTTCTCAATAATTGTATACGTATAATATTCAAAAATAAAACTATTTAATTTTGGATTAATTTCCTTAATATTCCTAGATAACCGCGTTAACATAGATTTTCATGCCAGTCGACGTACAACACACAATACCCAACGGCAACAACTAACTGTCTATTGAATAATCTAGGGGCCTTTGCTGCTCTGGCATCTTGCACGTCACATTGTGTTACCACCCTGATTTAATGCGAAGTTCCGGTTTGTCCGTCTTCCTGCATGTACGAGGACTATGCTTTATTATGCTACATGACTGGCTTAAAAACAAAGCTCTGTCGTTGTTATGAGATATTCTTCCCCTTGTTTCGGACTTGGCCTGGATGCGAGGACAATCAGAAGAGTGCATAATAGATATCTATTTTAATAATAATATTAATTATAATGACATGGTGTATTATAGAGAAGGACGTAAACCTGAAACAAACTCCCAGTCTCAAATAAAATCACTACCAATCTTAAAATTTTAAAATGAGATTAGGGACTTTGATGAATTTTTAAACTATGTATGTTTTTCTAGTTTAAAATGAATGTTGTTTTACCATGCCAAATTTTAATCTCTCCTTTATAAGTGTATATAACAATTTTAACCTTAGATAATAATTAATTGTATTATATGCAATAAAGTTGTTGTATCAGTAGACACTTTTTAATTTTATATTTTTGTATTAGCAAATTTTCCCTAACTGTGATATGTGTAGCATTGATAACACAAATAAAGACTGTTATAAAATCTTCGTCAGATTATACAGTGCTTTCATTTCAAAACGATCCACCCTTAATAACTTTCTTAAAAAAAAAAAAAAAAAAAAAAAAAAAAAACACGTTAAATGATATACAGGGGGACGTTTAATTATGCATTTACTGAAGTTCTGTCAATCACCTCCTCACCTCCAGCTAACCTCACTTTAATATGCCAAATGGGAACCCCCATCGTATGATACATCATAGTAAGGAGCGTAAAATTCTCTATTCAACGGTACCAAAGAAAATGAAATCGGTAAATGTGTAAGTAAATAGTTAGCGAAAATGTCTAGAAATAATGAATATTTTATTTACGCCAAACTTTGGTATGTCAAATGGCTACCCCATGGTGTGATACATTATTTTAAAGGGCATTCATTATGCTATCAATGGTTGTAAAAAATAATAAAATTGATTGACCAAGAAGCAATTAAAGTGTAAATCGGTAGGGTAGAAAAACAAATTTAATTAGTTTAACAAATTTATTTTATTAAATGTTCAAAATGCGCGCCGTTATTAGCAAGACAATAAAAAAGCCTATTTTCAAACTCCTTACGAACATTGGCAAGGGTCTGCCCGCTAATTTCTCTGCATTCTTAAAATATTCTATTTTTTAAATTCTCAATACTCTCAGGTAGGGTTTTATAAACTTTGCTTTTTAAGTAGCCCCAAAGAAAAAAGTCTAGTGGGGTTAGGTCCGGAGACCGCGCAGGCCATTCGATTGCACCACGTCTGCCAATCCACTTTTCTCGTAAATTTTCATCAAGCCACTCTCGAACTACCAAAGTGCACACAATATCACATGCATGATTGCATGACACAAGCAGGTCAGTAACCACTGAAAAATACTTGAAAATGCTACCAGTCTTAGTACTGCCTTACTCTTTTGAAGTTATTAAATCATCTATAAAAGAACTGCGACAGTTAGACATGCAAAACGATTAATCTACACCGTAGCTTGCATTCTCGTTCATCAGTATCCCGTATTTATCTAGCATGTAAACAAGGAGGTCGCGGCCTTTTAGGTCTGGACTATAAGCATGATCGTTCACCAATAGTGTGAATCTACTACTGCAGTTTGTAGGAGGACACAAAATCGCCAGTATTTCTATTTAAGGCAGCCGAGAGGTTTGGTCTCAAATTTGGAATTGACGATCAGTCTCTTATAAGACTAGAGTCAAAATGATAAACATCTGCAGTTAATAGAGCAGATATTCCCGATAATACGTGTTTCCGATAATAAGCCTGAAATCCTTATGCATCTTTTATCAGCCTCTCCAGGGCACGCTGTCAATAATAATTAGTGGACTGGAATTCGAAATGCAGAATAACTCTTAAGTGCTTTGTCTTCAGTAAAAAAAAAATCGAAGACAAAGCACAATTAGGCATTGGGATTTTGCCAACATCACACTTTGCCATAGTTATTGTAATTGCTAATTGCTAAATACAGGTTGGGGAATCGATCATTACACATAGAGAAGTGCTCAGAGGAGAAGTATGGCAACGCGCATGTATAATTTCGTGCGCTCTACTACTCGCCTGCTACGTCGTTGTTTTTCAGTACGACGTTAATAAGCACCTGACTTTGATGGGGTTCTTTAAGAACAAATCTGGAGCCATTTAATATTGTCTTATTAATAAGACGGTTAGGAAAAATATTTGTTACGAATTCTGCTATTATAACTGCACTATGACCAGGGCAGCAGTATTGTCCTATCCCAATTGGTTTTAACCCCAATATGGTTTTAAATAGGTGAACAATTACAAAGTCTCGGTCTCGAAAGCTAGTGTTAACAATCAGTTTTATTATATAGCTGGTTGGTAACAGGTGTCTGTTATTAGTCTTTCGCCGTTCAGGTCTGATGATGCTCAACTCTTTGTGCGAAACATGTAACCATTCTAAAAATTATTTTTTTTATGTCATTTTCTCGCCTATTTAGGAAGAACTTAGTTTTGCAGATATATCTTCAAATCCCCGAGCTGTATAATTCTTAAAAAAAAATATTTCAATAATTTTTCCTTTAAATTATATTAAAGCAATTATTAATTATAAAAACAAAAATGTCTAATGAGGTCGCAATATCTTGCGAATAAGAGCAGATAATCTTAAAGTGTCAAGGCAACTACCCTCTGACAAATTACCTGGCAAAACGTCTTTATTCCTCAAAGATAATCTTTGGTCGGATTTTCGGTAAATAAAATATGATCATATTAAATAGATGACAGAAAACAGATTACATTTAATTTCCGACGGTGACGTCGTCAAATTCGAGGCGTCGCGAGTCGGCGTTCCATCTCTATTTTGAGGTTTCAGGAAATGATTCCGTTTTGTTAGACAATGAAAAATCTTATGTCGGAAATTGCCAGTTTGAATTCTGAAACTTTTTATTCTTATAAGTTTATTATAGTCTTTGTATTTTTATTTAAAGTATATAGCAAGAAATGTATATAGTGTATGGTGCTATAGGCTAGGCAGGATAGACCAAAAAATACTTTGAACTTGGTAACTTTCCATCCAACTGAAGATCCTCCTTTTCTACAAATTTATTTATTGAGTAGTCATTTGAAGGACTCACTTCAATGGGATTGAAAAGTTACTAAGCATGGAATGCTTTCAATAACATCAACAACAGAACAAGCCCCGTAAAAACTACTTCATAAAACTTCATTGGTGCGAAATGCTTGTGGTTGCAGGAAACAAAGAATGAAATGTTTTCTAATCTGCTAGAATTGCAGAGGAGTGTCCTGTACCAACGCACCAGATAAAATTAATGACGAACCAAACTTAAATGATAACGAAATAACCCTATCTGATGATGACGAGGAATTAAAAGAACTTTTGGATGATGAGGACCCTAAATTAGACCAATTGCTTCAGTCAGCCTCTACTTCCAAATGCAGAAAACTCATTGTCGCTTTTATTTTCACCGAATCCACTATGCTATTCGGATGTTTCACACTTTGGGAGTTTCTTGTTATCCTTGAATTGGTTGTCAAAGATGAGCTACTCATCTTGGATTTCGTACGTTATTTATTGCCAGGGTCATATCTTTGTTTGTACTTTCATGAAAATAGAATATTATTTGGAATGTATGGAATTTAGCCGGCATCACTGATCCATTCCTTAATGCAATTGAATTTTTCAAAAATTAATGATATTCTTTTAGCAAACGGTTATTGTTCTCCAATACCTTTTATTTTTTCTCTATTTACTTTATGATCCTTTTTAGTAGTTTAATCTCACGGATGCCCTGCATTCATTTTCTAAGTTAGGCGTTATTTTTTCACTTTAACTTGCACAACTCGAGTTTGTTCACCTTTCCATCACTGTAGTGAAAGAGTTCTTCACAGCCTAAACTTTGGATATTAGTTGTATTTTTTGTTTTACAGTATTTATACCCACGCCTAAATTTATGCTTAATCAAAAGTTGGGCATTTTGATTTACCGATTTATTAAAGTTTTTTTAAAGATTAAAATAATTAATTGGTTATAAAAATATTGGGGAAAGAATCAATTTACTATACCATTTTACAAGATGTAGAAGGAGTGAATAAAATCTATTTTTTTATGTATTTATTATTTTAATAAATATTTCTATTGTGCAATTTCTGAAAAGTTTTACAAGGAAGTAAGAGGAGGAGAGCATAAAAGAAAAAAGAAGCTATAAAATAAAAATCTTATGTAGCTTACCTCTATTATAAGATATTATGTAAAAAACCAAATTTTAAAATTTTATAGTGCACGGGAAGGATGGGAATTATAAATGTACTGTAATTACGAGGGATGTCTTTTAAGTTTTGCATATAGAAACATAGAGGGCGTCACTAATCAAATGTCATTAGTCAAACTTAACCTCAAACTTTACTTTTCTTAAATTCAAAACGTCAGTGCGATACATATAGTTTTACAGCTACAGTAAATTTTTAAAGGTAGCAAATTGCGCATACCATGGAATTAAACAGAGAACATTTTCGGGCCATCATTTTTTACAATTTTCGAAGGCAATTATCTCAACAAGAATGCTGTGCTGAGTTGATTTCTGTTTTCGGTAATGAAGCACCACATCAGTCGACAGTTTCTCGTTGGTATGCAGAATTCAAGCGTGGACGGGTTAGTCTTAGCGACGATCCAAGGTCACGTGCACCAACAACGGCTGTCACCCAAGAAAACATCGATGCTGTGCGTATGCTTATCACGGAAGATCGACATGTGACATATCGTGAGATTGAGGCTTCATTGGCGATTTCAAAGACCTCAATTCAAAAAATTTTGCATGAAGAATTACGGGTAAGAAAATTAGTTTCCCGCTGGATACCGCATCTGTTAACTGAAGAACAGAAAGAAGCTAGTGTGATGTGGTGTCAAACAACTCTAGACCGCTTTGAGGCAGGAAACTCTAAAAATGTGTACAGCATTGTCAGTGGTGATGAATCATGGATTTACTCATATGAACCTGAAAATAAACGTCAGTCGTCTGTATAGGTATTTCAAGATGAAGAAAAGCCAACAAAAGTCATTCGTTCTCGAAGTGTACCCAAAAAGATGGTTGCAACATTTGTCTCAAAAGCAGGTCATGTTGCAACAATTCCTCTGGAGAATCAACGAACTGTTACTGCTGATTGGTACATTACCATTTGTTTGCCGAAAGTCATCGCTGAGCTTCGAATAGCGAACCCACAACGACGAATCATCCTCCACCAAGACAATGCAAGTTCGCACACAGCCCGGAAAACTATTGAATTTTTAACTTATAAAAACGTCGAATTATTGGATCATCCTCCGTACAGTCCCGACCTAAGTCCCAACGATTTCTATACTTTTCCAAAAATCAAGAATGAACTGCGTGGTCAGAGGTTTCAGACGCCAGAGGAAGCAGTTAACGCCTTTAAAAATGCAATTTTGACAGTACCCACAAACGAGTGGAATAACAGCTTTGACAACTGGTTTGAGCGCATGCAAAAGTGCTTTAAATTTCGTGGAGAATACTTTGAAAAACAATAAAGTCGTTAAAAGTTATTTTTTGTTTTATTCCAGCTGCATATGCAAAACTTAAAAGACAACCCTCGTACCTGTGAGCTTGTAATCTTCTAGCGCCGATATTTTTAATAATATTATCACAGAATCTACACTTTGCTGAATATTTCCCATTTTCTTTTATCAAATCAAATTTAAGTTCTTGAAAGTTCTTGTTGCACTTTCTTCCACTCATTTTATGTCACTTAATGAAATAAATCAATTAAAATATAATTTCTCTCATCGATTTACACAGAGGAGACGGGATACAGAACCCCTTACACTTCTGAGAGGACAGGATCTAATAAAAATAAACATTAAACCTAACCTAGATCTCCATTGTCGACATTGTTGACATTGTTGACATTGTTGACATAGTTGACGTGTCGAGGTCGACAATCAAAGTCGACGCGTCGACGCCCATCACTGGTTATCATTTGACAGCGCATCATATAGAAGCAGTAATCAACCAACACATTGTGGTATTAGTCGAAATTAAAAAACTAGATAGTAAAATTCAAAATAATCATTATTCTCAAAAAGACATAGATATATGACCAAAGGAAGAGAAAGTATACTCAAAGTCAAAGTCTCACAAATCAAGCGTCTGTTAAAAGGGTTACGCGTTTCGCCGCATTAGGGCCTCATCAAACCTCATCTAAATACAAAAACTACAGACTAACATAAATAAAAATATGAAATATAATATATTTACAACATCGTGTACCGTTATTGACTAAAATATAATTTTTTGACGACTTTGACTTAGACTGAGTATATTTTCTCTTCCGTTGATTAGATAGTAAAACACTACCATATAAACATATCCCTAAAGATATAATGAAAACTAATTAAAAAGTCCTAAGATTTAAAATATTTGGACTAGAGATAAACTAAATTACAAAAATGTTAAACTTGACGTATAACAGACGGCTAGGCAAACCAGATACCACCAAATGATTGTTTTGTGCAGATAAGTCGAATCCCATCTAAGTGTAAGAATTCATATTCAGAAACATCATTTCTGACTTCCTGGATAGAATGTGTGTGTAATATACGTTCGTGGAATGAATTATGGCGGGGATTTCGTGCGCCTTCGTCTCACGAGATGGTAATTGATTGTAAGTACGTGTGTTAGCGGGTTTGTTGCAGTTTAAATGAACTTTCGCCTAACATTATATGACTTGGGATTTATAGGATAGCGGCGGAAAGCGCCAGGAAATGATATTGCATTTGAATTATTAGTCGTAATGGCTGTGAAGACTTAAAGTTCATTTTATAAAAAACCGTTAACCAATTAACTGTCTAAAGGAAGTTTTTTTCCGTAGAATTTATCGTCATATAAAATGTGTGATTTTTTTTTAGCAGATAAAACAAAAATTAACGTCATTCCTAATAAAAAAAATCATGCTTATAGCATAGTTCTTTTTTAGCTTGGTAGTATTGGAGCGTTTTAAGCCATTCGTTAAGGTGTGAATTAATTCACTTGATGCACAAAAATAATCAAGTGATTTATTACATTATTAAACACGATCTTATATACTCGGCTGACAATGATTCGGGAAGGATCGTTAACTTTCAACGGGTGTCCAGAGATGTCGTGCAATGTGCCCACATGTGTCATTTCGGAATGACGAACAACAGCTGGTATTCTCGGCAATATCGTGAGCATGCTCGCATCCATCGCATAGTCACTTAATCATTTTTCGAGTAAAACCAGAACTTTGCTTGACCCATGAATTTGCCAACAGCAATAAAAATCATGACTTAAAACACATTGAGCTTATTCAGGGACGGCGTGCTCACCCGTGAGCATGGATTACATTAATTCTACCTATACCAAACGACGTTCTGGTCCCAGGATGAGCCAAAAAATATATTGGGTTGGGCAGTTTGGATAGTTTAGGTATTTAGTTTATAAGAGTAGAAAAAAACAACATTTAAGTTAATATACCATGTTATATTACCTTAAAACAGAAAAAATACTCTTAAAACTTAAAAATAAATTGTCATAAAAAAACAGTCGTTTTCTTATGTAACCAAAACTTAAAATACCATAAAAATGACTAATCTAAATATAATAAAACCTACTAAAACGACCTAACGTTTGACGAAATAAACACTGCCACAACTGACACTAAAGTTTTAAGCCAAATGTTTTTGGAAGCAAGTAATACAAAAGGGATTATTACACGGTACACAAATTGTATTGACCTTTTTCGCATTTTTTCGGGCGTACCATTGTAAGCCATTGACATGGTTCTGTAGCATTTAGTGCATCTCTTTCGAGTAACTCGTTTTTGGCCTTCCACTTCCTTCAACGTGCAGCGTTGCGTTCTTGACGTGGAAGGACGAGAAACAGTATTAAGTTTTTCGTCGTTTTCAATGAGACCTGAAACTACCTCTTCTTTGAAAGTGGTGATGCTGATTTTTTTCTTGTTTATTTTATTGTAAAAATGTAACGCGTTTACTATTGTTGTAGCAGTAATGAGATGAAACACTAGGCGTTAATACCATTTTGAAGTTCGCCTTAGAAAAGGCGCGTATGCTGACATTTGATCCGACTAGTCTATAAAGGCCTTGCCCTGATTATAGTCAACAATTACTTTTAGTTTAATAACTTCCTTTCCTTTCTTTGCTAAAGTAACAGTAGAATCATCATGTTTGGTGCTTAGCATGATGACCTCTCTCTTATTTCCTTCCTTTTTCCTTTATTACTTCCTGAGGATTACCTTTGCGGTTTGCTCTAATTGTACCAACTAAATGCGTTTTTCGGTCAATCAATCTTTTGGATAACGATACGCTCGTGTACCAGTTGTCAGTGTAAAGTGTGCCGCCACTGTCCAAAAGACCTTCCATCAATTCCATGACTACCTTCAGAAGCTGCAAATTCACTTGATTTTTCTCTGCCGGTATATACTTTGAAATCCCAGGTGTATCCTCCAGATACACACAACTTGAAAAGCTTTATACCGTAGCGGTGTCGGTTATTGGGTATATATTGTCTGAAATTGAAACGGGACGTTACTTTCGTCGATACAAATATCTTTTTCGGGCATATAGGAGGACTTAAATTTCTTTTGCAGCATGTCAAGAAATTCGGATATTTTGTAAAGTCGGTCATCAGAGAGTCTGTCCTTCTCATTATCACTTACATGGAACATGCCCAAAATATCTTTAAATTTGTTTCTACTCATAATTGTGGGTATGCGATTTTGGTACAACGATTTGGTTGATCAATAATCCCGTAACTGAAACATTGGAAGAAGGCCCATTCATAATATAATGCCAAAAAAATTTTCGCATTGTCACGGGATTGGTATCCACCTATTTCGGCACCTTGGCCTTCCGGTTTGGATCTGCTGTTGCCGCAGCAACTCGCTGTGAAGCAAACCTATTGGTTTCAGTCACAAATAGATTAATCATCTCATCGTCGATAAAATAAGTAAAGAATTCAGTTGGTTCTTTCCCTGCAAAGTCTGCACTAACAGCTGGAATAACACCAACATTCTGAGGGCTTTCACTAAAAGACAGTCGGTCTCCTTGAACGTGATCCCATATTTGCTTAGTAGTTAAAGTCGCTAAAAGTACGTTATCGTCTAGATCTTCGTCTTCGGATAATAATATGGCAGAATTATCTGAACTATTACTTTCAACAAGAATAAAATCTTTATCTACGAGCGAATCATCTGAAAATCCGGTAATTTCGTCTTCTATTATATCTCTTGACTCATCGTCGGACAGATTCTCCAGCTCCTTTGCCAATTCTTAATCCGATAGATATTTCTTAGCTATATTTGCTTAACTCAACTATAACAAAAAACACATTAAAGCTAGTGTCCACGGGTGGGCATTCGGTCCAAAAAATGTAAAATAGCATTCTGGGACCACGTGCCCACCCGTGGGTCACTGCAAAAAAATGTACAAAAACAGCCAAAAGTCGACAGAGTATTGATCCACAAACAACATAAATTGCAAAAAAATATCCAGAATAAAAATTTGGTCCCTGGAAGTAAAATCCAAATGCCCACCGGTGGGCACGCGAGGCTCAACGTGTTACGGACACATCATAAGTGTTCTGGACAAATTTCTGTCTTGGCCAGAACCAGCAAATTCAGGCAACAAATCTCCAAATTCAACATTCGAAAATTGATTATGACAATGGAATACTATTTGCTCTCTGACGTGCTCAGACGATATAATAGCGCAAACAGTAGCCTGAATTATGTTATTTATCGCAAATGCCTACCAATCTCACTAATACCTTGATTGGGTAAATTTTGTGTTATGTAATTTTCAAAATCGTCTTCTATTCTGGGAACGTCTCTTGCGCTGCCTTTATCTATGATACCATCTTTGCTTGACTATTAGATTTTGTCTTATCCCACACCTGCACTTAAAATGGCCTTTACATTCGGTTAAATAAATATATAAATTATTTACTTATAAGTTATAAATTCATAATTTCATATACGTTTCGCCATAATCGAGTCATGTCGTAATAATCTCCACTTGTCAATTCGCATCACTCATGCGAACCTAACAAAACGTAATAACTGTCAACACATAATATGCGGTTATAGCTAAAGGCGGGAAATTCAAAATTTTCCTACTTTAAATTTGTTCTATGGCTATATTTTTCAAGACACTAACTCAGTTTTTGATATTATTTATTAGCCCAGTAAGACGATGTAATAACAAATTTATTACAAACAGAGAAAGCGGCAGAGCGTTCATTAAGTCCGTAATAAATATTAATTCGGTCTATCATAAGAGTTTCCGTTTATCAGCATTTGAATTGTAAATCTGCGGCAAATTTAGACTTAGGTTTGGCTGGTTCTCTGTTTCACTTTACTCTTCAGTGCCGTTTTAGATTTAGTTTCCGAAATCGATAGAAGTGGCTCAAGCAGTAGCGTAGATTCGAAGATCAGGGTTGATAAAAAGGAAAGAAGGATATACGTTTAGGGAGAATTAATTTAAGTTGGGACTACTCTTTACTAAAGTTAGCAAGATAGTTAAATAAGCAAATTGGATGCAGTTTTTACACTGATTAATATTAAGTTCATCCCTGGAAAAAAAATTATTCAGATATGTATTTATAGTTTTTTTAAAGCGGGCTTATTTTCATTAACATGGTATTTGTCTATATTTGTACTATATTTATTATTTAAGGAAAGCAGCCCGAAAAAGAGTAAGAGTAAGTAAATAAAAAAATATATATTTACAATAAAAAATAATATAAGTAGAATAATGCAAGAAGCACAAGATTAATCTATTACAAAACAATTCTTATAAGATCTGATTAACTTTAGTAATTCAACTGTCTGAGATTGTTCACAGTAACAATAGAAGAACATCTTTCCAAGGTAATGGATGAGCATCAAAAGGATTGGGATGTCTACTTGCTAATGTTTTACATACAACTGGATGGTGTTAATCCAGTTTTGTTCGGCAGAGAACTTCGTTTAACATGTGACTTGGTGTTTGGTACCTCAAGCAATGAGGAAGTCACAGTGGAGGTCAAAATGAAACTACACGATGTTCACAAATTCGTCAGAGAACGATTAACGGTTCAAGCATCTGGATGAAGACTCGATACGACCTCAAAAACCCCATATTTCTTAAATAGTTGAAAGAATCATTTAAGATTTGTAGGCAGTCGAATTTTTTTTCTTAATTATTCCCAGTTATTTTTGAACGATTTGAATCTATTTTTGACTACTTTTTATGCAACTGATATTTTTTGACATTTTCATAGAGAAAAATGAAGTCAAAATAAAAAAATACTTTTTTTGCAACTTTTTTAAATCATTAATGGCATTTTTCTAAGTTTCTAGGCAGCTGAAGCATCCTTCTGTTAATTCTAAATCATTTTGTGTATTCAACTGGCTGGAATAAATATATACCTTCTTTCAGGCAGTTGAATTGAAATAACTGCTCAGGATTTCAGCAAAATGACAAAGTATGGCTTTCGAACCTTCAAAGCAAGAAAGGGACATCACCAAAGCTGATGCCATCCTGGGAAGGTTCGTATGCGGTAGTAGAGAATTAATGATGTAGTCTATAGAATCCGGCGTAGCCTTAAGGCAAAGATGAAGGTGGTTTATTTAGATAGACCTTAAGTTATTATGTAGATCAGGCTAATCTGATCGCCCCAGATTTAAGACAGGCGTATTGCTACAAAGTTGCCTTAATACGACCCTGTCTTGGCCGAATTATTCTAATCGATATATAATCATTTATATTTATATTTAAAGAACACTCTGCTAAATTTAAAATTGAAGAATGTTATTGGATATATATAGGGATTCGATTGCTTGATTCGTATTCAGTCTATGTTTATAGTTGTAATTGTAAGTGAACTAGTGAATAAAAATTTAGTTTTTAGTGTTCCAAGTGTGCTTATTTATCGAACCCAAGAGAAATCCGTAACAATATGAAAATTTTAAGCACTAAAGACAACTTTTCAACTTGCCCGTCTTTTTTTAAATTAATTAATTAATTTAAAGAAAAAAACTCAAATAATAAATATTGCCAAATAATTCTGACCCCGCAACCTCCACAAATATATTCAAAGCTCACTTGATAAAAAGCATTGGTGTGCCACAGCGTCGCGAACATTTTAGGCATCAATGGCAGGTTTTTGCATCGATGTGCAGTGTGCGGCGAACTACAAACACGGATTTTCAATTAAAATCTCTATTTCGTATGCACTATCACTTGCCCTCATCGCGTCCTCCCATATACTGGGAAAATCCGCGTTAAGTATCGCTGCTGGCTTTTTGTATTAAACGAATTATATTTCGTATAACGCACGGTTTCAGTTTCTGGAGACTAACGAACGGATCTTGCTTGGTAGAATGTATAGAACCGGATTACAGGATTCGTTTTAATCAAATATGCGTTTTCAAGCAACTAAGACTATGTACTGTACTGGGTTGATTCTTTTTATTAATCTTTGAGCCATGCTCTTTATTTTATTTAAAATAGAAATATACTGGGTACAGGATATAACAAATATAAACATTTTAAAGAAGATGTTAGAACAAATAATTAATAAGAAAATATTTAAAATTTGACAACGTAGCCTAATCATAGAGAAATTTTCAAATATTGTAAACATCGAGAAACCAACCGAGTATATTAGGAACCGCATCGCCGATAATAGTAATTTCTTAGTTCAGAATACTGGCGCGTAATTTAATACAGTAAAAATAAATATATTTAGTAGTCGTGAATGATCGTGTCTTTGTGTGAAGTGTGTAAAGAAGTGTTGTCTGCGAACAATCATCATCATTTTACCCTATATGGGGCATGCTAAGAAATTCATGTTTAAATTATTTGCTGGCATAATTTGGTTACTAGGTATCTAAGCGTGCAATTCCCTGTGTAAAGTGAGTATCTGTGTTCTGCTCGTACATAATATATCCTAAAAAAATTCAAACCAACGTTGCAAGAAGTCCAGCAGACGACTTTGAGGTAGACAGTTATAGGAAAACATATGACTCGCAAGCAAACAGGAGAAGATATATTACACAGTTGTTATGGGAGACTGTAATAAACATGAGAAACTCATTGGAAATTTGAGATTGCGAGTCAAAAATAATAGAGGCGATATGCTAATAATTTTTTAAACCTCGAAGACCTATATTGCCTTAATACCCTTTTATACAAAGCCTCCACATAGAAAATGGACATAACAATGCCAGATAATAAAGTAAAATATGAAATTGACTAAAGGTTCTCAAACTGTAGTAAAATATGTTGAGATGTCACTGTTTTAAGTCAACGTAGCGATCACAGAGCACTGAGAAAAAATTTGATAATTAAACCAACATTGGAGAGAAAGGAAGTATTCAAAAAACCAAGATTTCCAACAAATGAAGAATTAATAAGTAACAGTAATTAATATAAGGAAAAGTATTTATGTATTTGCTGTATCTATCAAATTTTAACCGATTATTATTTGTTGATAACAAGAGTATGTAAAAATGTAAGTTGGTTAATTGTTTCTTATTCTTAGGTAAATTTAATGGATCGAAAACAGTTATTGTTATTGTTGTTTTAGAATATACAATATCAGATAAACCTATCTTATTTTTTTGTCTTAAATTTATCATATATTGAGTTGCACCAAAGCTAAAAATTACGTAACCAAAAAAAATTGTATAAAATGCAACACAGATAAAAATCATATAAAATAATTAAAATAAACATCAGATAAATTCTTCGAAAATGCATTTAGATGAAATGGAAAAACAAATGTATTTACATATTTATACGTTTTATGTTTCTCTACTAAGTGCATTTTATTTAGATATTTTGTTTGCGTAAAAAAAAAGAGAAATTGATATTTAATGCAAATAAATTATTATCGAATGGATTTGATCTAAATAATAAATGGCATTTTATTAATGTTTCGTTAAATAAAACGTATTATAAAATTTATTTAGATGGGATTGGCTTAACCAATGTACTGGGTTTTTGACGTTTTTAGCAAAATAACTTGATTGTATAAGTTTTATTTTTAGTTTATATAGTTATTTTTTATTTAAAAAACCGTTTAATTAGATCTGAAGGGCTTTTTGTTCAATCAATGAAAATAAAAAATGAAGATCACATTACAGCTTTTATAAACAAATTTTCCATTTAAACAAGAAAAAAACAGGTAAAAGCATCATTTAACAACTTTCGTATATAAGATTTTAAAAACATCAACTGAAATACCTATTCAATTTTGATTGAACTTACATTTCGATACTTGAATCTACTACCACCGTTATTAAGTTAAATAAAATGAAATTTAATAAATAAAATCACTTATCTTCTTTGCATTTATTTGATTCTTCGGAAGACATTCAATCAAAGACATTTTTAAATTAATTTTTTTTAATAATATACGTTTTCTATTAATTTCAAATTGCCTTGACAGAGATTTATGGATATTTTGTACCTATAAAAAGAATAATAATTGCATCTGGCAATAAGGATCTTATCTATATGGATGCAAGTCAAATAAATAAATTAAATATGATCCTAAATATTAAATTAAAATACTTTAAAATAAAGACGCGAAACCCAGAAAAATACGTAACTAAATATATATCAAACTTTTTCATCTGCGGTTATAATAAGTTCCTTTGGGTCACCTATAAAGAAGCGCAAGATTTCCATAATTATTATTAAAACATAGTTTTCTATAGCAAACTATTTAAATATTTTTTATTTAAATATACCGGGTGGTGCGTCGCCGAGCGGAACATAGGAAGAATCTCATGTAAATTTTAAGGGGGTCGATTATTGGCTTCCCTGTACATTTTACAGAAAAAATGTAGGATAACTTTTTAAAGAGACCAATCTGGAAAACCCTCGTACAAAGTTTCAAAAAATTTGAATAAGTGAATAATTGCAAAATTAGCAAATTTTCGGTTCAGGTAAAACCAAACGAGCACCAGTAAAAAGAATATTGTCACTGACGTGAGGAAAAGTGTCAATAAATCAGTGACAGTCGAAATTTGAAAACAAGTATGAATTATTTAATCGACGAAAAAATAGCCATAATTAAGTGGCATTATGCGGGAAACAGTTTTAGAGCAGTATCTGAAATGTTTTCAGTTTATTTCCTCACCAAGCTCATTCCGTCCATTTCAACTATGAAACGTATTGTCCATAAGTTCGAGTCCAAAGGTACCGTAATAAATAATTGTAAATGTTCAACTCAGGGCTTTGCTGGCTTATGCATACCCTTTTAAAGAAATTTTCAATTACGTTATTGGATACATGAGAGAAAAAAAAAAGAAAAAGAAAACTCCAAGTATCAGTCTCAAAATGTCGATGTTTTTAATTAATCAGGTGACATGTTTCGCTAATAAAGCATCATCAGACCTTATAGCTAGATGACCTGCTAAGTACTGTAGAGTACTTAGCAGATCATCTAGCAAGACATTTTGAGACTGAGACTTTTCAAGTTCAAGGAGTTTTCAATTTTTTTTTTCTCTAGTTACGTAGGTCTCTTTGAGATAATGGACGAGTTCTTTCAGTATACATGTAGTGTTATAACATTGATAAAGCGTCTAATTTCGGCTTTCAATGTTTCGGTGGTTGCAGGCTTATTCCCATAAACATTCTTCACAGCTCTTCAGAAAATTTCACAGCCAAAAGTCTAAAAACGTTAAATCGCAAGAGTGTGAAGGATTCTGGTCAACAAATCTGGAAATGACAGGAGAAGGAGTAAACCCGTAAATGGCTGTCAAAAGATGGTATAACAGGTGGCACCGTCTTGCTGAAGCCACATATCGTCAAAATCAATAGCTTCCAAATGAGGCACAAGAATTTGTATTATCCTAGTACAATAACGTTCGTCATTCATCGATACTGAATTATCTTCTTTGTTTTTGAAAAAAAGGTTCAATTATTTCTCTAAACCATAACGCACAGCATACAGTGACGCCATAGAGAAATGAATATAGAAAGAGTGTTCGAAAGGTAGCCTAACGTCATCATCAAGTTCTAAAACTTAACCTAAAAATTTAGTTCGGTTAACTTCTAGAGGGTCAACTTCTGTCATAATTGTCATTAGATTATCGATTTTCTTTCGTTCCTTGCCACCAGTCCACCACCCACCTTCGCATCATCGATCGTCGCCATTGCTTATTCCTTTTTATTTTGGCGTTCATTGGGTGTGTCGTTTTATTTTTTTCTCAACAAAAAATAGTTAAAAATGTAGCTTAAAGTGATTAAAGTGTAATTTCATTATATAGAAGCTTTTTTGTTGTTTTATTGTGTGGTTTCAGATCCCTAGGATAGGGTGAGTGCAATTTTTTTTATCAAATAGTTCTCACCATGTTGTAGGTAACCTAAAATCGTTGTTTACCATTTTAAAACTGCCCTAATAATGTCATCACCAGGAACTTGTTCTAATACATAATATTGGCCTATTGAGGATTCATACAAAAATAAAATTTGCTTTAAATTTCCTGAAAGTGACATTATTAGGAGGTCCGAATAGTTTAAAATACTTGGTTTAAGCCCAACCTCAACAAGGTGTTATTTATGTCAAGACCATTTTGATGATATTTCATTTACTAGTACTATACATACTCATTTAAGAAAGTGTGGTCTCCCAATTGCTGGCCCAAGTATTATTCAAAATGCCCCAATACTGGTTGAGGCACAAGTACCTTGGGAAGATACATTGACTTTATTACCTGCTATCATAATCCAGCAATCTCAATATAATGTTCAGAATGAATATAATTATGCTAAACCACTTTTTACTAGGTCTGACGAAAGGTATCATCAATGCTTTGCTGCTAGGAAGTACCAAAAGCATAATAAGTAAAACAACTTCCATTCTACCAGGTCATTACTGAAAAAGGTACCTCACCTTGATAAGATGGGAGTAAAATCCAAGGATTCTCCTTGAATATTTAAGGAAAAGGACCGATGACATCTAGAATTTAGGGTATACTTCAGTGTCAACTAATTTTTAATATCATACTCTCCATAAAGAATATTTTAATTACAGGGTTGGTTTTTATATATTACCACTCCCTTAACATTTTTGTAGTAAACGTAAAATTTTTAGGGCATATTTTTGAGAAATATAGTTCTTATGTCTATAAATAATTAATTTATAAATTTGATAAATTGTAATTTTTGTATCATATCCTCAAAATGTAGAAAAAGCAAAATACATACCATGGACAGTGTTGTGCTAAAGCAGCACAAAAACAAATTGTATCAGGATCCCTTTTAAGACAATAAATTATTAACTTACTTTACAATTGACTTTAATTCTACCCCTACCCTCGTTAATTTGTTGATAACAGTGAAATTAACATTGTTAGTATCAAGCATTTAATTCTCAAAATAGGACTTAATATATTATACATAAATCTCTAAAATATTAACTTACATTAAATCTTTTTTTGATAGCGTATTAGGCTGTAAAATCTCTTTCACATTCTCTAAAAATCAATGAAAAAGTGCTTTATTAACAATTTATTTTTTTGAAGGGCCTTAATGCATTAACTTAACAGCTTAAAAGCAAATTTGATGAATTTAATGTCAAAAAACTAACGAATTCAATTAAAAAATGTAAAAAATAAACTTAAATTACATACATTATCACTCTTAGCCTCTTCAAAAATTAAATTAATACACTTGCACTATTTCATAATTAATAGAGTTTGTGATCGAGATTCACAGCCTTTACGCTGTTAAAAATTGATTTAATGGGTCAATAATTTTAAATTCGCGCCATTCTAAAATTTTGAATAGCACGCCTGTCATTTCTATGACAGATCGGTATTACAGTAGACTATTTTACCGACTGTGACAAATGTCAATTATTTTAGTTCGGTTAGGCCGCATCCGTGGTGCTGCAATCAAGTTTAGGGTAAAGATGGTGCCTACTTGTTACTATGGGATTAAACCCCTCTTATACTTTTAATTACTCTATGAGTGACACGTTGCTGATGTATGCTTTTTTCACCATTCGTGGATTTTTTAAGCCGAAAATGCAATCACTGAGGATGATTTTGTTTGCAAAATTAGCAGGTTACTCAAGGATCCTATTGGTGAATTCTCTTCGCTGTTTATGGTCTGCTGGCACAAATTATTAAGTCAGTTGGATTTTGTAGGCATGCAGCAGTAAGTCTTTAGTGAAAATTCAATAAAGAGTGCCTGTTCCGGATGACGAATTGATGTCTATGGCCTTTGGCGGATGTTTTGTTCTAAACGACCTCTACGAGCTCCTTTTTGTGTTATTCACATCACTAACCAAACCAGTACTTTTGAATTTTTCAATTATTCTTTTCACAATAGATGGACTAGCAACATTATATCGACCAAATATTGGACGCCTTGTACGAATAGTGGCAATGTAACCTTCATCATTTTGATAATAATTTGTGACAATCAGGATGCATTTTTCTGCCTTGTAAAGCTACATAGTTACTCCAACTCCCATCTGTCAGCTTTTGATCTGCCAGGTCATAATTACGTGACATTATGAGTGTCAAACATGGCGCGTAATTCAAATCTTGCGTTCTTATTGAACTACCCTTAAGTTGTGTGGCTCCTTTAATATAAGAACATAACAGAATAATTTTCTAAAATCGCATTTTGGTGAGATAAAAACCTACCTAACTAAAAAAAATAAAGTTTAACCATTTGGATGGTACTAATTTTTTTTTGTTGTTGACTCTTATAATCACTTTTTATAATTTAATTTATACTTAATAAAGTGCGAGCATTATATGAAATATTTGCAGAGCCATCTGGATTTATTAGGGAAGTTTCAAAGGCTAAAATAAACACTCACGTCCCATCTCTGATTACCACAACCGAACGTCTCATTAAAGTCTCTTAGAGTAGATTTACGAGGGGAAACCTACCCCGCACGGTCTTCATAAATCAAACCAGTGTTTCTTATCTTAACAAGTGCACGTAAATAATAAGGCGATTTTTGAAATTTTTCTTTACGCGAACCAGGGAAAAATTTTCCGTACTCTGTTCGTTTACACGCTTTGAAGCCTCGTTTCTTACTAATTTAAACTAATATTAACCTTAGAGAAATTTATGGGATTTTTATAAGAAGTTTGGCTTTAAAAAGGATAATAGTTAGGAAACCAGAAGTATCTCTTAATTATTTACATTTTACATCATGTATTACTTTATATTTAAAAGTCAGTAATTTTATTAGAGTTTTATTTACATACATACCAACAACTTACCTAATTTAAGTACATTTCAATTGAAGTAGTCAATCATGTGAAATTAAAATTAAGGGAAACAGCATTACAAACTCACTTTGCAAACCAGTATTAATTACATAAGATGCGCATGCGTAAGCATGGTGGATGAGGACGTTGATAAAACTGGCTCCAATACACGATGCAAATATTGTCAAGAAGCGGTTACAAATTCCTTTGCAAAGTGCGTCACAAGTGAATGGCAATACCACACCTCATGTGCATTAAATGTGGTGAAGTAATTACTGATCTAAGGGAAAAGGAAGTTTTATTGTATAAGAACATTAAACTCCTGGAAGATAAATGTGAGATAATTAACCAAAATCAAAAAAGTAATTATTTCATGTTGGCAACACTGCAACAAGTTCTGCCCATCTGTTTGGCATTGAAATCGACCTTTGAACCTCTGCTCTAAATTAATGCAAGATCTGTTAATGCAGCAGTTACTAAAGTTTACTTTTATCTATAATAAAATTAAAGAAATTCAGTAGTTGGAGGGTAGGCCGAACGAAAGTTCAGAAAACGGTAATGATAACCAATGGAAGAAAACACAACGACGATCCAGATAATTTATTGAAGATCGCAGTGAAGGAGACTCACAAATGCAAGATATCCCAACGTTTATATTCCTACTTATAACCTAACCAGTTGCAGGAGTTTTTGAAACCCACTTTTTCTCAATGTTAACATTTTCTAAATTATAATCTTTTTGTAATCTGCCTTGCCACGAGCTCTTCGAAAATTTCCGTTATTGCATAAATTTCGGTGAGTGTTTATAAAAACTTGACGATTTGGAACATGTCTTAGGGGAAATCTTCGGCGATATTCACGAACAGCCGCTAAAGAACTGCCATTACACAAACCATAAACAAAATGCATGTCAGCTAACTCTTGATTTGCAAATCTATCCATAATTTTTGAAAAAATGAATCACAAAAAAGAACTAATTTACTTTGCCAAAGCAAATTTAAAAAATGTGAAGTGTCAACAAAACGTTAAACAAAATTTAACAAATAAACTAATTGTCAACAAACACAGCCAACTATTATTTTACAAGATGTTATTTGTAGTTACTTTTTGAAATACCAATTCATGATTTATTAATAATTGATTTTTTCGAAAACGGAAGCTCCTATCGAAATTAGACAAGAGCACCTTTTTTATGTAGAAATGTTTGTTCTTTTCAATTCTAATACCAAAATTAACACGGAGTTGCTAGAAAAAAAGTTTTAACAATTTAAACTTTATCGACCACTTATTTTACACGACCCTGTATACATTTTGGCAAAAATGGTTGCAATATCAGGTTTTAATAAAACCAATAGTAAATGTTGAAAATTTCAAAAGATTACAACTAGGCGTTCCGGATATAACATGATTCATAAAACACCCTGTAACTTAAAAACGATGCACTTTTGAACCATATTGTATATGGACTTTTTGTCTTATTTTTAGACAAAGATGCGGCTGGTAAAATATTGCGATGTAATTTCGGGACACCCTGTATATTAGTGGCATCGTAAGTATGTACGAACTTAAAAAAAATAAAAACCTTTTATTTTAATGACAAACCCCTGACTAGACATAACGATGAATAGTTATCAAAATTAGAATTTAAGTATCTTGGATAAGGAGGATTCAATATAATTTAACAGATTTGAAAGAAATAGTGTCCTAAAGGTAGTGTACTTTTAAATCGAAAAATATCAAGCCCCATTAAAATGTAAGTACGTCTATGAGGTATCTAGGCTAAGCTATCTATGAGCTGGGCAAAATGTGCTTTTTATAGCCATAGAGCCTCTTACCAAAAATGAACCATATCGCTCAACAAACCACCAAGATATTCGCTTGTATCAATTTTAATGTGGGACATCTTTTATAGAAAAACTACCATTTATTTAATTTTTCAAAATACTCATGAACATTGTACGGTTCAATGTTTAGCAGGAGTCTAAATATTTCGTTCTTCAACAATAAATATTACGTTTGGCAATATTTTAATGCTTACTGGTAGACTACTGTAAAATTGGATACAGCTGTAATATGACTCCTTTATATCCATAGTAAGTATGTGTTTGGGATATGTATTGTTTTATGTTCTTGCAGAATATGCATTTTGTGGCTTGCAAGCATTAAAAAAATCTTTGTTTAAAAATACAACAACCATTATTGGATATATATGGCATATATGGTATGTATTTTTATCACAGTCTAACAAAGTTGAAATCTATATACTTTGTTTTTATTCTTTAAATTTTCCCTGACAGGACTCCCTAAAATTAAGCTTTAATATCTTTCCAATTTTTCTTTTTATGATAATAAGTAATCTACCTATGTCCCTACACTGTTCATACATCATAATGCCCTGTCTTATATGTAATTCAAAATTTGCATAATTTAAACTTGCGTGCATAGAAATCGGCCCACTGTAAACTTTTGACTTTAAATATATTTTTTTTTTAAATTATGCATCAGATCAAAAAAAGAAATATGCTGTTTGAAAGATAATTTAATATCCTTTAATGTGAGTAGAAATTTATCAAGAAAGCTTATCATTTATATGCGTAGCATCCGGTAAACAAATGAACTATGTTTATGTGATGATTGTAACGAATATAACCAATTTGTCAAATAATAAAATTATTGCGTTTGCAACTGAAATTTGCATATTATTCGTTTTTTATATCCTCAATAGTGTTCAAGTGTGTTAATTTAATGCACACTACACCCCAAAAAGCCGCCCAAGTTATTGCTTTAATCGAAAATGGACTTAGTCAGCGAGCTGTTGCTAGACAATTGGATACGACTCGCGCAGCGGTTCGAAGAGTGTGCCAACGTTATGAGGAAACTAAATCCTTTCATAGGCGACCTGGAACAGGTAGGAAACGATTTACAACCGCTCGTGATGACCGCTTTATTATGT
Organism: Anthonomus grandis grandis; assembly: GCF_022605725.1. Taxonomy (NCBI): domain Eukaryota; kingdom Metazoa; phylum Arthropoda; class Insecta; order Coleoptera; family Curculionidae; genus Anthonomus; species Anthonomus grandis. The sequence goes on from NC_065552.1 coordinate 36,216,314, forward strand.
CAACAATATTAAGAAATCTTCACCTTAATCCCGTTCAAGTGCAACGACAGCTCCGTGAGGTGCGAGGAGTGCCTATTAGTCAGTGGACAGTGAGACGAAGACCGCAGAAAAATAACCTGACCCCTAAAACACCTGCGATTTGTTCAAAACTTACTCCAGTTCATCGGCAAGCACGCCTGCGTTTTGCAAGGGATTATCTGAATTGGACGTTGGAACAATGGGGATCTGTTCTGTTCTCAGATGAGTCCAGAATATGCTTCCATGGTAGCGACCGAAGAAGGAAAGTGTACCGAAGACCAAGAGAGCGATTTGCAGATTGCTGCTTTGAAGAGCGAAGTGCTTATGGAGGTGGTTCCTGCATGATCTGGGGTGCAATTTCTATAGAAGCACGAACCGACCTTCAGTTCATTCGTAGGGGCGACCGTGTTCGCGGAAGAAGAGATTTAACGGCTGCTAGGTATATCGAGGAGATTTTAGCAATTCATGTGGTACCTTACGTCGACTACATTGGAGATGAATTTACCTTTATGCATGACAACACAAGGCCGCACACCGCAAGAATCATGCAAGATTACATTGCAGAAGTCGGTTTTCGGGTTATGGAGTGGCCAGCATTCAGTCCTGACCAAAATCCAATCGAACATTTATGGGATGAGCTAAAACGAAGAATTCGAGCTAGACTTCGTACCCCAAACTCGATCCCAGAGCTTATTGTTGCAGTAAAAGAAGAGTGGCTAAACATCCCACAAGAAACAATAGCAAACTTGATTAGATCTATTCCAAATCGTATGAGAGATGTTATTAGGGCAAGAGGAGGTCATACCCATTATTAAATAATTAAGTGTTAAATTTTAAATTGTCAATAACCCTATTTATGTTAATAATAAAAAAGCATAATTTTCTTAGTTCATTAATTTCACTATGTTAAAGATAGGATGTTCAAATAAGTTTTCATAAATTTATACTCATATTAAAGGATATTAAATTGTCTTTCAAACAGCATATTTCTTTTTTTGATCTGATGTATAATTTTAAAAAAAATATATTTAAAATCAAAAGTTTACAGTGGGCCGATTTCTATGCACGCAAGTGTATAATTTTTGTAGTTTAACTGTTTACATATTTTGAAACAATTTGCACATATAAATAAATGTGTAAAGTCTTCCAGCAATAAAGTTTACATGTTGGTCGCAGATTAAGGTATGATCTAATATAATGCTTGGATTGGATAATTTTGGATATTTATATGTTCTGGTATGTTCAACGTAGATCTTTGAGGTTTAAAAAGTACCTTCTAAGTCTTTCATTTATTTAAAACTTATTAATTTTAACAACCCAATTATTAGATAGTATCATATGTCTTTCGTCTTGAAAAGGAGTACCAAGGGATGTTACAAAAATAGTATCATATGCTAATTTTAACGTTATTTCTTTCATAGAAATTTTTGAGGCCATTTATGGAAATAATAAAAAGTAACGGCCTGATATCGCTGCTCTACCTATTTCTTTTTACCAATTCTGTTATTAACATTGTTATTTAAAAAAAAAATATATATTTTTAAATACTAGTTTATTGTTGCCTACGTTTATTGTAAACTGTGCATTTTTTAATATAAATTTGTAATAAGAAATCTGTCACTTATTAAAAATATATTTTTAAGTGTTTACGAAGTGCTATAAATGTATTACTTTTTAAGTCTATTTAATAAACTATTTTTTCTAAAATACATGGACTTACATTATTTAATGATGAGCTCGCCTGACACCAATTTTTTCTATCTGCGGAGGCCACTGATGGATTAGGAGACGTCGGGTAAAAAAGTACATGTTTCTCACCTGTAGCTTGTTGCTGATAAACACTTTTTTTTGTTGTGCCCGATTTATTAAGATATAGATCTTCGTGTATTGACATTATACCGGGACTTAAAACAAAGTAGACATGTGATAAAAGAACATAATAATATATAAAAGAAAATAATTAAATTATATTTTATGTATGCTTCAAAGATGAAAGTTTCGTTTTTTTTTATAACAAATTTATTGCATTTTTATATTATTGAATTTTTTAATAATTCCTTAAATAATAATTTTTTCACTTGATATTATTAGAATTTGCATTTATTAAATAAAAGAAAACTATTATTTTACATTTGTATAAAACAAAAACATTTTTTCTCTAAAATGCGCGTAAGTCATGAATCGCAGGGCGCCAGGATCACCCCCCTCGAGAATGTCGCGTGCGACTGTTCCAGCACTCACGTGCTCCGCGAATTATTCATTTGTTTTTGTTGACAAGGCGCGTGCGTTCGTCGCGGCCACTCAGGGAACGTTTTGGGGGATTTTTCTCTTTTTTAGTTCGACCTCTGTGAGTTGACGATAAAATTATTTTTGCCGTGAATTATTAAATTAGAGCGGCTCTAAAGATGGTCTAACAGACCTTTTCAAAGCTTAGCAGAATTCGTCCCTATCAATTCAATTAGACGTATCTCAAAATAGTTAGTTCTGAGGAAAGTGAGTTTTAAAAAAATTATGAGTTTTAAAATTGAAGTATTTTTCAGTTTTTTTTTTATACAGAGTGTCCGAAATTCGAGCCTCACCATTGGGATCTTGTAAACTAGAAGAGATACGAGGTCGGTTTAATTGAGGCAAAATTGCGCAATTTGATACTCATTAAAACGCCCTCTTGAAATTTTAAAAATTCCAAATACTTCCAAAGATATTTGGAAAAAACCGAGTATTCGCGATTTTTATTTTTTTACAACTCTATTTGAATAGATATAACAAAATAAATTACTCATTCTCAGTGCTACTTTTTCTATTTTCTAAAATGCTGACGTTAGATTTTTAAACCGACGTTTCGTATTTGAGCTGCCATCATCAAGTTTGTTTTTTTAAATACGGCCCTGGATTTTTTTAATACAGATTTTAAAAGCCCCTTATGTTCCTAAACCAACGATGTATCGGACTTATTCAAAAAATTTATATTAAAGACAAAGGCCAAAAATATATTTTTAATAGGACGACACTATTTTGTAAAATCGAGAATGTAGCAATGAAAATGAGAAATTTATTTTGCTATATCTATTCAAATAGAGTCGTAAAAAAATAAAAATGAAATCGCGAATTGTTGGATATCAATCCAAGATTAATTAATATTGAATATTTTTATTTTTTTTTTATTATTTTTTCTGGATGTTTAAATTGGGAAATCATAAGATGGTTCTTTAATAACTAACTATTTTATTTAAAATACATTTTTCCGCGAAAATACGCAAATTGTTTTGCGGGCTTGTAACCTTACTGACCTTGCGCAATGCAGGCCAAATGCATTGCCAAAAATTGGAAGGAAGTACGCAGTAGTACCTACACACACTTGCAAGTAGGTTTTGTAAAACAGCTAACCGCTAACAGCCTTATACATATTGACCGCTGGTGATTTTCCTGCAGTAATTATTTAACGAATTAGATTAAACTTATAATAAAGACTTAAATTAAACTTTACCTAAAGTGTGAGTGCCTGATAAGGAAGGAACGATGAACTGGTAGCGCTACCAAGCCCGACTTCAACGAAGTAAGGTAAGCCATTATGCATCACTAATGTGCGTTCGAACATTCCTTGAAAAAACGAAGAACCATATTAAATCTCAATCTATCTCAAAAACTTAATACAGTCCACTAAATCAAAAGTCTGACGACAACACGAATATTTGGAATTTTCGAAATCTCAAGAGAGCGGTTTAATGAGCACCAAATTGCTGCGCGACTTTGCCTCAATTGACCCGAGCTCGTATCTTCTTCTTATGTGATCCCAAAAATAAAAGTTAAAAGGGGTTAGGTCTGGTGACCTAAGTGGCCAACGAATCGACCTATATATCGTACTTCATTTATCGTTAAATAGTTCTTTAAGTACCATTCTTACATCATTTAATTGATGATAATTTTGCACCATGTACTCACTAAATCATTGCTATAAATAAGAAACAGACTGGGGCCCAGAACTGAATCCTGAAAAATAAATATTTTTAATATGTGGGCATAACTTAAATGGACACGGTGATGATTTCTATTTTTTTTTAGGATAAATACATTTTTAGTTATTGTCAATTATCTTTCAACTGTCTAAAATAAAAATATGTTGCCTATAGAATGCCAAGCATTTGTTATTTCAAATATTTGGAAAATATAAAAATTACATTTAAAGTATGACTAGATAAGATAATTTCAAGTCCCTAGAAGGGATCTTGGTCTCTACATAATTGCACAGAAAAAACGAAACGCTTCTCTTAAATAAATTTGGAGTCCCTGCAAATAAATATTTAGTTGGTATATGCCAAACAACTGTGTGTTTAAATGAAATATGATAATTATTTCAAAATATTTTTTTTAATTATTTGAAGCAAACAAATATTTTTTTAAGACAAGAAACCCTATTTTTATTTAGACACACTGATTATTCCGGTTAAATAAATTATTTAGTTTTACCAACTATACATTTATTTGGGGGACTGTTCTTATTTATTTAATTTAAAACCCTAGGTTATTTCTCCCAAATAAATATTTTTTTCAAGTAAATAAGTTTTATTTGCCATTATTTGATTAATATTTTACGCAACCAAATATATATTTAACACAAACATTATTATTGTTTGTTTGTCACACATATTTATTTGATATAAATACACTGACTTAAATAAGAAGTGGCGAAGCAAAAATATTCATTAACTTTAAAATTTAAGAAATTGTAAACAAATTGGTTTACAATTTGTTTAAAAGATCCTAAATTTTAAAGCAATGAATACTTTAGCTTCGTCACATTTTTTTGGATTTATATACGTAGTGTATACTTATATAGTTTGCCTTATATCTTTAAAAAACATCATTTTTTTAGGAACGTGAATTTTACGCTCTGATGAAATACAAGTAAAAACAGAAAAAAAACACCTTTTGGGTAGAACACATTTTTATTATTGAACAAAAACAAAAACTCTTACTTATTATATAAGTTTAATTAAGGCTATATAAAAATTAAAAAATTAAGCCACAACAAAAAAAAAACTTAAAACTTCTTTGGAATATATAGAATTAAACAAAGGTCTATCATATACTTATACATAATGGGGCTATAACAAATTCAGCCAAAAATAATAGGTATGTGGACAGAGTCATACCGCCAAATTACTAAGATAAATATACTTAATAAATTATTCAATAGAAAATCCCAAATAAAGTACATATTTTAATGAAAATTGCATCAGCCAATATACCTACATAAGATACATAATATTATATATTATACTCTATTTCAGAAGTGTGTAGAACAATAAAACCTCATTAGGTATGCAAAAGTGGTACCTGGTGATCCACCAATATTTTATGCCACTACCTTAGTTGGGTATTAGTTTCAATGTTAAATTCTTTCTTTTCGTTGATTGCAGGTAGTGCCACCCGGTTTTGGGTCAATTTATGAGTTTTGCCCATTGTTACCCACTGATAAACATTGAAAACGGTTCGCCAAAGGCGTGCAACTGGGACTTGTTTTTTACCTTATAATTAATGTACTTAAATGCTATTTTATTTTAGAAAGTTACTTTTGTTTAAATGGAATAATATATTTTTTTCACAAATTTATTGAACATAATATGTAGAGTAAAACAGTTGAAAATGTCACTTTTGGATCTGGCACTTTTTGAACGGTGTATAACAATTTTAAATTATAATAGATTGTAGTCTTCTTCGTCATCTGACGAACTGTCATCACCTCTTGACATTATAATTAAAGGATCGACTGTCTGATCGATGAGGTTGTCAAGATCCCACATTTTGTCCTCTTGCTTAATTACATGCTAGACTGCTTTTCGGCAATTCTCTGGTGTCGCTTCCGTAATGGCTTGATCAAACAGTAGCTTAACATCTTTCATTTTAAAAGTCGTGTTTTGTCTTGCTACAAATCCTTTTACCTGCGCCCATATCAGTTCTATAGGATTTAGTTCGCAATGATATGGCGGAAAGCGCAGTACAGTTATATTATATTTTTCGGCTATATCTTCCACGGCGTATTTCATGAAACGAGTTTTGTGTAAGTTTGCTATTGCCAGCAGTTCTTTTTTTATCAAATTTGCTTCAAACGCAATACCTTTTGCAGTCAGCCAATCGATAATTTCTTGCTTTCTCCAACTTGAAGTTGGCGTCTTCTCTATTCGCCGTGAATGATAGCTTGCGTTATCCATAACCACCACCGAATTAGCCGGAAGAAATTTTATCATTTCACCAAAATAGTCCTCGAAAACGTCTGAGTTCATGTCTTCATGCTCTCTGTAATCTCCTGTGCGAGTCGACTCAAAGGTTAGCAGACCTTCTTTTAAAAATCCCTCTTCGCTTCCAATATGTGTGATTATAAGTCTTTTTCCTTTTCCCGAAGGTACTTTAATACCCGTAGACAGGCCTTCTATGAAAGCTTGGCGAGCACTGGTTATATTTTTGTCTTGCCACATTTTTTGGACTATATAACCTTCGTTAATCCACGTCTCATCAAGATAAAAAACTTTCTTTTGCTCCCTGCGGTACTGCTTGATACTTCTCAAGTATTGTCGTCTCCAACAAACAATTTCGTCGCTCTCCAGTAAAAGTGCTTTGCGGTTATGCTTTTCCCAGGCAAAATCCATATTTTTTAAAGTTTTCCATAAAAGTTTTCTACTTATCAACGGAATACTGTCATCTCGGCCAAGCTCCATTAAAATTTTGTCTAGGGTGGGTATTTCCTTTTTAAAATAAAAAGAGTGAACTTTTCTTCGAATTATACATTTAGCATTTTCATCAAGGACTTTTGTAGGTCGTCCTGGCTTTTGCTTGGGAGATTCCACTTGACCTGCTACTTTTCTTTCCCGCAACAATTTGAAAATGGTGGACTTTTCAATTCCACTCATTCGAGAACATTTTTCAACAATTTCTTGCACAGTAAAACTAGGGTAATCGTGTTTTATGCAATCATGTACATTTAAAATAATAACTTTTTCACTCAGCGATAGTGGAGAATTTTTAGTACATCTTTTCGTTGGACTGAATACCTCCATTTTTTAAATATTGGGATAATAATATTGTGATTACACTACAGCGTAGCAGTGACTACTAACGTTTAAAATATGATTTAAAAGTATTTATAGTCTGTATATATTACCTGACCCCATTTTTGCATGTTACAAAGCGTTAAAAGATAGGTACCTATACAAAAGGATTAAAAGTATTTATTTAGTATTTAATCTCTTTCAAAATAAAGGCATTTAATCCGTGAAAATTAAATTCATAAATATTATAAGTACCTGCGCCTATGAACTACCACGAAATGTAGCGAAACAGAACGGAATTCCCCAGTTTATTGCTCTATACACTTCTGAAATAGAGTATAGTAATAAATCTACTTACCTCTAAATACAGGCCATAAAGGACTTAATTTCCAATCATTCAAGAGGTCCTCCATCATATATTTATCATCATATATTGTGATTATATTTTATATAATCACAAGTCACTATATATACGACAAAAAGAGTGAAAACACGTTTTATTTTAATGCGGGATCGGGAGTAGCGTCTGCCTGTACCCTGTACTATGCATAGCGCGTTGGCGACTCTACCAATACGACACGACGCGACGTATACGAACAACCTGCTTTGAGTGCTTTGCCAGTTTCACCCCCTTCTTTTTTTAAGAAGTCTGCGACGCAAATAAATAAATATTTGCCACAAAATCAGACGGCTTGCAACAAAAAAATATAAATTTAGATCTATTTTGATTTCAAATATATTTCATATAAATAATTATTTATTTGACATAAAAGAGTTACCGGAAAAATACAGCAAACAAATTTTCCAAAGACATCAAACATTCTTAATTATTCAAATAAAATAAATATTTTTTACCTAAAACATACGCAGTTTAGTTGAAAAAAAAAATGGTTTATTCAAATAAATATTTATTAGGCAAATTTTCTCCGTCTTTTTTCTGTGTGGGTACCTTCAACTGAGGATCGCAACGAACACCTGGATTATAATAAAGTTATTTCCCCTTACAGCAACAGGATCAACACTAGACATGAAATGGAATCTTACTATTATTACATATTGATATTCAACAGTAATAATACACTGAAAAAAAACCGAAAAAATTACCTTAATAAATATTTATTTAAATGTTTTTTATTTCCACTGAATACAATTTGTTTCAATAAACTAATTCTTGCTTGTGTCAAATAAATGTATGTATTTGAATATTTTTAGTCATTTATTTAAATATATTCTTAATGTTTTTATTTATGACAAATAATTATTTATTTAAACTACATTAAAAAATAAGAGGAGTTACTCAGTTCATTTTATCAAATAATCGTTTTTTTAATTTAAATATATTTATTAACACAAACAAATAAGTCTAAATACAAATAACTCAATAGGTACTTTTTCAACACTCAATCATTAGAACTACAACAGGAATCCCCCACCCGAAGCGCAATTGCGGGTGCGGACCGGCCTGGGCAGTTCGTTGTTTGCTTGATACTGGGAAAAAAGTCACCCATAGATTTTTGTCAAATCGCAGTTTTTCACCAAATTCACCATTATTTATTCGCTCTTTACGATTCATTTAATGTTTGTTTGTATATAACGTGTGGATGTGTGCATAACTTGTGGATTGTGAATTTTATATAACATATATAAAGTTTAAAACACAAATCATAGTAAAAAAGGTAAACCAGTACTTATTATTTTATTTCTTTAAGTCTTATGTTTAGAGTCCTGAGGATGACCTCATAGAGGTCCTATCGTCGACAAAATATATGTAAGAATTGTTTAAGTTTGTATTTTATTGACCATAATCCAACAACCAACCACAAAAAAATTAAGATGTGATGAGGTCGCTAAAAACTATTTAATGTTTTTTGTTTTGTTGTATTGTCTGTATTTTTTAAGTTTTTATATACAAACGATGCAGCTAACCGTGTTACCATCGTTGGTACAAAAGTGTATTTATTTTACCTCATAGTGTGGTATTTCGAATCCTAATTTTTTGTTAGATTTGTAACATAGAGTAATTAGTTATAGGAGTTGATAAAAGTGTCGATTCCTTGTTATTATATTTTTCTATATTATAAGGATTAAAAATTGATATGTTTTATTTTCTTATGGTTTTTGAATCTTGCAAATTTAATGTAAGTAGACTATTTTGCAGTTTAAAAATATTTCAGTTTAATAATAAAGAAGTATTATTAACATTATTTATTAGTATTTTTTCTATATAATTACCTTTCCTTATAGTTCAAGGTTTGTAAATTATTATTTTTGGGTACTTTCGTTTAGTATACTATTTATTCTTTTTATAACCCATATTTTATGGTAATTATACATATGTATGTTTTAGCATCAAAATTGTTATCCACACCGGATACCGGATTTAAAAAATATAGGTATGGTAACTTTTAGTAGAACCCTACAGGAATTAAATTTTAGATATGCAACCAAATAACTCATTTACTTATATTAAATAATGAAAATCTGGGTTCAAATAAATTTTAAAAAAAATGTGCACTTAAATGTTTCATCCAAATAACAAAAGTTATTTAAATTAAATCATCCATTACTTATTGCAAATATTTCGTCTCTCAAACTAACTATTTTTAAGGTAATATAAAATACATTATTTTATTGAATCAAATAAATTATACATTTTTAGTAAAAAAAATTAATATTTAAACCGAATATATGTACATTTCACTTAAACAACACCTGTAGTATTTTAAATAAGACATTTGTTCAAATCAAATACATATTTATTTGATACAAACAATTTAAGTAAAAACGATTCAAATACATTTAAAAAAAAATCAAATAAATGTTTGTTTGGCCATTATGGAACAAATATTTCTTTAAAATAACTCCAAATTTTTTTAGACCAAGTAATTTTATTTTTTTTTTCAGTGTAGTAACTAAATTAACTTATATTAAAACCAAATTAAATGCAATCAATAAAAATAATAATTTATATTTCATATAATATAAATAAATTGGTACATCATTTAGTACGCAGTAAGCAATAATAATTAATAACAATTGGTATTGTTAAAAAGCAATCATATGGCCAGTTATTCCGGCAATTACAGGCAGTTTGAATGAATTTTATAATGAGAAATAAAAACCAAATACCAAAATTAAACGCGAAATGAAATTTGGATGATCATTCAGGCGTACTGTATGACTGACCTGACATTAAAATGTAAATAGTGTAAAAAAATGGTTTCTGATTAAAATGAAAGTAAGCGAGGAGTATTAGAGAGTTCACTGTAAAATTAGTAATGTTTTAATTTGGCAAATACCTAGTTTTATTAATGATAATGAATATATTTAAAATTATATTTTATTTATCAAGTAGGCTTCTTTATTATTATTTAAATGAAAAAACAGAAGCGCGCTCCAAAACTGCCTACGTAATGGTTAATAGCATGTTGGGTTATAAACCCTATAATTCTTCATGCATTTATCTAAAAATCAAAAAATTGTCTTCGGATGCTTAAATAATTTATCCAGAGTTTCTAAGACAGCATTTTCCTAACCTTACAGTGTTAGAGGTCTTAGGTAGATTGTTGTCCATGTCCTTTTACGCTCTTGTTGTATATAGATTTTAATTTTGTATAGTTCAACAAGGCTTCTATGCAAGAAAGGCAGCATCACTTCTTTCTTTTCCAAAGAACCAGAGTATTTTTTAGTTCTTAGAGCTGTCAAATTTTGACAGCACTACATTTTTTCTCCTGGTCACCTACATACAAAACCAATTATTTTTTTAGTATTATTTTCTTCTTGCTATTCAGGTACCTATCCGTTTCGAATATTCTTAATTATTATGTAACAGCTCGAAACAGCTCTACTGGCCTTTTTCCAAACCAATTCTTCTCCCCTTTTTTGTATTAAATTTGCAGTAGGGAGTATTCTCTATTCTATAGGGAGTATATTCATTTCTCTTAAAATGTCCTAGTATTCTAGTTTTCCTTTTTTAATGGCTTACGTAAATTCTAGATATTTTTTTATTTTTCTTCGCAATTCTTTGCTTGTATCGTGTATGAGCTGATAATTTCAAAGTTATAAATTCTGTTGAAGATGTAATCTATTTTATCATCATCCAACAGCTTCCGAAATTCAGCCTCTATGTTATCTGATCCCATATCATTATTATCATTCGATTTGGCTAAATTATATCTATAGTCTATACCAAATAAACTTCGGTGCACGTCACGTGTGACCTAAATTAGTTGTCAACCGTATACATTTTTGTCACGGCTAATTGACTATATAAATTTAAATTTCCCGCCCTCGATTCTGTTGGTAACACATGACATTGCTCTGTGTTTGTCAAAATTGATTTGCTTGAGGTGCATTCACACGCAAATGCGTTAGTGAAGTGACTCTTGGACATGCATGCTAGGCCGATTATAGGTTATAGGAGCATTCACAAAAAAATTCAACTTTTGCATATGTGCCGAAGTGACCAAATTGTAAGGTAGCTTATTTGTAAGGTGCAAACTTTTTCGGATCGTGCCGTGCACAATTATTATCTTTTTGTTTTGATTGAATCTTAAGATCTTATATCCTGTTGAATTGTTCCCTGAATAGTAGGTACGATAAACAAACTTTGAAGCTAACAAAATAAATTATGTATAAAGGAGAGAATGCATTATATTTGCTGCATATTAAATGGCACTTTTTTTGTTAGAAAAACGAATCATTTTCATGAATGCAGTTAATATGACAAAGCCATTCAACCGCCAGCGATTTGGGGTTTAGCATATTTTGATGGCTAGAAAGCGGCAAGGATCTACGACAATGTTTAACAAGAAACTTGTGTTGGAAGTATTGGTTAAAATCTGTTTCAACCAAGTGGAGGATCCGTAGGTTGTGACATTTCGTAGTTTTCTTAAATTGGACCCGTATTAGAATTCGACTTTTCCGCGCTTAATTGAATTCAAATTTGGCGCCGGATTTGACCACGCTTTCATTCAAATCTAATTGGTTAAACGGGTTGCCGATAGAGTTATGGCTAACAAATGTCAAAATTAGTTCGAATTATTACCCCTTTTCTAGAGGGCCAAAATTTCTCCCCATTAACAAAGCAATTTAAAATTCTTTATATTGGTGTTATTAGGCCGAATTTACACTTAAAGTTGAAATCGCTCTTGGCCCTAATTGATTATGAATGCACCGTTTATTTAAGTTTTTTCAAATGTTTGAAAAATAGATAAAATGCGACAGCTTTGTATATATTTTTTTGTGATTTATAATTTATTTTGTATACCTGTAAGTATATATTAAATATACTTTTACAATATAATATTTTATACACATATAGTTAATTACTTTAAACCTTACGTTACTTAGCTTATACCTTGATCTAAAAACCAGCCAATCATATAATCCTATATTATGCAAAAACGGTCCCTCTCGGATACCTAAACCGGAACTATGAACGGTCGACTCCTTAAACAGATGACGGCTTTTCCGGCGTCGTCTTTTGTTTTCAGGCAAATCTAGCGTACTATTCCGGATTTCTTGGGAGCTAAATACTCCGTTCCTGCAAGCTGCAGACTAAGGAAGCACAATCCTATCAAAATGGTTTTAATTCAGGCTATTTCTTAAAATTTTAAATCATATATATGAATTTTGGTTTTTCCATTAAAAAAGAATACCTACCTAGTAATAAACTATATAAAAATATGTCCATTTTCAAATATTATTGGTATTTTATAATGGTATACAGGATATCCCGCGAGGTAAGGGATAAAATTTTACTACGCGTTCTTTAGGTTAATTCGACTCGAGTCGATGGATTCGCAAATGTTCCTTACCAACATATAATGTTTTTAAATTTAATAGTTTTATTGTGCCACAAACTACAATGATATAATCACAATTATCTCTAGTATGACTTTCTATAAACATCAACTAAATATCCAGACATGCTGCTAGTATATTGTAAAGAAATGATAGAACAACAGTCGCTAAATACAGCCTCCAGTGTCCAAATCGAAGAATATTGGATAGACGAGTATTTTGGTATAGGTTTTAATCAGCTGAAACCAACCAAAGATCGTTTCCATCAGCAATTGCCCAAGATTGAATACTGGATAATGTTGAATAGTCACCATCAACTAGTGTTCGCAGAACATCACGTCCCACTGGTTTTACTCGAATGAGTGTATGGACAAAAATACTTAACCTTGATTTGTAGTTATTTCATCTAGCAACCAATCCAAGCTATGCAGCTCTGTAGTTGGATCCTTGCACGTCGTAATTTATAATAACAAAATGTCATTAACCAAATTAGGCTAAATTCTCATGAACCGGTGTCAAATTTAAGGAATTCTCATTCTTGGCTCTTGTGTGTTTGACGGTCATTTGACATCTGCAATTTACCTTTAATTCTTACGAGAAAAATTATCTGTGTTGTTAGAGGATGTTCTGATTTAAAAAAAAAAATCAACAAATGTAGTTAGAGTATGATGGTCCTTCGATCCACAGTAGTACAAATAAGACCGAATATTTAAACAAAACTTTTCCTGGAATTTGGATTGGGCGCAAAAGTGCAGTTTCTTGGCCCTCCAGTTTACCGGACTTAAATTCTTTGGACTATTACATATGAAGAGTTTAATATATGTAGGGAAATACCATTTCAAGGCTAAACTGCTTCGTAAAATTAATAATATTTCTAATGGTCTAAGTAGTAACCACCGTGTTATTGGAAAAGCTATTAACCACATCATTAAAAAGCGTAGACTATGCTTACAGTGTGAAGGAGAACACTTAACACTGATCACCGAAAAATTATTGTAGACATTTATTTTCATGACAATAATATCCGTACACATAAACCCAAATTATTACTTATTATACTGGTTAAAATTATAATAAATAATGATTTTTATTGGTTTTCAGTTATCTAATTTAAATGCACTCCAATACAATTTTATTATTTTAATTTAAAAATCTCTAAGAATAAACCATCAGCAAAAAGTGTTCGTAAATACATCCGTTTAGTTTCCTTTTATTAGAACAAAATTGCTACAGCTTTTAAGTGGTTCTTTAAAAGGAGGCTTTACTCATGTAATTGATAACAAATCCCGGTTAAAAGAGGCGAATGATGAAAAATCGGAAACTCGTGACTAAAATATAAGACCACGCATTTTTTAAAGAGCGTTGAACAATAAAAAATAGCAGCATAAATCTTGTCTAAATATTTTGGTTTACTATGTTAATGTTATTGAATAATTTTTGTACACAAATTTATAAATCTTAATTATATTCTATACTTCGAAATGTCCTTAAAGCCAAAAATTGCTTACAAAGACTTACAAATAAGAAAATTTGATACTATTTGTCCATATAAATCATTTATCAATTAGAATATTTCTTTTATACCCGTCCATTCATTACCAAGTGAGTTTTTCGACCTTAGTATGCAAATAATTTTTTTACAATAAAGACAGTTACTTTTTATTAAGTATCCTCTTCTTCTTCTATTTTAGTTATCCAACTTTTTTGTAATAGTTTGTTACAGATCTACTGAACTTTTCCCAAAGTACCCATAATGAGAGAGAGAATGCTCAAAATACCCATAGTATTTTGAGCATTCTCCTGTACAACCACATATCAAATGCTTCCAGATTTTTAATATTAAATCTTGGTGTCCACGAATTAAATCACAAGAATTTTCAATACGCTCTTGAAGTTGTCTCGGAGTATTTACTGCTCCATCATGATACAACAACTCTTTTAAATAGCTACACAGAAGAAAATCACAATGCGTTACTATGGCTCTAGTACTCATTGTTGGATAATTTTTGACCATTTCTAAAATGTCTTCCTCAACGTGTAACATTTGAGGTTGAACAACTCTTCCAGGGAAGCCTTATTGTTGTTCTTTTAAATACTCTGTGTCAGGAAGCCTAATAACTAAATTAACAAACATACTTGGGGTTGGATGATTTCTTAAAGGAAACCTTTTCGTATACAACCTCCATTACAATACAATTGATGGAATCAAAGGTTCGTTCTGAAAACCCTACAATAACACAAATTTTAATAAATGGTAAGAACAGTAAATAAAAAACGGTAAGAATGTACATGACATTCACAGAGAATATACCAAATATTTGCCTTAATAATATTCTTACGCTTTTATTATACAACTCTTAGATCGGTAATTCTTAGTATATTAACTCAATTATATGATTCAACTTTAAAAACTCACTTTATAACTCGGATAAAATTCACATTGATGATTTACAAAATAACTGATGGCTCGCCTAACAATTTCCATACATATAATATATCCCTATACGCTTATTTAATAATATACTAATTTAATATAGTTCTATAGAGATATTTTATGACATTTTACATTCTTGCAAAACAGAAATAATCTCTGAGACGCACTTCTATATCACAAAAATGCTGTGTAAAATGGCCCGTAATAACGTGGAAGAAGTGGAGATAGAAAATATGAAAGTTTTCGCGTGTTGCTAGTAACCAGAGCAGATAACAAGAATTAACAGCAGCCCTTCTATCAAGGACTTAGGAAACTTTTGCCAGTCAAGTTCGAGATTTAACTTTCGTTATTTAGAGGGCTAGTTAGCTACTATCATTATAAAAATAACATAATAAAAACATTAAAATAAATTTATTGATTTTGATTTATGTAGACAATTTTTAGCCTTATTTTTTTTAATATAGGTGAAGGATTTAACTTGGAAACAAAAAAAAGTAGAAAATTGATAATTAATAAAGTAGTTTGTATTTTTTGAAGTAATATACGGTATATTAATAGTCGTATTGGTTCCGGACCTATGCTCCGTTGATTTCAAAGAGATCCTAAAAGACAATCTAGTAAACTCAGAGTTCTTTTTTTATGTACTGGCTATATAGGAGTCAAAAGTTCACATAAGGATCACTATCACTCATGGATTTCTAAAACCCCACTCGGAGTTATTAAAAGCTAAAATCTTGGTAATAATAATGAGTCATTTTGGCTTCACGTCTTCGATTAGATATTAATAACTTAAGGTTTTCTCATCTCTACATCTAAATTGAATGAGGAATTTTCTTACAGACATCCAAACTTCTCGAACGATTCTTTTTCGAACTTCGATCTTTTTTTTTATTTATTTAAATTCTGTTGTTGACAAAGTTCTACTGTTCGGTCCTTGTCAACAACAGAATGTAAATAAGAAAAATTTAAAAAAAGAGGGTTTTTTGACATGGAATCAAACCTTGGGGCGTATATCCAGTACCAATTTTAAACCTTTTATCCCTTGATGATGGACACCAATGTGTCCGAAACATGTAGGGAATTTTAAATAACTAAATGTTTAATAAATAAGTGAAGGGAAACTGCAGGATTTTCCTTCTACCTTAATTAGTATTTGCTTTGCACTTAAAGTCAAGTTTAATTCTATGGTGTTTTGAGCTTAGTTTAGGTATCTATATTACAATAAAAGGCAACCACATCCACCATTAGTTAAATACTAGATTGAGATAACACTGATCAGTGGATTTTTATCAAGAGAAGTGGTACTGTTTTAAGTTCTACACGGTTTCTTCATGTAATACATGTCACTTGCATTTTATAGAGCAATCTAAAAAAAATGTGTATCACAATATCATAGTGAATTGAGAGATTCAATAAAAAATTTAATAGGGTGTTGTATAATAGAAGTTTTAGTAAGCTAGAAAATATATTTTAGTTAATTTCTAAAGAATTGTTAGAATATATGATCCAACTGGGTTTAGAAGATCTACTTTTTCATTCCATATTATTTACATGTTTTTTAACTTCAAACGTTGGAACAATACTAAATAATTCAACAAAACCATCGTATTTTTTTATTAAATAGTTTAAACAAGTAAAAGTTTAAATTAATATTTTATTTTAAACAAATGATATAATTTCAAATAATTTTATACGAAATTATTATTTGGAAAACGTTTTATATAATAATATCAGAATTGACTCAATGTGTAATATAGTTGTAATACGCGAGCAGCAATCTACAAGCGGTTTTTAGCGGTCCAGGCTTAGGAAACTCCACTGCCGGCTGTTGATTAATTAACATTATCCAAATTACTTGGCCGTCGTTATCAACGAATAATTAGGTAACTAACGCCTATCCAGTAGTTAATTAATAACACGCCATGTCCAGGGTGGAATACATGTAAAATATGACCGATATATTCAAATGAGCCGTTACACAATTTGATTTTCGTTTTGGATACTGTATTTAAATATTTGATAATCGAGCCCTTGATGATAAAAGTTAATTTAATGGAAAACTCATTTCTAAACTTTAAATATTAATTACTATTAAATTCTACTATATTAATGTAAAAAGACATAAAATATTTATTAAAAAGACGGAGACGATTGTCACTGAAAAGTAAAAGAAATTTAAGAAATTGAGACCAGCAAACCTTGCGGATGGTCTTCTGGATTCAGGTCAAAACCGTTGGAATATTAGTCGAATTCGATACGGAATCGAAAATCTCAAAGTTTGGAGGTAGATATCTCGGCTTAAGAATTGTCCTTACTAAAAATTAAGGTAGTGTCATCTGCATACAGTACATTATATTTACTTGTTACATTAGTAAGTTCATTGGTGTACATAATGTACAATAGAGGCCCCTGTATTGATCCCCGTGGAACACCTTTCTCTACTTTTATTTTCTGTGATTATATAGTCTTACCTTTACCTTTATATGCGACAACTTGTTCAATGCAATACCCCTTACACCGTGCTCTTGTAGTCTAGTACATAGCGTTTTATGGTTGACACAGTCAAAATCCTTTGACAGATCAATGCACATGGCCATTGTCAACTTTCTATAATTTAGAGAGCTTAATATGTTAGACAGTGCTTGATAAATGACTCTGATCGTAGACTTTGGCAGACATTTTTCCGGTAGTAATAGGAATTAAATACTGCCTTATGAATATTCATAATGTTTGAAGTTTATATTATACTATATTTTTTATAAAGAAAATATTATCAGTAAAAAAACTTTTATATGATAACAAAAATCACATTTAAAAACTATGAGCCTATATCATAAATTCTTCTAAATCTATAAAATATAGTAAGGATTCCATGCAGAGATAACTAAATAACATTTTTATGTACTAATACGCGTTAAAGCAAATCTATCTTGTATGCTTAGATATAATATTTCTACATGAAATAGTAAGCTATAATAGCTACACCGCTTATATATCGTAGCTGGCGTCGCGTAGCTTCGGTAATGGCTGAATTACGTGCCCAAATAGGGAAAATCCGGTTAAAATTCACATCGGCAGAATAACGGACGAAATAATCTGTTGGTAGCATTTGCTGAGCCAGAGTCAGTTCCCACGGGTTAGAGTTAGGATCGGTTGACCGCTGATAAATCAGTTACGTCATTTTTCTAGAAAACTCTTTAATTTATCAATATAGCTATTATAATTATATAGGCCGCTGGATTTATTAAGATCTATGCTAGTAAAAACCATGTCAAATATTTTTGAAGGGTAATTGAAGATATGCTTTATAAGTCAAGATCAAAATCTCTGAAACATTTTACGATAAAAAAATAACTGCAAAATACCTTTTGATATTTTGAATGAATTTTGTGAATATTCAAATTAAAATGCTTGAAAACAACCGGAAAAAAATTATGATAGTAACTAATTTATTTTCCATATGTACTTCTGTAAATTAGTTTCATTAGGAAAGATTTTATCTAATTAAATCATAAAATCTAGGTATTATTGCAATAGTGTAGTGTGCATTTTATTTACCCATTTAATTAGATTTTTAATAAAATAAGCTAAGTGCTCCATTCGTTACTTAAATAAATCACAATATTAATTGTTTTTAATTATCAAGTAAATAAGGCAACAATTTCTCATGATTAATATAACTGAAATACATTTTTATTGCTCATCTTAAAGTGGAACACCTGTTCGATAAACTAGTGGCGCTAGTATCGCTACGCCGCGGATTTCTTGATTTATTGTGTTCTGCTCCCTGCCTTGGTTCTTCATGGGTCTCTCATTCACAGGCAGTCACACTAACGTCTAGGGAGAGTGGGAACTTTGATCCCGAATGTTACCGATCGGCGATAATCCGACAATTCACTCAGGCAAATGGCGCGAAATTCAAAAAACATACTGTCGGTTTAAAATGCTTTTTACTTTACTAAATTGTTGATTCTCAGATGAGGGTAATGTCAATTTTAAACCAATAGGTATTAATTTAATTCTGTAACTATTGGATCACTTATCTCAAGAATAAATTTAGTAAATTAAATAGCTTTGTTTTTCTTTAAAAAAAAAAGATTCGCGTACCCGTTCGTCGGTTAAATTTTCGGCCGAGTTTTTTTTTTAAAGAAAAAAAGGTACCGTACATTTAAAGGTATGGGGTTTAATTTTTGTTTTTTCTTTGTGGGCAAAAATCTCCGCTGTAATATGATTTTTTCATTATGCACAATGTGTTTAGTTGATGAAAAAGCCATGTTGTTGTAGTCTAAAGCTTCTAAGGTGGGCAGGAGAGAATTGAGAACTCTTTCAACAACATCCAACTTTTGGTCAGTATTAGCAAAATTTAAAATATCTTGAAAGTGCATTGCCAGTTTTTGATGCCTTTCGTGCATTAACTTTTGTCGTTTTGGTTTCAAGGACAACTGTTAAAGAATTACATCTGATTCCTCATTTCCTTCAGAGTTGTCAATACATAATTTAGGTGGAGATTCGTGTACATCTAAAACTATACATATTATTTTAGGAAAAATTTCGTCAAAAGTGTCTCAAAAAATTGTAGTGACAGAAGATAACCAAAACCAACCAAGATAAATCAAAGAATTGTCAAAATTGACAGGCACTAAATAATAGTCAAATTTTATCAAAACCCAAAGAACATTAATCCTTTACACCTATAAAACTTACAATATTAATTTTAATTAACAGTAAATATCAGTAGTCTGTATCAAAGTTATCTGATGTACTGAAAGAAAGGCATTATAAAATATTAAAAAAATGTATTAAATATAAATTAAGAGCATTTTAAAAAGAAATACATATTAAAAAAAAAATGCATATACAAACATCGCCGATCGGTAACATTCGGGATCAAGGTTTTTCCTAGACGTTAGTTCTTGTCACTGATATTTCCGCTGACTTTTCTGACGGTTCCCGTGTGTTGGTAGTAGCGCACGTAAAACTTATTACTACTGCGGCTCAACCAAAAAAGTGAGGATGGAAGTTATATAAAATATTCCTTACTTTTTTATTTATTAGCGCCTCTTTTATCTTATCAAGAGGCCTTACGTGTATGCCTAAAGCTAACGGTTTACCGGAGAGGTTTACCTGAACAGGTGACCTGTTCAGGTAAACCGTAGCGTGTATGTCAGCGTTTGCAGGCAAAGGTACACACAGGCGAAGCGACCTGAACAGGCGACCGTAGAAGAATGAAAAATCTATTCTTTCGACCTGTGCAGTTCTGCTTTCCGTGTTTCCGTTTGTGCTTTATATGGATAGAATGTCAGGACGGAAGAATAATGAAGTAATAGAACAGTTTATTGAAATATATAAATCTGAACCCTGTTTATGGCGAGTAAAAAGTAAGGAATATCATGATCGCGACAAGAGAAATGCAGCATACGAAAAATTGGTGACAAAGTTAAAGCAGTTGGAGCCCGATACTACAAGAAACGCGGTAGTAAAAAGATTAACAATTTGAGAAGTAACGTACGTAAAGAGAAGAAGAAACATGATATGTCAAAGAAGTCTGGAGCATCAACAGACGATATTACGATTAAGACGATTTTAGAGGTACGTACGTACCGAAACTGTGGTACAACAACTTATTCGATTTTTTGAGAGATCAAGACATGCCCAGTTCGTCTGTTTCAAATTTGGATAACGACGATGAAAGTGACAAAGTAAGTAATCAATTAAATAAGAATACTGAAATTTATTAAAAAGTTTTCAAATGATACATATTTTTTCACTTCCTATTTTTAAGAATACTACTTTCCTGGCAAGTTTACCTTCATGCATAAAATAGGAACTGAATTTATCTCTTAACTGTTTAGCAGTAGAATTCCAATTTCCCTGGTTTTGACGCTCCAATGCGATCATGTTCGATTCGGAGATATCCAAGCCGGTGCATATAACTTCCCCATCATAATTCTCCTGATATGTATTATTTGGATGTACATAAGTGGTTGGTTGTTGTTGCATTAAGAAATTATGCAAGACACACGTTGCTATCACTACTTTTGATATGGTTTTCGGTTCTAAATTGATTTGTGTATGGAATGTACGAAATCTGGATCCAAGTATTCCAAACGCAATTTCCACAACATGCCTTGCTCTGGAAAGTCGGTAATTAAAAATCTCTTTAGAAGCTGAGTCTAGCTGAGCTTGTCGAAACGGCTTCATAATATTCGTTACTAAGGGAAAGGCGCCGTCGGCCACAAACACATACGGAATTTGTTTGAAATTATCGGAGACATTGCTAGGCTCTGGAATATTGAGGTTATTACTGATCAATTTTTCATGAAATGTAGTATTTGAAAGAACTCCTCCATCTGAAATTCGACCATTAGTTCCAAAATCCACTAAGAGAAACCGATATGTAGCATCCACTATTGCGAGCAGTACGATGCTGTGTCTGCCTTTATAGTTAAAGTAGAACGATCCGGTATTACCTGGGGGAACCATATCTATATTTTTACTATCCATGGCTCCGAGACAGTGTAGAAAATGCAATTTTTCCTGAAAAATTCTTGCAACTCCTTCCCATTTTTCAGCAGAATCAGAAAACTGAAAAAAAAATATTATGAATCTTGTGTTCCCTAAATTTATAATTATAATTTGCTAAATTTATTAACATTGTATGCCTATTTAAGTTGAAGTTAGTAAATTTGTTTGCTATTAGTGCTGTATTGTTATACAAAAAAAATCGGTTGCAGGAGATGATCGAGGAACCAGCCCTTGCATGCAATACCTTGCATGAATGAAGTAACATTAACCACAGAGAAAAACGAGACGCTGTAATGACTCCAACGAACGCGGGTGACTTCCTGTGTCAAAACCTGATCTGTCAAAGAAAAGAAGAAATGAGGAACTGTCGAATGATGTTTTAGTTTTAGTACGTGATCATTTCAAGAAGCCTCGGCTACAGGAAGATCGTTATGACCTTTTCGGTAAAAGCATTGCTATGATAATTAGGGTTTAATGATTGAGAAAATAATTAATGATATATTATTTGACGCGGAAATTGGCATGCTTAATGCGCCATTATACCCATAATATAATAATCCCGAGTATTCGAACCCTACACTGACCAGTCCCATGAGCAACCCCTCTTCATACACCAGCATACCCTATGTCTCGCTATGTCTTCTAATTATGATGAACAAGGTACACAGTCAACAGTGGAAGATTGTACGAGCCAGACAATTTTAGTAGGTACCTATTTCTCGCAGTTTGATGCTAGTATGTAATTTTTTCGTTAGAGGCATTAAATAAAAAACTTAATGGCAAAAAAAATTAATTTAATTTATATTTATTTGTTATTGTACATACCTGAAGATAGTCCTATCGTAGCACTTTATATATAGCTTCACATCTCTCTGGAATTATTTTACCAAGAACTTGGGGCGATATTATAGTAGAATACTTGAGACATTCGTAAGACCGGCCAGTTGCAAGGAATCTTAGGGTAGCTGTCAATCTTTCATGCGCGGAAATTGCAGTTCTCATAACTGTATTGTTCTTTTGTATCAAAGGGGTTACCATTGACAATAATTTTTGGTAGACTTCCTCGCTCATCCGCAAATAATTACGGTAATCCATTGGTTCGGAACTTAATTCTTGTAGTAATTTTGTGTGGGTGTAGTCATTCCTTTTCAAAAACCTTTACACCAGGTTTTGCGTTTTTTTTTTCTTTGTTTTTGAAAACATTTAGTCGCCACTACTAAACCGACTAAAGCGATCGCGTCGTCTTCTTGATTGGTCGCCATCTCAAACTGAACTAAATCCCTCCGCTTTTTACCGTAACGTGTATGTGCTCTTTTACCTGTGCAGGAATACCTGCAGAGTAACCTGCCCAGGCCTACCCTACCGTACAGGTAAACCGTTACGTGTATGGCCGCCCTAAGATTTAATTGGAAAGTTAGCGAGGTGAGTGGTAGATCATTTCTTTGCTTGTACCGGCATTGTGACATTGAGCTTTGTTATTAATTGTTTCAAGGTTTTCTTTTCTTTTCCGTTCTTATCTTCGATTGCTTCTTAACCTTAACACTGCCTTGACGGTATAATGGTTTGGAGTTCTGTGATATACCACCACTGACAACATAACAGTTTGGTTTTTAACTTTAATAAGAGAGTCTACACACGATACATCTAAGTACTATCCAGATACAGTTTACACTGACTATATTTTTTTTAGAAACATAAGGCAGTAACACATAAACAATTTTTGAATAAATGGTTTAGAAATTGACTTAGGATAAAAACGACTTCACAAAATATAGTCGAACTTTTTTATTTAATTACAATTTATTTGAATATGACGATTTTGACAACTAAATATACATTCGATGTGAATACGATTTGAACTTTCCCAAAAATATATGAAACAAACATCAATTTTCTGCTCTGTTTGTAAAGATGGCCCACTTAACCTCTCAATATACATATGATCAGCCGATAAAAAATAAATTGAATCGGGCTGCTCGTTTTTAAGGTATAAGCCTTTCGTTATCTTCCACCCAACACACACACTCCACGAGAAAAGATGCGCCTTGTCTGTCTCTCGGGAAGGATTACTTCACCCAATAAAATTTTTATACCTGATTTTGTTCTTGACTAGGTTTAGAAACATTCGAACTTTTACTGGATGTTTAGATATCGGTTTTTGAGTGTAAAATCAAAACGAGATTAAATCAATTTTATTGAAAATAATCAAACTGAAATATTTTTTGTTTTGCTTTGGTAATTATATTAAAAATGAAAATAATTTGATATTTTACCCCAAGTATCAGCGTTAATGGTCGACTAGTTTTTATTGTTTTAAACATTGTAAATCACTCATTGTGAATAACTAGGAATCGATGGTCGTTAATAATAATTTTCTGTTAAGAATTAAAACACAGTTTCAATGATTATTCCAGTTACTTTTAAGAACTTTTTCTTTCGGTAGATTTCATTCATAACACACTCTGAAGAAAAAGATTTTCTATATTTTCTATTTTCCTTTGGACCAGTGGTATAAACGTCTTCCCTCTTGAAAATAACTTTTAGAGTACTACAAAGAATTTTTCAAATTTCTTCAAAATAATTCTATCATTATTATCTCATAATCTCACAATGTCCGATTCGCTGTTAAAGATGCTGTCCCAAAATACTATTAAAATTTGAAATAGGAATAACACGTTTAAAACCCGATGACACCCTATTATTCCATTTGTATTGTCTAGACCCGCAAACCCCGATAAAATAATATTAAAATTATGTCAGAACATTAATACGGATCGAATTTACGGGATTTTGTTTTAAAATAGGTTTGAAGGATAGGATGATTTTAAGTCGAAGGGGATTAGTATGAAATGGATCTTTGATGCATTATTTATTTAAGCATAGTCGATTCTTATCTAGCCCGAATAATAATGTAATTATAGAAAATGGTCACTTATGTATACATAAATTTTTAATTAAAAAGCTTCTTTTAAAATTCCCATCCTAACTGTAATGTGTGCTACACGGTCAGAGAGAAAGGATAATTGAAACTCGTGTAAAAGAACATACTAAATTAATAGAAAATAACTTAAAGAGGCTTATTACCAGTACTTCATCTCCCTTTGCTAAACACACTAATAAAGTTGGACGTAAGTTTGAACCTGAAGCGAATATTAAGGTCGAAAGCGGTTGGATCTTTTAGAAGTTTTGCAATGTATTAGACAATAAAATCACCAAATTATGATTCTATCAAAGACCAAATTCGAAAGCCACTTGTTTGTCAAATCTTTGAATCCACTAAACTCCCATTCTCATACTTAACCCTTTCTTTACCAGAGCCGTATATATACGACAAGACCTAGGTGGGCTTTTCTTCCCACCGCCGTATATATACGTTCACCGGCCAAATGTTGGGAATTCCCACTGCCTCATATATGCGACACCTAATTAATTTAAGAGTATTTGTAGACCCACCGCCACATTCATACGTCACCCTTGAGGTGCTTCTAAACCCATTTGTCATTGTCGTATTATTTCGTTCAAATACAAGTGGCACTAGAACCAGTGTCGCATATATTCGGCATTAGCAAAAATTAACGAAAATACCCGAAAATGTCCTATCGCATTGTTTGTCATCGTAATTTGATTTTTAGCAGGGACAACCAAAGAGACGTGCAACTAGATAGAAATTTGTATCCTATTGATGTAGCTCTCTTTAATCTGTATATATTCTATTTCGTTGTCTCTCTCTTCCTTTATAAAAGGTGAGCTAAGGTGGCGCCACAATACTAATCTTTCGCAATGCTAAATGTATTTAATTATCAGAACAGTCAAGAGAAAACATTCTTCCATCTCCGTCTAAATGAATGCAAAAATACGGGATAGCTTCTGTCCAATTCTCTAGTATTTCTAAAATTATAATTAAGTACGGCAACAGTGCAATCCTTGCTCAACATGAACACGTGAATTTCAATATGGCTGAATAGTTGTTGTTGCTAATTAATTTTGTTTTGTTTTACATCATTAGTTGAAATTTTGGACGAGTGCTTACATTTTACGTATTTTATTACCTACCGGATTTAGGTGAACTTGGTTACAGTAGTTAGTTGTTGGAGTTTTTTGTAGGATACAGATTTCAGTGTTTTGACTTGTGTTAGAAACAGAAATATGTTCATCAAGGTAATTGTCAAGGCTGTGGTTATAAGGATATATTTTTTGGAATATTATTATAGTACTGTGATAATTAAAAACTTTCTGTATTTTAATTGCACTTGCATGTTACTGTTACCATCTTAAATTATGAAGATAATTAAGAAAATGCATGCACATCTTATTGTTATACCATGTACTGAAAATACAATACAAAACGTTTCAGAATTATATTTAGTTTATTTAGGTCCCCAATTCAAATGTTATTAAATTGCATTTTTTTTAATATATATCATAATATTTGATTATAATATTTGATTCAATTAAAATCAGCCGTTCTATCTCAGAACATAATTATGATGTTCTGACTTCTGAGACATAACGGCTGATTTTAATTAAAATAATTCATTAAATGCTTAATAGCCGAGGTTTGAATCATGGCGGCAAACGCTATCTGCGCCATCTATGTTCACCTTTCACGAAGAGAGACAAAGATAAAAAATAATCGGATATTTTATTAACGTACAGTTGCGCGTCTCTTTGGTTGTCTCTGTTTTTAGTCTGTTCCAGTATTGCTTGTAGTAGGTACGGTAGTCAGTGGATATAAAATGGCGTCGTGTGAGCCGAATACATCTCGAAAAAGAAAACACGTTGAAAAAGACAATAATCGTTTTTGCGGCCTTGCAGAGGATGAAATAAATAATATTCTAGGGTGTCTGGATTCTGTTGAGGATCCGTACGCTGACAGTGGAAGTGAGTATGTACCAACGGATAGTGAGGCAAGTAGTGATGAGGAAATTGACGAATTGATATACCTCGAAAGACTTAGTGAAAGTGACAATGAAATAATTGAGGAACAGGGCAATAATTTACAGGAAAATAGAGAAATGCGAGAGGTAAAGAACGCTTTACATGAAGATTTTTCTATAAAATGGTCTAACCGCAAATTTATTCCTTTAAACCATGACTTTGACACTTAAAATTCTAGCGCTTGTGTGGAAAATATGACAAATACTTTGACAGAATTAGATTATTTTCTTTTATTTTTGAATGATGAAGTGATAGATATGTTAATCACTCAAACAAATAAATATTCCTTAGAACAAAAAGAAATATATAAAAAAATAATTTGGACACCACTTACTAAAGAAGATTTCCTCACTTTTATTGCTGTACTTTTTCTTGCTGCTCGCCATAGAAAAAACAAATTAGTAGAGAATTGGTCCACCGATGAACTACTTTACACGCCGATATTTGGAAACGTGATGTCCAGAAACCGCTTTCAAATAATATTACGCATGATTCATTTTGCAGACAACGGCGAACAAATTAAAGGTGACTCATTCCACAAAGTTCGAGGGATTTTTGACAAAATTAAAACTACGTTTGCCCAGAAATTTCAGAACTTGGTGATTGATGAGAGTTTAATGCTTTTTAAAGGACGTCTGTTATTCAAGCAGTTCATACGAACAAAACGACATCGTTTTGGCATAAAACTGTTCCTCCTGTGTGATTGTGAGACAGGCTACGTCCTAAATTTTATTATATATATAGGCTCAAAAACCGAAATTGAGTTGTATCAAGATCTTAGCATATCAGGGTCGGTTGTAACAACATTAATGGAATCTTATTTGAACAAAGGTCATTCCCTCTATACTGACAATTGGTATACATCACCAGCTCTTTCCACTTATTTATTTAAAAAAAAAACACACATGTGGTACAGTTAGGAGTACCAGAAAGCAAATGCCGGATCTATCAGGAAAATTGGACAACGGTCAAACAAAATCCATGTCTAGTGAAAATATTTTATCTGTCAGATGGAAGGATCGAAGAGACGTTAACATGTTGACGACTTTCCACAGGGATGAAATGACCCAGTTGACTAAAAAAGATAGAAAAACGGGGGAATTTGTAAAAAAACCAGCATGTGTGGTGCAGTACAACCAAAATATGGAAGCAGTTGATAGGACTGATATGATGCAAAGTTCGACAAAATGCGTAAGAAAAACTTTAAAATGGTACAAGAAACTCTTTTTTTACGTTGTGGATCTATGTGTTTCGAACAGCCATGCAATATTTCTAACCCAAAATCCAGGAAAGTTACCACTAGCAGATTATCAATTAAATCTTACTCGGCAATGAATATATGATTCTAGAATAATGATTCTAGAATTTAGCATATTATTTTCAACTATTTTTTTTTCAGATATGTTGCACCAAAAACTATGTCAGTAAGGGCTGCACCAAGTCATCAACGTCTTACGGGGCGTCATTTTCCTACTATCATACCAAACAACAAAGTTCGAAGATGCATTGTTTGTTCACAATCACACATTCCAAAATTTGGGAGAAAAAGAAGCGACGAGATTCTAGATATATATGCAACAAATGCAACGTGGGATTGTGTGTCGCTCCCTGTTTTGGTGAATACCACACAATGAAGGATTTCTAAAAAAAACGATTAAAAAATTTTCTTAATTATTTTTTGTTAATTTTTTGTAAATTATTTGAAATAAAATCCTTCGTAAAACTTTGTTTGTCTCATTTTTAGAGTGTCGTATAAATACGTCAACGGGGCTCAAGGCATTTTCAAAAGTCTGGGAATGAGGCCACTGCAATGACATTTATGACCGGTAAAGAAAGGGTTAAATCTAAAACTTTTCATTTAAAATATAACACTGCTTGATCTGTATTAAGCCTAATTGTTTTTTACGAATCGAATTATTTTAAAATAGAAAGTATATTTTAAATAACCAATCTTTTTTTTTTTAATTAGAGGTAAAAAAAGTTAATAAGGAAAACCAAATAGACCTTCAGAATGAGATCACGGGCAGTCGCGGCACAGGGATTCATAAATCGGGGTAATTTTTTTAATATTTAAAGTTTTAGGGCAGCGCGTGGAAAGTTTAGCGTTTAACAGAGAAGAATCGCTGGCAGAACAATCATCAAATTGTAATCAGGGACGCACTAAATCATTTCGACGCTGAGGCACCAGATGGCCTGTTAGACATTATCTTGTAGCCAGCGGACGGTAGATGGCTCCATATTACGTTAGCTTAGAATTGAATCGCGTCTAATTTATTGCATTCAAATTTATCGGTGTATTCCTTGTTTTAATAATCTGAGGAGAAGCAATTAATTTCTTAGGTTTTTTGATTGAATTTTTTGTTCTGGCATAGAATTTAATAAATCTGGTATATACTGCGATAGTATTTTATCGTACCTGTATACGAACGGAGCTGAACTTCTAATAACGGAAACCAGCAAATTCACAAAACCACACAAGGTGGTGGCTTAGATGTCGGGTCCTGTCGAAAAATCGAAAGTACTCCTATACAGGTTAGATGTAAAAAAATATCAGTACCTGCCTGTGGAAAGTACTCATTATAAGAGAGGACCAGAATGGCCAAGGCTACCTGGCAGTCTTTCTTATAGACAAAAGATCATGGGCCAAAGTAAACGAAGCGAATCAATCGCTATACCTCAACTTTGGTAACATAAAGCTAAGGCTGTTGGGTAAGTTCCAAGGGAAGAAGGACAAAGAAAACTTGATGGAGATGAAAACGTTTGCATGGGAGTAAGGTTATTACAAGTAAACTTACACTACTGTATAACAGCAACTGCGGCCTCGAGTAAGTACATGACAGACGTGATATTAGATAGCTCTAATGCAGGAACCGTATATTTGCAAGAGCCAGATAAGAGGACTAGGAAACCTTAAAGAGGGACTTGTGTCAGATTAAAAAGAGCGACCCAATCCAAGAATATGTACCTTCATAAAAGTAAACCACCTTAGTTGCCATTACAAAAAAGAGGAAACTAGAGCCCATAAGAGATTTTTATCACCATTGGAATTTTTTCCGATAGTACCCATAGAAGCGGAGATATCGGTCTTCAAAGTTTAAGTTTTTTCATTCACGAAAATAGTAAATCAGACAATCAAAATTCGCCGCGTTGCTTAGCAACCAGCGTGGCCAGATTGGGCGATTTATCGCAATTTGGGCTACTTTTTTAGAAATGTTGCGACCATTTTTTGGTTAAAATCGCAAGTCGCAAATTGGGCGATCAGGTAATTACAAAATTTAGATAAGCAATATTTTTTCTAAAAAACGGATCCGTTTGTAGACCGTTTGACAATAATTACTATGAGTTGTTCGTACATCCGCGACTATCTATCGCGAGTGTGGACCCGCTCCTACAACTTTCTGTTGACACTTTCCACTCTTGTCAATACTGTCAATCAATACTTGTCAATATGCGATTTCTTCGATTCTTTATAAAAATAAAATTATTTATATAATGGGGAAATGGGCGAAATATGAAAAAAACACAAACACGCATGGGAACGAGAACCTTTATTTCAAGGTAAGCAGGTAACCAGGTATCTAACTAAAATTTAAAACAAAATAATCCTAAACAAATAAAAATGGTATAAGGGTTCTATCTGGGTTTTCTGTGTTCGGCGGCTTTGTTTGTGCTCTCTTGTGGTGGTAAGGCAAATAGTAACTTTTAATTTTAATAATTATTGCTGGATCGGTGGGTAAATGTTTAGTCAACGGTTTATGGTATATGATTATTTGGGATGCTTTTGATACATAATACCATTGTTTAAATAAAGGTATCAGACAACAATGATACATTAATATATAGTGGTTGGTGTGGTAATGGTAGAAATATTATAGCTTGGCTCACAATTAATCCCAATCCCAACGCAGATGCTTCCAGCTATTGTAAATTGTGCGAAATTGGATTGAGGGCTCACAAATCTGACATCTGACCTGGAAAAACATGCAAATGACGTAATGACAGATGCAGATGACGTAATAAAATTTTGTGAACCGCTTTTGTGAAGTTGAAGAAAACAAATGATTTGAAATAACAGGATGTTTTTTTTTAGCGCGCCCTCTATTGATGAGGTTAAAAATGAAAATGGCGATTTTGAACGATAAATTTCGGTATATCTGGCGACAACGCTTTGAGAAATCTGGCCACACTGTTAACAACCAGAAAGTAAGCGAGAAGCGGTGTTGCCAATTATAATGCCTATGTGTGGTCTTTTATTCGCCAACCTGTATACTAAGTACTCATTTACTTTTGTTTCCTTGTTTTCTTTAATTCTCTTTTATTTTGTTTTTGTATAGAGTTTTTTGATAGAACAAGAAGATCTATTATAGGTGTTTTAATTATAATAAAACTAATTTTATATTACTTTACATACCTTTTATTTGGTTTGAAAAGGAATTTCTGATTTTTATAATTAACTAACCCAGCACACTTGCGGGACTGTCTCACGCACTAGTCCGTATATGTATACAAAAGAGATGATTAAACTCCTAATGAGAACATAAAGCATAGTACATACTTGCTTAATGCTATATATTTATAATAAGGATTAGAGAGATTACTAGAGATCGACTGCGTATAGGTATCTATACAATTATACCTATTTATTAATTGTGCTTTCAATTTGTGGTGGCTGGCTTAAAATATGGAGACAAATTTGTTTATACATTTCATTCATTTATTTTATACTTCTCTTAGGTAAGACCGTATGCTCCTTAAATTAATAAGCATCCTCCTCAAATAAAAAATTGACGTGACCGAAAAAATAAAAATAGGTAATTTATTTATGATTTATGACTCCGTTTTAGTTGCACCATTGTGTAAATAATTTTATATTACAATAAATACAAACTATTACGCAATCTGTATACTGACTTTTAATACACTCACTCTATGTACTTTCTAATTTCGTATAAATAAAGTGTCATAAATCATCAAGTTTAAAACACCAAAAATAATATTAAGGTATAAAATTATATGGAGCATTTCCCATGCGAAATTACCTCATCGGCTAATCGTGTTAGCTTTGCCCGAGTCCGCTATAAAACATGTGTGCATATTGCAATTACGCGAAAATGCGGCTGCAAAGAAATTTCCCTATTCGAACAAAGCGGTCTTTGAATACAATTTCCTCGCATGTAATTTATAAAACTTAACACTTTTTTGGCAATTTTATTAAACAAATATAAAATGTATTTAAATGATTCATTTGTATTATAATACATTTTTTACATAAATGGACGGAGAAAAAATAAATTATAAATTGGTACTACTAAAAGGCAAATACCAACTATTACAACCAACTTTTTGCTCTATTATTACATTTTGCTGAGTGTTTAGGAGGGTGCGCATGTGGTTGATTCAATATACATCGATTTCTCCAAGGCATTCGACAAAAAAAATACCGATTGTTTTAATTGGGCATGTATAGGTCTTTGACTTATTAAATAAATAAATAATAAACTACTGCCTGGAAGAATTCAATAATCAGTTCAAATGCCTAAGAAAAATTGTATTTAATCTGTACAGCCTAGAACAAATTGTATTTTGATACAATAACTCGTTTTTCTTTGCGATAAAATGGACTACATGACTCCATAGTACACTGTTTCTGTTGCATGAATCTTTGCTATTCTTGCTATTTAATTAAATAAGCGATCACCTGATCATTAGTCTTCTAGATCCAAATACTAGCTATACTGGTAGCTAGCTAGGAGTTCTCGACTTACCAGGGCCCTGTTAAAAGCTTAAGTTTAACTGGCGGTATATTGCACAAACATATACAGGGTGTCTCCTTTTTCATAGGGACAGTATTGCTATCTCCTATACTATAAAAGATACGAGGGCGGTTAAATTAGAAAAAAGTTGCGGCATTTTATTCTGATTAAAAAAGTGTATATAGATTAAATTGAATAAAAAAAAATAAAAAAATTAAATTTTAAATACAACGTTGTTAAATACAACGAGTTGTGCAATGGTCCCAGACCAGCCCAGTATCTTAACAAGAAACAATAAACAATCGTCACAACAACACAAGCAAGACAAATAACAATCGGTCATTAAAATATTTCATTAATCACATTTTTAATTAAAAAGGTAAAATATCGGTGTAATCAATAAGATAGAAATAAGCATACTCTGTGATAACACTCACCCTTTCTTGTAGTAAAACACTACACCAAACCAACGCAGCTTATTTCACGTCGCAACACCCTTTATTGTTTTTATTAAATAAGTTCACTCTTTAGTGACCAAAACTCAAATAAATTTTATAAACCAAATATTTATCTCACTCTTTTATCGAAACCCATAAAAATAATCCCCGAGGGGAAACGCTAAGTGTAAACCGTATTTGGTTACTTACGGTACCGCTGAGCTAGCTTTAGTTTTGTAAATATCCTGGACCTCTTTTCGGTCAGACCGATAAATTTCTTCTTAATGACTAAGAAAAAGATTTCAATTCTTTAGAAAATAAACAGGGTCTTACACTTATATCCAACTAAATCTAAAAAACTAAAAACAATTAACTGGGTCACTGAAATTAAAAAAAACAAAGCTTTGTAACATAGTTTTTTGTTGCCTAAATTCGATTAAAATCCATTAAAAATCTAAAAGAGCGGCTGTCGAACAAATGACCCGAATGACCTATTATTCTAATTACTCTTTCAACGCTTATGCAACGTTAAGTTTATAGCTTGGTTAAAAATCCGCTAAAAAAATAAAAAATAAAATCAAAGCATGGCACCTCTCTCTAGCTGCCAAACCCACGTTATACTCAGCTAATTATTTTGCTAACGTAAACCAAAAACTGCGTCACAAAGAGCTTTGCATATTCAACGTGTTTTTGTAAAAAACATGCCCATTACCGCAGCGTTACTGCAGCTTATAAAAGAGGTGCAAGTAAACAAATGGCAAATATCAAGAAAAGTAATAGAATTTGGCCAAATATTTTCTAAAAAATTTTTTTTTTAATTAAAGAAGGAAATTCGTTATCTTCAAGACAAATCTTTTTATATATAATTACACCAATACCGTTTTTTTGTCAAATATATAAAGACTTTAAAGTTTTTTTGGAACACAAAATGAACCAGACAGGATAGGATACAGAGACCTAGAAGCAACATTTTCTTAAATCAAGCATGATCTGTCTTAAAACGAAAAGCAATCTTTCAATCCGAACTTGACGTGCTGAAGAGAGAAACTGCAATGGAACGAAGTACAGCCCAACATGTATAAAAAGAATAAGAAAATACGGTTCCCGAAGACCTGAAGAGCAATGTGCAACAAGCAAGACATATTGATGCCATAGAACAGCTACCAATGCTATCACAGCACAGGAAATAAACGACGTAAAATGGGCAGAAAAATTGAAAAATACGTTTTGCGTAAACTGTTTACACTCGATAACGGTTGGAGATACTTATCAACCGAAACGTCGTGTTACATTAAATAAATAAGACAATGCAAGTCCGACAAGATGTTTTCACCCTTTAGTAAGACAGATAAAAAAAATAGATTCTTTATGCAAAAAAACACTATTGGGCTTCTGTCGCATGGTCTATCATAAGTTAAGAGTTAGTATCATAAGTCGCACTTACATCTTAAGAAACCTTAATAATTTACTACAACATTTTATTTCAATTTAAGAAAGATATGAAAAGTTTAATGATAATATATATAAGTTTGTCGGGATACTCCGTGACTCAGAAAGCAAAAAAAATAAAAGTTTTCATTTAATTTGCCTACTTTTGTTGTTTGCCGATGATCTAAAATTGAGTTGTATAATCAAAACTTCTAATCATTGTGACGAAACGAAATGGATAGTTACAATGATGCAGATAGACCCATCACTAACCGACATAAAAGAAAAGATCTTATTACATCTTGTCGAACTTGCATTGTCTTATTTATTTAATGTAACACGTGCGAAACTCTGCCCACTTTGTAGACCTTCTTGGAGGCATGGAAGTCGAGACCAATGACAGATTGGTGAGTTTTGATGTCGAAAGTCTCTACACCAATGTACCCATAGGAGAGTCTTTTAACATCCTCCGAGACAAACTAAGCAAGGATGCAGCTTTCTCAACTGGGACCACACTGCCTCTGGACGGGGTGATGGAACTTTTGGAGATCTGTCTTCGTAATTCTTACTTTCAGGTCAAGGATATATTCTACGCCCAAGACGAAGGACTTCCGATGGGTTCATCTCTTTCCCCAGTAATAGCAAACATCTTCATGGAATGGTTCGAGAAACATGCAATAGATGCCTCCCATTGCTAACCCAAGCTCTAGCTTCGATATGTGGACGACACCTTCATCATCTGGGACAAAGAGGAAAAAGCACTTCAGGGGTTTCTGCTTCACCTCAACAACTTCAGACCAACAATCAAGTTCACGATGGAGACAGAGAAGCCCTACCTTTCCTAGATGTCCTCGTTAAAAAGGTCGGTGGAAATCTACGAACTTCAGTTTATAGAAAACCAACACACACAGGCCAGTTTCTTCACTATGAGTTCAACCATCCTGCAACCACCAAAGTAGGCATCATAAGATCCCTCTACAATAGAGCTCGAACCATCTGTAGAAGCGACGAGGATCTCAAGACTGAAGTGGATACCATCTACAAAGACCTACAACAGAATGAATATCCAAAGAAGCTAATAAGTAGGACCATCCAAATCAAATCAGAGACGAGGCCACCACTACAACCAGACTTCTACCCATACCTTACATTAGGGGGTACATCGGAACAAATCCGACGCATTGCCAGCAAGTACAATATTAGAACTGCCTTTAGATCTAGCACCACTATCAGAAGCGTGGTATCAAAGACCAAACCAGATGGCATGTTGGATACCAAAAATTGCGTCTACCGGATCCCATGTGAGTGCGGTGACTCATACATAGGTGAAACGAAGCGCCCCCTAGAAGTCAGAGCGAAGGAACATCGCAGCTGGACCCAAAGAGGAGAGGTTTCTAAATCCGGAATAGCAGAGCACGCGTGGCATAATGGACACAATATCCATTGGTCAGAAGCCAAGATTCTGCACAAGGAACAGCACTGGCGGAAGAGGAAGTTCGTAGAGGCAGTTTTCATTTCACAGAATCAGGGGATCTTCAGCCAGCCAAGCGTCGATGTACC
Organism: Anthonomus grandis grandis; assembly: GCF_022605725.1. Lineage (NCBI taxonomy): Eukaryota > Metazoa > Arthropoda > Insecta > Coleoptera > Curculionidae > Anthonomus > Anthonomus grandis. The sequence continues at coordinate 36,252,255 of NC_065552.1, forward strand.
CAACATCTGGAAGCCTCTACTCTCAGGACAGTGTAGGATCTAGAGAGAGGCGTGTCTTCCCTCCAACTCTTTTCACGGATGACTTTCCTTTCTACATCGCTGCATCTACACATCTAATATATAAGCCTATAGAACAGTAGTTTGCTGTCAGTTTACACTTGATAACGGTTGGAGATACTTACCAACCGAAATGTCGTGTTACATTAAATAAATAAGACAATGCAAGTTCGACAAGATGTTTTCACTGTACCATTGTCTACCACCTTCAAAAACAGATCTTATCACATTTGACAATATTATGTTACAACTATCTTTTAACAATTTGCTATAACATAGCCTATTTAAAAAATTTTTTACGCTAATAAATCTTTTTTATTCAAAAATTAAACCTCATTTGCCTCTGGGATTTCAACAAAACATTTTAGAAGCTCTTTAGCACGACACAACAAAAACCCATTGGACTGAAACCAAATATAAAAAAACCAAAAAAAAACCTGATTTGGTCCTGAAATTTACGTTCCAAATAAACAAATTAAAAATTCGTTTTAGTTTATAATTAAACTCGTCATTCCCTAAAACCATTACAGTGTATTCTGAGGCAAATTGTTTCAAAACAGGCACCCTAATGCACTTTTCTGGTTATAATTTTTAGCTATGAGCTACCGCTAAGAGACGATCAGCAAGTGTGTTATTCAGATAAATATATTACTCGAAATATATTGTATATTTCGATACTAAGATAACGTAAGGCAATAGCAGTTTTATTTCCTATGTACAGAAAAATATTATTAAAAATAATAATAACTGAATAATTGCGATTGAAAAAACACTAACTTCGTCATTGTAGCGTTTTCTTCATTAGATTTTTCTGAAACTAATTTTTAACGCGTGTACAAGATTAAAACTAACAAAAATCAGTACTGCTATCTATATCAATAATTACCCAAAATTGCATTGTAAACTTTAATGTATTCTAGTTTTTGAAGTAATTTTATTATCCACTAAAATGTTTTAAGTTAATTTATTGTAATCAAAATAAATATCTTACAAAGAAATCCTAATAAAGTAAAGGTCCTCACTAAGCTTAATATTTTTTATATCTTAGATATTTGAAACTACTAAAATTCCCTTGACACAGTTCTACAAGTATACAGTATAATTTTTTTTCTGTAAGTGAAGTGAGTGACTATACAAAGGTGGAAGATTTTCGTCACAAATGAGAATGTCAATCTTATAGTCAAGAGTAATTAATGCATTTCGATTAATTCAGTCATCATCATCAGACTTTTACACTACATAGCTGCAATGTTTACATGAAAAACGTTTTTTTTTTGCAATAATAACGACGTAGAGTCTAGATAAATTGTGTGTGTAAATCTTGAAGAAGGAAGTTTTGGAAACCCAGTTGAAAAAAGGGTGAATGACAGATGAAATTATCTGACCTATGAACAATAGTGAAGGAAATACAAAGCCCTAGGTGATATCAGAATGACGAAAAGCGAAAGAAAAATAAGTTACTGAAAAATGCAGTGAAAAGAAAAAAAAGATCGAGGAATTCACAAACATACAACGTAAGAGGGTTTAAGGTATTTTAAAAGACACTAGCAACAAGATCTTAACAAGCGTTGAGAAAAAGCTTAAAAGATCGACGAAGTATGTTAAGACCCTCTTCAATTTAAGTAAAATTTGTATTGTTGTGACGAATTCATAATGGGTTACTTTTTCATTGGGTATTTCGTCCCTTGTATCAAAAATCTTTTTAGAAATTAGTATCTCTAAAAAAATTAAGAAATTAATTTTTAGTTTTTTGACTGTTTAAAATACTGGTGTCAAAATTTCTCAATAAAGCTACCTAATAAAGATGCTTTAAATGTAAAAGGTAAATATTTTAGTTTCAACCAGTGGCGTAGATCAGGTAGGCCTCAAAAATAAATAACTTTAATAAAAACTAAGGAAAAAAAAAATATTGGATAACGTTAAAAAATACTAAATAATAAATAATAATAATTAATAATTAATTTAAAAGGTGCTCAAAGTGGCCGCCATTTTGTTGGATACAGAGCCTGCAGCGTAATGTTAAATTGTCGTGAATTTTCTGAATAACTTCACCCCTATCTTTAATTTCGGTATTTGGTCTCGCACGAACCCATCGGATTCGCCGAGTGTGCATATCCGCTAACTCAATGCCACGCAAATTGCAAAGAGGGAAATGATAACAAAATAACTTTGATGGTTGCTAGGATATTTTTGACATACGAATCAAAACTTTGTTATAACGTCATTTTCCTGATTAATTTAAATAAGGTAGTTGTTCTGCCGTTGCTTTATTTTGAATGTTATGGAGCGATTTACGTGGAATGAATTGGCAGATATGCATTTAACACTTGGTGAATCCAAAGGAAATGCTGTATTGGCTCGCGCGATTTATGCTGAACGTTTTCCCAATCGAATGGTCCCAGAGAGAAGATTTTTTCTTAAGGTCGACAGGAGTCTACGTGAGAGAGGACAATTACAAGTAAGTACCTTCTTAAAAAAATAAAAACAAAAAATTAACATGCACTTTTTGTTTTAGGTGAACCCAGGCATAAGAGTTCGTGCAAGACCTATTCGTGATAATGTTAAGGAGGAAATACTTCACAATATTAAAGAGGATCCAAATACAAGTACCCGAAAAATTGCTGATTACCTGAGGATAAGCCAAACGTTGGTTTGGAAAGTTTTGCATGATAACCACCTTTATCCATTTAAAAACAAAAGGTTCAGTATCTGTTGCCCCAAGACTATGCTAATAGGTTCGCGTTTGCCACTTGGTATCTTCAACAAGAGGCTGAACACCCAGATATTCGCCAAGCTATTTTGTTTAGTGACGAATCAACGTTTTGCCGAGAGGGACATTTCAACCCAAAAAACAATCATGTCTGGGCTGATGAAAACCCTCATGCTAAATTTATCCGTGGCTACCAACAAAAATTCTCTGTAGGGGAGAACTTGATTGGTCCGTACATTTTACCAAGACGTCTCATTGCAGGGAATTATTTGATTTTTCTTCGAGATGTACTGCCTGAACTTTTAGAAGATGTGCCATTGGATGTTCGGCAAATAATGTGGGTTCAACATGATGGTTGTCCGGCATACTATGGTCGCGTTGTCAGGGAATATTTGAACCAAAGATATCCTAGACGTTGGATTGGGAGGGGAGGCCCAGTGGCTTGGCCAGCGCGCTCCCCCGATTTAAATCCCTGTGATTTTTATTTGTGGGGTCATTTGGACCAACTTATTTATTCTACACCTGTGCCAGATGAACATGATCCTTTGGCTCGCATTGCAGTAGCTGCAGGCGAAACTAAAAACAGGGGTGAAGTTATTCAGAAAATTCACGATAATTTAACATTACGCTGCAGGCTCTGTATCCAACAAAATGACGGCCACTTTGAGCACCTTTTAAATTAATTATTAATTATTATTATTTATTATTTAATATTTTTTAACGTTATCCAATAATTTTTTTTTTTAGTTTTTAATAAGGTTATTTACTTTTAAATTCTGATAAAATGGTGCCTTTTAGGAAAAAGATGCAGGATACCTTTTTTTCTGTTAAATAAACCAAGGATTCTTAAAATTTTTAAATATCAGTGGCGTACTATTTTTTTTTATTAAAAAATTACTCTAATGCCTATCTGATCTACGCCACTGGTTGAAACTAAAACATTTACTTTTACATTTAAAGCATCTTCAGAGAAAATTTGACACCGACATCTTAAACAGTCAAAAAATTAAAAATTAATTTCTTATTTTTTTTTTAAACTTTAATTCCCTGTATTTTGCTTCTGAGGCATTTCCGACCAATAGTGTCTTATATCAAAAGTTATATTTGAACGTCCCCTATCATCGGCCAAAAGCATGACCTTCTTGTAAAAATCACCCTGTATAATGATACCGTTCGATATTCTTAATTTAATTTAAATTCAATACGTATTGCACTAAAAATATAATATAAAATATACTTCAAAAAATTCGAACTCATATTCACAAAAATATAACATAAAAATATATATAATACAGATTCTAACGACTAACAAGAAACAACGACTGTATGGATTTACAAAAAACTTAAATGCCAGTACGATTGTACTTGGGTATTTATTAGAAAAATAATAAAAACATTTGTAAATGCAAAGTATATTACATATTTTTTAAATCATACTTTGACTGCAAAAATTTTTAAAATCACTTACCTTTAAATCAAAAACCCATTTGCAATAAATTAAATATAATATAGTCTAACGCGACATATTCAAATAAATAGCACAAAATAGAGAAAGTTTTTAAAAAGGCCCCTTATCTGGAGGCGTATACATGTTTACTTTTTCTGGGACATAATCTGGCTATAAAACCACTTAAAAAAGTCATCTTTGTCGGTGATCTCTGCCGTTCTATGCCGGCACCGCATTCCCGAAAAGCGCTACAGGCGTTAAAAAAGGATCCAAAACAATCTTTTCAGGCTTGAGTTGCATGCCTTGAAAGCCATCGCAATTTCGTTTAGTACAAGTGTAACTTGATAAAAATATTTTACTATTTACTATTATTTTAAAATAAGAATAGTATCGAGAGCGCAAGCATGTTCCCGGTACGCGTATTTTGTATTTGTGATATAATTGTATAACTCACGATATCGATCTGCCAGGATATTAAATAGTGTGCTAAGCAGAGGAAACCGCCAGGTGAGAGAAAAGCGTGTGACAAGGAAGAATTTGCTTCTATAATCTGAAGCAGGGGAAGTCGTCAATATCAAAATGTTGATACGCTGATTGATAATCTAAAGGACAAATTTATCTATGAATTGAATCCTGGAAACATTTTAGAACGATTGTATGAAGAAAGGAAGCACAAATCCTTGAAAATCTTTTCAGTTTGGCATAGAAATACGAATATGATTTTAACAACATGGCGGACATGAACTTCTTGAGCTATGGTCCTCGTCATTAAGTATTTATTTTCTTTTTTCAAATAATTGAAAAATGATTAAGTCTCCGACAACGAATTTATAATAAATACGACATACATTAACTTTTGTAACTGTTTAATTTTTTAAATTCGTACAAAAAAACGGCGTTCGATAAGATAGTAATTTGTTACCGTAATTTGTATACATTCCAGCCCTGACAAAACTCAACACTATGAATGAAAACTTGGCTCAATCTAAATAAGGCTGTAATATATGATATTCTCTAAGAACCTGTTTCTTTTCCTACTTATAAATATTATTAACTAATAACTCATTGCCCTTTTTTACGACACCAATTCAGAAATAATGTTAGTCACAAATTACTTGATAGCAATAAGTGTGTGTATAAATAAATTAAAAACTCTATAGTCTATTACAGTCCTTTTAGTTATTCAGTATGTTATATTTAAGCTGACACACTATAGTTTATAATCCAAATATACTCGGAGGCTATGACTTCATCAAAATCATCCAGTTTCTCCAGTATATTATCCTAAATTGCACTTTTTCAAGTTTATTAGTCAAAAGTAGTAAATATAAACACTATCACCACACCTATGAAAGTCAAATGGAATTTTGTTTGCCACAATTTTTAATGAAAAACATGCTTCCACAAGATCAAAAACTTGCACTTTCCCAAGTGATGGTAAGTTTTTTTGGCGTCAAATTCCTCTTCACTTCGCAATAAGTATAATGCATGTATTTAATGTTCTAAGAAGAAGAATCACAGGATAGGAGGCCAAGTAGTAAATTACACAAAGTTAGTTACGGTGTTTCTTAATCAGTATCAGGAAGTATCATCCCAGGTCCTTTGTAGTTATATCTTAAAGCTTCAAATATACCGAAGAACTCACAACTACAAATTAATAACTTTGGGCAAACTATCGATAAATATAAACTAATTATTGTAAGCACGACTCGAATGTAAACAAAATAATATACCTATACCTAGCCCTATTTTGTGTTAGATGACAACACTACAGCTATTTCGAATAAAAATTGGCTGACGTGTAAAAGACCCAACCGATCATACTCGAACGTTTAAAATATTTCGCGGGTATTGTGTCGAATGTTCATTATGTGAAATGACGATTGTGTCGAATGCACCCGTCTCCCTCATCGAGCAACTTTAAAATTCGCGCCGAAAACGGACGAATAACAACGATGTCCAGGCGTGACTCTCCAACAGCCAGCAGGGACAGATCAAGATTATGATCGCGCAAACCATGAGGGCTCGGCACCAACAACAATCAGGTTACGTCAAGAATTTTTATAACACAATATGTATACATTGCGGTAAAAAACATAAGGACCTAGATTATTTCAAAAGTAATAGAAATGTTTATGATCTCTATTTTTTGCAAAAGTCACAGGTCCCGGATCTTGTTTTAGAGTTATTTCAGAGGACAATAAAAACAAAATTAACTTTAAAATGTTGATAAAAGATAAAGACCAACAGACTTTTTCAGTGATAGAGGGTCAGCAGTAAATGCCATTAGTCATGATACTTATTTACTTTAAATATTTCTCAAATTTTAGATTGAGAAAAAGTGACACTATTCTGAAGGCGTGTGATGGTTCTATTTTCTCTCTGGAGGGCTTCTTTGCACCCGTAGTCTTATTTAGAGGAGTAAATAAATATTGTAAGTTTCTAAATGGTAGAAAATGGAAACGTAAATATTCTTGGCACAGATTGGCAGAGATTTTCAATCCAGTGGATTGAAAATCTGAAGAAAACCTGTCGAGAAAGCCTGTACTGAGCAATCTCAGTCCAGAAAAAGGGCAAGAACCTTATAATAACTTCACAGAATGAAAAGAGAAACTCGGAACTCATCAAATTAATGTTAATCAAGTCACAGAGTACTAAGAAAAACAAAACAAAATATTACAAAGGGGTGTTATGAAGCTTCAGAGTGGGTCAAACCGTCTACGTTCATTGTTACCAGAGTCCGCATAATTTCAAGTGGGAAAGAAAATAAAATTGTGGGTCATACTGACCAAATTCAAAAATCGGTGAAATTTTAGGGATACCGTTCCATAGGAGCAGAAACTGGTGAAATGTCAGAGAACTTATAGACAAAAAGAATTATTATGGTATTCTAGGGTGAATAATTTTATAAATTGACTAAATTTAACTCATTCTAAAGCCAATGCCAACGGTTTTGTTACCTTCACTATTTTGGTGGGTCTTCAGCTTTCGGCAGTTTCTCGTCAGCCACCAATTGTGGATAGAAAACCGAATTTAAATTTCTGAAAGAGAAGAGAGTCAGAGTGCACTAAAACAGATCAACGAATCAACAAATCGATACAGACTCCCCAGAAAATTACCATCACATCTTTTAGATCCTACACTATTTTAGAGTAACTTCTTTGAGAGTCTGCTTTGTAGCACATCTCTGCTCTATTTCCAGACATCTGACAAAATCGGGTTAGATCGGTAATTTATGTTCTCTCAGAATATATTCGGTGACAGGCCTTGATTGAGGCCCCAATGATTTTTGATAGAAATTAATAATTTGCGTTGCACTGCGACAGTATGACGCACATGAAGCATATAAAGGTAGCTACGAATAGTTTTATGTAGTCTGCTCTTTTTTCGCATTCAACGACGATTAACGATTGAGCTTAAGCATGTTCCCACGTACTTAATATTTATCAGGTAATTGTATAATTCATGATACCGGTCTGCCTGTAAATTAAATAGTGTGCTAAATAGAGAAAACGGTTATTCTATTATTTTGATTTTAAATATTGCTACCTTTATACACCCAATATAAAAGTAAGTTTTACGCTATAAATAATAAAATTGTTTGTATTAATTTTAGCTAATGATATTCAATACTATTATTGAAACTTAATTACTCCTTTGATTTTAATTTTTTTTAATTCTATTTCCCTGATTACAATTTATAAATTTAATTATTTTTTGTAATTGCAGTATTATTTTTTAGTTTATTACTTCTTTACTTTAGTTTCTGATTACCTCTGCTCCCTAACTAAACGTCGACATTTTAGGACCTACACATTTCTGTTGTCTGTCCGCTCAAAATGACTCGCTGCTGCAACATATGTTGTGATTTCCAATCAGGCCATCAGGATGCCTTGAAAGTTCAGCTTCCCTTAGGACACCGTTTCGGGCCGCATTCCTGTTTTATGTCCCGTATGCCATAACGCCTTCTCCATACTGCAAGAAATCGTCCGATCTATAGATCGATGGCTTTACTTTACGACATACCTGGATTTCTTTCATTTTTGGTTTAGAAAATATGTGCTAAATTTTAGTTTGTAATTTTGGAAATAAGTGCTTATATATTTTCAGAAACTTAAATCTAAATAATTATACATAGCTTTTTTCTTACTTCATAATATTTATCAAATAAGAAAAATAAATGCTCATGAAACATAGTATATCAAAAAATATATTAACATTCAGCATGTATAATATAATGTAATACCTACTCATCATTAAATACCCATTCATCATTAAACTATATATTACTTTAAGTTGTTAGAAATATAAAAATCAGTATTAAAAATACTGATTGAAAAATAACATCCCTTAATCTTCTAACTCAGTGAAAGTCAGCTGGTGTGAGATAATCACTCCAGGGCCATTAGATACGTCCAGTAAAAAAATACGATTCTGAGGGATATTAGCGTTAATTTGAAACCTTTGCGAGGTGTATCCATTAGGGACAACCTATATAGACTGATTCGCGAGGAAGCTATGAAGTTAAGGAACGAGAGAATGAGAATATAAAATGCCTATGTCAAAAAATATCCAGAGCTATTGGATGGAATTCACCATGTATCTAGATAGCCTCGATCCAAAAATGGGTGACAGCCCAACAGAACGCCAGTAGACCTATGTTTTCGAAAATTATACTGATGGTCGTTAATGATGTTAGTAGACTTCAGGAATTTCAAAATTTGCTAATATTGCCGGGACTAAAGCAATCGTATGGTAATTGATGGACCGTTTTTTTTTTCATCTTTTGGGTGTCAATTGAATTCGTGCAAGTTTTCAATCTCCAAGGAAGAAACCTCTTCTGTCTGAAAAAGAATATACTTTGTAATTTATTTGTATCAGAATAAATTGGTAATCCTGATAGGACTTTTTTCTTGGATTTTATTGGATAAAATTACAACAATATTTTAAATTCTGAGTAAAATAAATGCATTCTTTAATTGATTTCTAGACAAAAAATAATCTATGTAGAAATTTACCAAAACAATATTTATTTCTAAGTAAAGAATAAAAAGTAGCTTATTTTTAATAGATCATAATATGCTTTTATACTAAATTATACCACTTAGGTGGCGACTGTTCCTAGATCTGAATTAAGGGCCGTGAATAATATGACGCCAAGACAGTGGCGGTTCTCGATTCAAATTGTTACTTAATTTTTTTTTACACGACTAATACACGAAACATATTCTTCATAATTAATTGTTTATATTACATTTTAATATGCTTAACTTAGGGCTATTTTTATATTTAAGGAATCGCTTGTAATATATCGTTAACATTAATGTAGTCTTAAAGCCTTAACTAATACCATTGATGTTCATATTTTTGTTTATCTAGTTTAAGGCCGTTTTGTGTTAGTATTTTTTTTAGAAGACCGTTCATCGATATTTGAACTTAACTAACTTATTATCTATTAACCATGTTTACCTTTAGTTCTTATAATAAAACTTATTTTAATATCTATAAAAATATTTATCGCTAAAATGAAAAAAGTACAAGTAACATATAAAACAAATAATATCGCAAAAATTGTCCTACGTAATTTTTTCGTTTCGTAGATTCTAGTCTAGCAAGAAAGCCCGCTTCCTAATATCTACCATAGTCTGAGCATCCATGGTCAATCTCATCATCACTCAAAGACACAGGCTTCATTTTCTCGAATTGTACCACCAGGTCTCAGAAAAGCTCAACAGAGTTTTTAGTGCTCTGGTAAAAAGAGGCACCTTCTCGGTTCTTGATGTAGCAAGAGACAGAGAAAATGTGTCACGAAGATTGTACTCATATGGAGAATTAAAATCATGCTTCTGTTTTTTTATGAATAATAAAAACTGTTTCCAATATAAATAAGGAGAGGATGGAATGCCTCAGAAAAAGATCCAAACAAAAAGTACTAAATGTATAAAGGAAACAAATCATTGTTGGTCACAACATAATAGATGCCACCACACCATAGCTTGAGAAGAATTAAGTCTCTATCAATATCAATTATTATTCTTTCAAAGTTGGTTATATATATATATATATATTTATATATATATATATATATATATATATATATATATATATATATATATATATATATATTGGTTATATATATATATATATATACACACTATACTATATATATAGTACTATCATCAGCAAAAAGTGTAAACAGGAAGGACAGGAAAATCATCGACGTAAATCAAAAATAACAAGGGCCCAAGGACAGGTTCGTGGGGCACTTCGACGACAATAAGTAGCCCTCTAGACTCAAAATTACTTAAGACCACTCTTTGTGTTCTATCAGAAAAATAAAACCGAAACCATTTCCTAAAATCACTAATCTCGTGTTTCTGTAGAAGAATTCTCTGAGTCACATAATCAAAAGCCTTAGATCAGTCACAGAAATCCTTTACCGCACATTCACCAGAATTTACCTTTAAGTAGTGGCTCTATCTAAAAGGTTAAAAATAGCATAGTACTCTATACTGAATCTCTCCTGAAATATATAGATGTTGAGAAGTCCAAACCTTTCAAGAGAGTCCATCACAGGATTTTTAACCAGTCCCTCAATCAGTGTGCCAAGAGTTGAAAGCCAATTTAATTACCTAAAATTTGATGGATTATTGTGGACAACTCCCTTGTATAATGGCATTACCAGGCTTCTTTAGGAGAGTGAGGGAAAAAGCAAATTAAAAAGAAACATTGATTACTTCAGTGCAAGTATTCCCAACGAAACTCCACCCGACTTGCCAGATTTTTGCGCGCTTTTATGTGACGCACTACATTTTTAATTTCATTTGAATCTGTAGGTTCAAGAAAAAATGTTTTAAGGACCCAAATGCTAGTAAGATCAGATGCTTGGAGCACAAGGCAATACTCTAATAAAAGGTCTTCAGTGTAAAAGTGATTCAGGTGGTGAGGCCTTAGAAATAGAATCAAATCATATCACCACCTCTCAAGTTGTTAACAACTTTTCAAGTCTCCTCAGATTTTTATTCAATTCTTTTTGAGTAATAGAGCTAGAGCACAATAGTATTAGAGCACAGTTAATAAAATTCTGCGATACATTATATTTATTATATTTTATACATTCATTATATTTTATTAACTGTGCTAAAATGTGCATTACTAATTACAAATTTTTTAATGTAATGCAGCGACCTGAGATTTTTACGTTTTTGAGAAGTTCTTTAAATTTAGGAAAGTTTTTTTTTTGTGAAAAACCTTCCCACCATATCTGTACTTATAGAATGTTTGACTGTTCTGCAGAAAGGAGCACATCACGGCATTGTGGCTTGACAGTACAGGATTATCACATTACATATAACCTTGGTGTTACCAAAAGTTAAGTCAACATAGTTTAAAACTGTTTCTTATGGAGCTGTTACACGGGGTGATTGAACAACATGCATAGTAAGATTGGAAGAAGAATGTGCATACACACAGACACATTATGTGCATTGTATGCATATTAGATCATCATCTCATAATAATTGTAAATTAATATATATAGTTGATTGATTGATTAAATAAAAAAAGGCTTTTTACAAATGTAAATATTTTCTATGTAATGCATCTAAATATAAAATATATGACGTGCATATCCTTTTAATATTGCGATATCTTATAATAGTGTAGGGAACCTGTTGTAAATCAATTTTTCAAAAAGTGGAAATTTTACAAAATGTGGGACTTACAATTTTGTTTGATCTAGATCATCTTATGCCTTCAAATAATATATGCATTGTATTAAAAATTAAATCCTCTCAAACAACTTCTTAAATTAGAACAGGCAAAACCAATAAATAAAATAACTAAAAAGCTACAGAAGTAAAACTATACTATATTGTGTTAAAATGATATATGTACATGCAAGTTTTAAAAATAACAACATTCGGCTAAAGAGTGCTAGAAAAAATGTTGTCCTAGGAAATCCTATTGATGCACAAGCACATAATAAATTGTCTACTCAAATAAAATAGTAATAACGACAAACTGCATTTAAATATTTTTTTGAAAATAGCTTAATTAGATCTTTAATGAGTAATTATAACTATATTAAAAAATGGATAACATATTTGAAATTAGTCTAATTTGTACCCTTATGGCCTATTAGTACATTAATCAAAAAGTAACTTTAATTCCAATGCTTATGAAGTATTGTTTAGAAAAATTTTAGAGTATTATTAGAGCATTTTAACATATACACATAAAAACAATTATATACCTACTATATTACTACGACCTAGATGTAAGGATAACTATGATTGTATTTGTAGGAAAAATATAAAAATAGTGGACTGTATCTTTAATTAATTAATGCATAAAAAATTAAGACGACGGCCAAGGCAACCCCAAAATAATTTGTGGCTCACCTTGATGTCGATTCTGTTCAGGACTGCTCCTCCAGGTTCACCTTCAAATATTTGCTGGGTTTGACGGTGTGCCGGCACTTATAATTTTTTGGAATTCACTCGCGTGTATTTATATATGGAGAGCGACTTATTTGGTCAGTAGTTTATATACCAATCTGGTGCTGCCAGTTCCCATCAATAAGGATCGATGCAGTACTGGACTAGAGGTGCGTGCGACTCTTCTCGGTTAAAATTAAGGTTGTCTTACATATGACGCGATAAAAAGCCGCGAATAATGATTAAGCAAAAAAAAACTAATGAAATTGTAGAATACAACTTTAGATATTAACAACGATCAGTACTACGACAAAGCAAAGCTCATGTTAAATATAATTATATGAATACTGACAATAAAAAAAAAGAATAAAAATAAATAAAGAAACGAGTCTTCCGATTTGACGGAACAGTATTGTTGATATTAATTTTTGATTTTTGTAAATCTATTACTTTAATATATGAGGTGTTTGCAAATAATATTCAAAGATTTAAGCCTCCTACCCAAAGACAAGCTATTTTGAGAACAACCAGAGTCATAATGAAACTAGGTTTAGCTCACCAGTGACAATTATTGAAGCGTTGGCCGATATTTCACTTAAAACACATTCCAACCTGTCAATAAATATTTAAATATTGTCAGAAGGAGATCTGTAGAAACTTAGGGTATACCAATTAATTTTCTTGCAATATATACATGGCATGGAAGTTTCTGAATTTTTTATATTTTCATAAACACAAGTAATTTCAAACAGCTTATACGCTACTGCTTAAACAACTTGTTCCTCGCAAAATTTGACTATAAATTACGAGAGAGAGAAAGAGAGAGAGGGCAAACAGAAATAAGCGAGATGAAAAAAGTGGAGCGTGCCGTTTCGCAGCGTAGTTGTGTGACACTTGGAAATATCATTCGAGGAAAATATTTAATTAAGATTGGGCTAATGGCTTGTGAATGGATGTTTTCCAAGTTCCCGAGGCTACCTTCTTAGACGTCTATTAGTTTTCATACGTCAGCGGATGCTCACCTTGGATCAGCGAAATAAATGAATTCTAAAACGTCACGGAAATTTTCGTCTCGGATTCTTTCACGAAGTTTTTAGCGTCTTTTTATCTCTTCGTAATTTCAGATTTTCAAAAAGTAGATTAAGTGTCAGCAAAATTGAGGGGCTGATGGGCTGAGGAGAACCCACATGGAATCTTTGAGGCTTATTTTCAGCTTTAGTTTTCAGTAAATGTATGGCCTGGATTAATTGACGAGCATTTAATTGACCCATATTTCCTTTCACAACGTCTAACAGGAGAATCTCACCTTCATTTCCTACAGGAAGAGTTATCTGTTCTTTTTGAAGAAATTCCACTACAACTGAGGCAACACTTGCATGCATAATGGTGCACAAGCCCATTTTATTATCAATGTACGTACTCACTTAGATACAGTATCCTCAAATGGTTCAATAGGTAGAGGAGAACATTGGCCTGCTCGACCGCCAGATTTAAATCCTCTAGATTTTTGCATTTGAAGTTTTCTTAAGTCATTAAATTATTCCATTCCCGTCGAAAATGTTGATGATCTGAGGAATCGAAATATAACTGGGTGTGAGACAATAAGAAATACATTAAAAATATTTACGCGAATACGAGAATCAACGAGGCGAAGAGTTTCCGTCTGAGGGAAGTCATTTTGAATACTTGTTGTAGCCTTTGCGCCTATTAAAAATGTTAGTATTGTTATTATCTATTGTTGTTCTGGGTTAATGATGTTTTAGATTTTTTTTGCATTAAACGGCACCACATACGAAAAAAAGATAAAAAAGGTTTTTTGTCACAAATTGAACGTAGAATTCAAAAATTATTTTTATATAAAATATCTCAGTGACGTACCATTTTTTTCTTTAAAAAATTGAGATCATTACCTTATGAACGCAAATGGTGAACATAATATTTTAAGTTGAATTTCAAAAAATTCACGATAACTGCCTCTTGAATCTCTCAAATTTTATTTGCATGATTTTTGACTGGTTTCAGAGAAACGAAGAAAAAAGATAAAACGAAGCATTTGCGGTCATACGTTTATATAGCAAACTGTCATTATTTTTCCATGCGGAATCACTCGCTGAAGTTTGTCGCATTTATTTACCCTGTAAAATACCCTTATACTTAATAATAATGTGCATGCGACGAAAAATCGACATACATTTCGCATCTTGGTTAGAGTAATTTCTGACATAATCATCCCCTAATTGGCATCCAAATTGGTAGCACGCTGTGCATCGAGTGAAGGAAATCGTTCATTTTTAAATCGTCCCTGTCGTCTCTAAAGTAAATTCACTCGTAATTTGCAATTTCCTTTCGCAACGCGTAGGGCGTGAGAGGAAATGCTCCTCACAATAACTTATGTGTTGTAAAGCTATGTTTGTAAATTCATCATTTTCCCTATATACCCAGTAGTTATTATCTATAATATAAATACATATTATAAACCTAATTGTAAATATTTAAATAGCTTTTTAGTTGAAATATTATTTGAATTATTAAAGACTTGTTTTTAATTCATTTATAAAAGAGCTTATAGAAATGGTCGCATTTAAAGTTATATGATACAATCAAATATTATTGGGAGTATCGGCTAAATTAAGAGAGTTGAACTGGCTTAGAATGGATGAGAGGCGTATATATCACTCAATAGTTTAAGTTTATAAAATAATAGCAAGAAAATGTCCAGAATATTTATACAAAAAAAATAAGTTTCGCACTGAAATACATAACTTAGATCTTCGCGACAAAGGCTCTATAACCATACCACGTCAGTTTACGTCTATCTTTGGGAGATCTTTTATTTATAATATAGCGAAGCTTTACAACAGGATTCCAAATAATTTAAAATATTTGCCGGAAGTGTCTTTTAAAAGAAAAATTAGGTCTTACATTAAATATTTGATGTAGTATATTATGATGTTTTATAGTGGCTAATCTGATTGCAATAATGTTAAATTAGGGTATAGTACTTATTGCTATGAAATACTAAACTCACGAATTTACATATAATTTGCTTTTTTTTTTATATAAATTATAGTACCTATGTAAATTGTTATGCAGTTAGTTTTAGCTTAAGGTATAGGGTTCAGTAGAGTAGCTATAAGCTAGACTGCGCCGTAATAGACCTTAGCAATAAGTTTATATCTTTGTATTATATGGGAAAATAAAAGTCATTATTATTATTATTTTTATTATTATTATTATTATACAAAGTGTCAATTTTAACATCTTCAAGGCAAATATCTTTAAACCTGAAAAATTTAGAAAAACAAATGGTATACAGGTAGGAGGTTATAGACGCACCTCAACTTCAAAATTTTAAATAGCTTATAAAAGATATCAGTATGCAATTTCTGCACAATATTCTTTTAAATTTTTATTGCACAATTAACTTTTAAATATAGTAATATTCATTTAATATTAGTTTAATAACTTATATAAACCTTTGATATTTATAAATACCGACCGTAATGTAAAGAATGAAAGATCGTAATCCTATATCTTCTCTAGCATGACATTTAACAATAACGCTGCTGGTGAGATTTTGCATGGAGACGAGGTATTAACCAAACGAAGCATAGTTTCAATTACTCGCTGCAACTTAATCAAAAAACATCAAAGCGCCCTTTAGCTATGGCAGTACAGTTCGATCAGGGGACGCAAATAAATTGCGCTTATAAGATATTAGTGTTACCGAGCGTCATAAATTTTGAAGAAAAATTAGTTAAATGTGATTTTTTTTCTTAAAAAATTCAGTGCTTTACTGCAATAATTTTTTTTTATTTAAACTTAAAAAAAAAACACTATAACCTTACATTTAAAATTTGATACAGCCAATAAATTCTGTCTTAGCAGATACAACAAAGTTAGTTAATTTACAACCTCGAATGTATAAAAAAGTGAAATTTCCTGTCAAAAAAAACATAGCATATAATGTATCATACTTATAACGAGAATTCTTAGGTCAAATTAACCAGCAACCTTCTTCAAGATAAATCTCTCCAATTGAAATTTAGTAGGCGTCTTTTGAATAAGGAATTAAGACGACTCGTCGACTGTTTCGATCCTCGACTGTTTATTTCAATTGCTTGTCACCTAAACTCCCTTGTGCGGCCTACAACCTTTTATTCCTAATGTCAACTAGAAGCTCCTAGTATGCCTTCTCCATAAAGGCGTCGTTCAAAGTAAATACTGGTATATTGTCATCATTATAGCCGAGCGAGAGCAAGTCTATTTGTGAAGGTAAAGTTGGAGTCAGTTATTATGTTATTATGTACAGTTTTCCCAGAAGCTTGCTGCTTCATTAATATTATGAAGTTATGAGTAAATATGTATAAAGTTTTAGTGTAGTTCGTAATGTGCCATAAATATGTGTGATATTTATTAATTTGACAAGAAATTAACTTGAAGTAAATAAGTCAGTATCGAAAATAATATCAGTACGCCAAAATTTTAAATTTAAAGCCTGTAGCGAAACAGAGAACAAAAGGAGAATGAATACACACAATCCTTGCAGCGAAATTAGAAACTTGCGGTCGGTATTATTCGACATATCGGACCAGATGTGTCTATTGTATGCTCAAATTAAGTTTGTGTAAATTTAGTGGGTGCGAGTGAATAAACCGGGAGAAACGGGTGCTATTGTAGGAAAAATGCAAAGTTAAGTCAGACTAAATTTTCTCAGTTAACAAAGGTCCTGCAAAACTCAAATTTAAATACCTTCAATTATTATTGCTTTATATAAGTAATATTATAGTAATTTGCCATATTCTGTACTTAATAGGTCAAAGCGAGTTAATTATGTTAAGTTTAATGACAGAACATAAGTATTTTACCTATCCTTTCAATTAGGGCCTATGGATAGATAAACTTTTTTTCAGATCAGTATTATCGAAAAAATATTTTATTTTGATTCTGTTGAACAAAGTAAATAATATATCAAAGATATTTTAAGTAAATCTGTGTGAAATAATAAACTTCAATTTATTATAAACTACTTTATCATTTTAAAAAAAATAAGCTTATTATAACGTACAAGTCTTAACAGCAAGAAAACAATTCTTTGACTAATTCACAGCAAATGTTTTTATGCAAATTGCCCAACATTACATTCGTAGAAATCTGCATAAGAAATATATATTATAAACATTGGTAAATAACTGCATATCAATAATATCCCTTTAGATTCCTCTCTCGAGCGAATAACTGCAATGGGTAGATTTATTCTGGTCAGCTTTATTACGAGCCTCTCACATATGTCAAATTCATTTATTTTATTAAAGTTCTTTATATATTGTAAATAAACGAGTTATCTATTACCAACGTACAGGGTAGGAAGATCGTTCCCTACTAATTTCACATTTTTGTTGTTTAGCAGTGCAAATAATTTATGTTGTTATAAGGTTGTAAGAGTGGTACTAACTGCTCGCTCCTAATGAATGTCATACTTTTTTGAATGGTATTATAATATTTTTCTATTATGTTAAGAAATGTGGTAACATTATCTGGCATTTTCAAGGTATTTTCTAGGTACTTTATAAGGTGACGGAGGTATCGATTTTTAAATCAAAATTTTTAAGGCGTTCTTTCAATCATTAGATATAAAACTGTAAAATATATTTTGACTTTTATATGTCCTTCGTAAAAATCAAAATATAATAAAATGTTTATTTATTTGAGAAAACAGTCGATCAGACTTACAAAGTAATTTAGTAGTATATCGTATACTGTACTTTAAAGTTAAACTTTTACGTAAAAAAAGCGTTTATTTAACTCAAAAACAGTTTTCCAAAGTTAGCCAAGTTGTCAATTTAGTTTATTTATACAACTCGTATGATATGCTAAAAGCTATAATATGCAAATGCAGCGTTTTTCAGGAGGAATGATGGATATTTTAATATGTTTTAGTATCTATAATTATTCTGAATAAAGAGGTTCATATAAACATGTATCCTAATCTCAATGGTTGCTAAGATACAGCTTTTTGAAGTTCGTCTAGTATAGCAGAATGAAATTGATCATACGAGGTTAAGAAAGCGGCGAATGATAAATGTCGTCATGGGTGACAGTTGCATAATGACAGTTAGCATTTACAGTATTGTCATCGTAAATTGTCAAAGTGTTAAGAATGTCGCAAATTTTTATGCACGCAGAATATGGTCAACGATTTTTTGAACAGATGATTACCGAGTCCAAAACTATTTACTTGTGTCACAGATTCACATAACACCTAAGAAGGCCTAAGAAGGCCACCTTCTTAGGTGTTATGTGCACATATTTACAGAATACAGATGCGAAACTGATAGAAAATACGCGTGCGAGCGCCAGACTTCAAACATGTCTCCTGGGTGATGGATTTCCATCACCCGCCTAGTACGGTGGCAAGGGGTTTTATTTACTGCAAGCCTCCGCGCCGCGTGCTTCTAATTTTCTTTGCATAGTACGCGTGTTTATGATAATTAAATAATAATTAAATTGAAATAATATATTTGTATTTTTTTTATATTTTTTTAATATTATTTTTGTTGAAATGGGGGGGTATCTTTATTGTTCCAGCCACAGTGGTGGAGGAACGACGTTATTTAGATTTCCAAAAGATGAGTTAATAAGTTAATATTTCGAGATAATGAAAAGCATTAATTTTACTCACCCATGTGATAACTTTCCTTTCCAGTATTTAATAAAATTATTTATACGACTTAAAATATTTTATACTTTAAAATTCGCCAACAGAGATTTATCATCTGCCAAAAAATCAGATAAAACTTATAGAAAATTAAAAATTTTGTTTCATCTTTAATGTTTTATTAAATAAGATCCTTAAATCTGTTAAATGAAATAAAAATGTACTCAAGAATCCTTACATTCTGTTTTATTTAAGCCTATTTCTATTTTGACATTATAAACGCATCATAATATCCCAGCGAAATTATAGTGCAGAACATCTATCCCTACAAAAAAAAACTTAAAAATGCATTGGTGCGGCCAGTCCAAACCATCCTTTTCAAGAGCATCGAATATCGGGAGCTTATATCCGCGATCTTTCGCATCTGGTATTCTGTAAATATGTACTTGTGTCTTTGCTAAAATGCGTGAGACTGGTAGTGTATCAAGCAGATTTAAATCCGAACGTGCTAATCAATAAAATTTGGATAAATTAGAACAGATCTTTGAATCGGTAGAATGTAGGCCTGGTTCAAGTACACGGAGAATTGCTGTACGCATTGGTGTTTTTCACGTAAAGGTATGGCGGACATTACATGAGCAATTTATTTCATGTAAAACACCTCGAATCCAATGATCTCGTTAATAGATTGGAATTTTGTCCTTGGATAAATGCTCACCGTCAATCAATTTCATCAATACTACTCACTAATGAATCAACCTTAACTCAACACCCATAACTGTCATTAGTAGTCTAATGAAAATCTACAAACCGCTGCTGAATCGAATTTCTAACATCGATGCTCGTAAATTTTAATGTGCGGACTGACAGAACATTGCTTGGACCTGTTGTATTACCATAGCGTCTTACAGGAGCCGGTGGGTATTTAAATTTTCTACAAAACAATATGCCAATAGAGGATATTCTTTTGAATTCAAGAAATAAGATGAATCTCCTGTAAATTACAGCCACCAAATGACAATACTTGAATCAGACTTTCCAGGGACGTTGAATCGGTTACGGTGGTCCGATCAGTTGGCCACCATCGCCTGACCTTACTAAGGCCCTGGATTTTGGATTATGGAAATGGCTGAAAAATGAGGTTTATGGTGAAAAAGTAAATACGCTTTAGTAAAGTTATTCCTTAAGATTATGTATTGTGCTGCCGGCATTAAGTTATTTCTAGAGCTGAGAAATGTATTGAAGGTGGCGGTAAAATTTTCGAACCATTCTGCTGCACTATTAACAGCGAATTTTAATTTATTTGTATTGAAATTTATTAAATAAAAATTATTATGCTCTAATAATAGTTGTATTTCAGAAACTATGGATATTAGGATACGTGTTTGTATGTATTTTTTTATTCAGAATTATAGATACTACAATATACCAAAATATCCACCCCTTCTCCTGAAACACCCTGTATAAGTAGGTTTAGAATAACTCACCAAATATTGTCCTTCATACCAATTTAACCCACTGGATAAGAATCCCCGAAATTTCTCGGCTGCCATCTCAGATAATGTTTATTTAATTTATTGGCGGGTATTTTCTTTAAGTGTCGAGAGCCAAGCCAGGTTACATAAATATTCGGAGACTAGACATTAGCAAACCAAAGGTAATCATAAAGTAGTTTCATAGGTATTTATTTACCGGTGTTTTATTATAGATAGATAATTAGTGTGTATATTTATAATTATATTTAAGTGAAATTCATAAATAAAAGAGAAAATGAAGAAAAATAAACCAATTTTATTTTGAAAGAAAATTCTTTTATAGGACGATTAGAAATTTACTATAGCAGTTTTAAAAATCTACGTATTAAATAATAAACTATCGTTAATAATAAATTGGGCTTAAAAACAAGGAATTTAATATGCGGCACTTCCAAAAGAATTAAAGCGGTTGAAAAGATTTGCATTAATAATAAACTTCCACCTCAGTAACGATATACAATAACCCGAACTGGGTTTAGTAGCTAAAAATGAATTGCGTGATAAAAATATGTTAAGGTGCGCTGAAATATTTATATCATCATATGATATATATAACAAGCCTCGTATTATAAGACCTTAAATGATAATCCTAGACAAAAATCTTCTTTAGTTAAATAAAGTATAGCACATTTTGATAAATATCCAAACGGTGCCTAATAGAAAACAAGGAATATTTAAGGCTCTTCGGTTTCCTTAAGGGTATCATAACAATTAATAAATCTGATAAAGTACATTCCTGACCCCTTGCTGATCTTAAGGTCGAGTTAAATTTCATTCAGATGCCGCGATGGGCGTCGACAAATCATCAGGCAGACCGCTTAGAATGCTATATTACCCACTTTAAAGAGAGCCATTATTTCTCGTTCAGTTCGCTTCAAGGAATTAAAATTTAGTGGAAAATTTTTCCCTAAATTATTTATAGGAATTACAAGTTTATCGGGGAATATCTGAAGATGATTTTAATACGCGTTTGCAGAATAGTTTACCAATACTTTAATATAAAAAAAATTATGGAAAATATGTAATTACATGTTAAAAACAATTTAAAATTTTTTTTTAACGATAGTTATCAAACCCTAAACTAGTTATTATAACCAAATACCAATCTTTTTATATATAAAATTAAACCTAAGGTCCTACTAAGATTTATTTATTTATTTATTTATTTCCAAATTACAATTTAACCTATATTACTTTCCTTAATTCTAAAACGTGTAAAGAAATAAATAATAAGTAAACCCCACTGAAACCAGTGGTTTGTGCGTGGGTTTAGAGTTATAACTTAAATTTACCCAATACCTAATAATAGCATTAATATATACAACAATAAGCAAACTTTATATTAATAATAAATGAGTGCCCCATTATATTAGGGATTATTTTTCCTGTTTTAATCTATCCCATTTAATGAATGTTCATGTTAAGTCTACATGTCAAAATTTTATGGTAGTGTTTTTTCTCCTTCCCCCTTTTCTCCTTTTCTCTTTTCTCTCCTTACCCCAGTAATACAATGAACGAATTTCCACGCATTGATCCCAATATTCACTATTATCCAACTTCAAAATTGTCTTAATTATTTTTGTTAATTAGGTTTAGATTCTATATAGGTTTATATACTTTATGCAAGCTGTTATACCTTGTTCCAGTAACCATTTGTATAGGCCTGTTTTAAAAGATGGAATATATAAAATATTTCGTAAGTTCTGTGGAATGAAGCAGTATACATGTGGTCCCAAGAATTGTAGAGATCTTTGCCCAATTCTTTCATATGTCCTGTCAGTTTTATTTATCTCATTATTTTTATGTCTAGTATTGTGATCGTGTGTAATGTTTTGTAGTTCGGTCCTCTTTTTGTGTTGTCTTGTTAGCATCTTAAAACAAGAGATTTGGTGAATATCTAATAATCGGTTTTCTTTGTACAGTAAATCGCTTGGATATCGCCTTTCCTTGCAAACATTATTTTTAGAAAAAGTTTCTGCATTATCTTCAACTACTTTAGATGTACATCATTGGCCCCACCCAATCCAAAATTCCACACTGAATATGAGAATATACTAAATGAGTAATATATTACCTTTATTTGAAACGTATCTAGTATTTGCTTAATTTGTTTAAATTTAAATATAATTACTCTAAGTTTTTTTATGACATTCTCGATATGTATATTCCATTTTAATAAATTATCAATATACACACCCAGATATTTAATGGATTAAGCTTCCTGAATATTCAGTTGATGTTGATTTATATGTAAGCTTGAAAATCCGGGTCCATTTTTCTTAGAACAACTAAATGCCAGATATTTCGTTTTTTCAAAATTTATAGTTAAATACATTTCATCAAACCAATCCTTAATGTAGAACATATCACGCTCCGCTTTTGCCTTCACATCACCCCAGGAATTCCCTTCATAAAACACGACTGTATCATCCGCAAAGGAAGAGATTTGACCTTCGTAATTACCCTGCAATAGTCCGTTAATATAGATAGAAAATAATATTGGTCCAAGAACTGTGCCCTGGGGTAGACCAAATTCAAGCTTGGTTTCTCTACTTAAGAAATCATCTATTTGCACTTGTTGCCTTCTATTGGACTTAAAAATATGCAGAATTTTACCTCTAAATCCGTTTGCTTCTAATACCTGCAGCATTATTTTGTGGTCTACAGTGTCAAAGGCACGCGCTAGGTCTAAAAATATTCATATTATTTTTTTGTTTTTATCTAAACCTGAATGAATTTTATTAGTAAGATATATGTAATCGCGTCTTCTGTTGATATTTTTTATCTAAATCCATATTGCTTAGGAGATACAACATTAAATTTTTCCAAGAAGGAGGATATTTGTTCTTTCAATAATTTCTCTATAATCTTTGAAATAGTTGAAATTAGAGTAACTGGCCTATAGTTAGATACAATTGTTTTGTCTCATTTTTTGTGCAGTGGCTTAATTATACCCAATTTAAGATCTTGTGGATAATTTCCTGTTAAAATAATTTGGTTAAAAAGGTGATTCGGCGGCTTATTAATATAAGAGCTAACAAGTTTTATGTGGTGTGTTGTTATACCGTCTTTCCCAGGAGCTTTATTAGGCTTAAGCTGCTTTATTACATTTACTACATCCGCATCTTTCGGGGATTTTAGAAATATGTTGTTATTATTAATTTTACACTTTCTGGAAGAATTTAAAGGTTTTTGTATCTTAGATGCCAGATCCTGGTCTAATTTTGAAAAGTAGGTGTTAAATCCATTAGCAATTTCGAGTTTATTTGAAATTATTTTTACTTCGGAACAAATCTGAGTAATTTCTTGTTTCATATTGGGTTTACCTTCATATGAATTAACTACTTTCCATAACTTCTTAGGAACATTATTTGAATCTGTAATTTGAGATTTATAGTACTCTATTTTCGTTTTATAAATAAGTTTTTCCAAATATTTCTTGTATTCTTTATATGTATTGATTTTTTCGATGTCGTTGGGGAATTTTTTAATTTCCTGGTATAATTTTTGCTTTGTATTTACAGACTTTATTAAACCGCTTGTTATCCACGGAGTTCGCTTTTTGTGTTTATTATTAATTTTAATTTTTTGTGTGGCTAAATTTTGGCATTGTTTTATATTATCAAGTAAGTGATTTAGAAGTTCATTTGTGTCATGCTTTTTATAAAAGGAATCCCAGTTTAGTTTGCTAAACAAGTCTATAAATTTAGAGTCGTCTAATTTTTTGTAATAATTCTCACTTTTATCCCTTATCGGTTTTGCCGGTTTTTTGATATCCAAGCAAGATATTATAGGAAAATGGTCTGTTATGTCATTTTTTAAATTAAATGATTTCGGATGTCGTTCTATGTATAAGATACCTCGAGATATTAGTTAGAACAGGCCAAATCATCTAGACAACAGGCCAAATCATCTAGACAAAATATGGGCGTGCGATTTCTTAGTTCTGCTAGGATTCCAAACCACTGGTATAGCTAGTGGGAATTAAAAAAAAAAATTTTTTTTTAAAAATCGATATGGGGGAGTATACCCGAAAAATGAAAAGAACCAAATGTTGAAGGCCAATTCTATGGGCACTATCGGGAAAATTCACATTTTTTCGGTATCCATTTTTGCGTGACAAATATATTCACTATTTATATCATTTACATTATTATACGTTTATATCAAGACTATCCACATACGAATTTCATTATAGATGTGCATATGGATGAATTACTTAATGACCGGGATAATTTTTTTTTGAATTTGAACCTAAATTTACTTTTAAACCATTATTTATCTTTGAGGTGATAAACTACTTGCTTGAATGCACTTATTAACTCACCCTGTACCTTAAACCTAATTCCCTATAATATTATTTAATATCTAATTCAAAGTAACCATTCAATGCAATGAAAGTCGAGTAAAATTAAATAGTAATAGTATAAAACTAGAGCCCATATTTTCAGCATAATACCCTTTGTTTTTGCTAAGCTCCTTATCAAAATGTCGGTTCCTTTCACGGTTTAGTGTAATCATCGGCCGCTGGCAGGGAAGAGAATACGTCAACGACTAAATTATTTCTCTTTTGTCTGATGTAGGTTTTACCTTGCCACGCTGCTGATATTTGCTCGGTTCTGCGCTAAGATTATTTCAAGTCTTTTCTGTTTCAGATATTTATTATTTAATATTACTATTGCTTACTTTTCTTAATATAAAAAAGAACTAAAAAATCATGTAGAATAAACTAAATGAAGAGGAAATTTTACAAGAAGGTTTTGGAAAAAGTTTTCAATCATCCATTGTATATGATTTTCTAGAAATTAATCACGTTGTTATTATATTTGTATCACAAAAAAATTATGCTTGGCCTTGAGTTTCATTTGCTATTAATTATATACAGAGTCTTTCAGCGAAAATGAAAGAAAGGCAAATGTTGGGTAATATTTTTCCAAAGATCTCGAACAGGTCAATTTTGAGGTGATTCTCGATCAGGTATTAACCCTTAATTAGATAAGTCGAAAATTTAACTTTAAAACGAAACTATGAGTCCCGGGGACTCACATTTAAAATTAGCTAAAAAAAATATTATTCTTGATGATATCATAAACTACTATTTTTTTTGTTATAATATAATTATTTTCGTTAAATAAAACGACAATTATATAAAAAAAACTTTATTTTAATAACCGAAATACTGCATTTACTAAAATAGGAACATAAAGTGTATGCTTTCTGGCGTTAACTTTACAGTGTTACTATTTTGCCAAGAGTTTGCAAACGGTAGCTCAGAATTATTGGAGGCTTGGGATTGTTCGAAGGTTCACTTATGACTGGCTATTAAAGAATATAATCTTGATTATAACTATTAAATAAGAGGGCGCCACTTAGTTTTTTTTTAATGAAAGAAAACTAAGAAAAACACTTGGTATATAGGTTTCAATTAACAATTAAATGACCCTGGATAAAGTAGATTTAAAGATGCAAAAAAAAATATCTTAACAATACAACCAAATTATATTTACATCAAAGATAAGTATACACCTCATGTTCTAATCTGTTAAATGTTAATAATTTATTATGAATTAAAATATGAATATTGTTGATGTGATTAAAATAAGTTTGACAAAAGTAACATTTAAATTATGATTTCACTACTAGGTAAATTTCAGCACATGAAAAATAAATTGCAATTATTAAAGTTTTTAGTATATATTTGTATTACGCAGGGGAAAGTTCATGAACCTTTTTACCTAAGGCATATCAGCCTTAACCGAGTTATATATACTTAACCACCAAAAAAGGTACTGAAAAATACTGAACAAAAAATAACTAAAATTATAGATAAGAAATTGACGTATTAAATTATGATATTGATTAAATATTTAGAGCAATAAATTGAAATTAAAGGTATATTAATGAAAATTTAAATATGTGAGACAAATCTATGGTTAATAATATTTAAATAAATGGAATAAACTGGCCTGTATATTCCTCCAAGAAATGAACGGTTAGACTTCAAAATTAAGGCTGTAAATGTGTGCCATTTGTAGCTTAGCTATCCGGACTGGGAACCTCTAATACTAGCTCTAACTCTGGCTCCAGCTCCACCGCTTTCAGCAATTTCCCGGGGAAATCAACAGCCTGTAGCCATCAACAATTGAAGAAGAATAAAGAGGAAAACGGAAAAGTAAAACCCTAAAACAACGGTTGCCATTGTATTCACTGTCGATAAAAATGAATGGCGTTCAAAATGTGACACACTTACCTTGCTAAGTTTAATTATCTATCCATCAAAATCTCGGGTATCCTGCACCAGAATTATGAAATAAACAGTTCCCTAAAGGAACAAGATTAAGGACTATAAATTATAAACCATATTGGCCACTTCCTGCTTCACAAGTTTCGGAAATAAAAAACTGGCCTTTTACGTGCGCTTCTACCTGCGACACGGGAACAAGTCCTCAAAAAATGGATGCAGTACCGACTGAATAAGTTACGACCCCACCTCTCGCCTGAGCTGTCAATGTCAATTCAATCAGAGAAAACATCAATCAAGACCAACCAAAAGAGTGACGGACCGTCAACAGAAAGCATGAATAATAAAACCAGGAGAGTGATGCGTTACAGTAGTAATGTGTCATTGACAGTGTGAATTTAAATAAATATCGATAAAAGAAGTTGACTAAATTATTAATATAATTATTGAAATTAATGAAATATCAATGGAGCGTTAATGAACCTAAGAAATTGAAAAATAAAACGCTACAGCTTATTGTTATATCAAATAAAAAAATGTAAGAAAACAAAAACCTTATAATATTCTATAAAAAACAAACATATAATACACTAAAAAAAATCAAAAAAAATATTAGTTTTGGTAACATATATCACAAGAAAAAACGTGCATATGCTAAACACGTAAAAAAAAATATTCTCCTTGTACGCAATTATTGCAAATTTTTTTTGCGTCTGACAAACAAATGGGTTTAAAACATTTACAGCAAAGGTATGCTGTTTTTGTTCTTTTTTTATAATAACATAAGGTACAATATTGTCTTTGGTCTCTTGGAAGTTTCTAAATTCTTGGGTCAACTTTTTCTGGTACTTCTATGCCTATGATATTTTATATTGAGGTTCGTAGCTGGCGAGGAATCTTTGTGTTGTATAGGCGATTTCTAAGATCATTTTCATTAAGATTAGCAGCCAATGCTTTTAAAAAATTAAGTCTGGATGCCTTATTAGCCCTTTTATGGCTTTGGTGCAGTATATAGGCATTTAGACCAGCCATATCTAAAATTCTAAAAAATATAGCCATGGGCCAACGTGTAGTTCTGCGGCTACAGCTGTAAATCGAACACTTCTGGTCAACAGAATCGACACCTCCTTTTGTATTTTTGTAATCTTCTATAATGATGGGTTTACCAGTATTGGGGCCAATTTCATTACTATGATGCATAGAAGAATAAAGTACCACCGCTTTATTTTTTTTGGGACGTAACTTACTAAGGTACAATGATTTGTAAATCCAAATAATCCAACATCTCTATTTTTATTGGGAAGTAACTCTTTAGGAATTATGGCTTTATTGTTTTTTAGAGTACCAATTGTAGTTAGTTTCCGTTCTCGTAGGGAAGTAAGTAGCTTCATTCAAGAGTACCAATTGTCTGTTGTTACATAGCGATTTGAGTTAAAGATAGGCCTACAAAGCCGCAAAACCGCTTGGGTGAGAATAGACTTTCTTATGTCTTCTGGAAGTGACTTGCTTGCATCAGAATTTTTTGCAGTATACAAATAGGTATTACAAATGTAATGAATCCTAGAATCTGTTAAGCATTGCATTTTGAGGCCATATTTGGCGGGTTTGCTAGGCCTATACATTTTAAATTTGCATCTACCTCTAAATGCAATAAGCATTTCATCATCTGTCGCATTGGCGCCAATACTATAGCACTTTTGAGAATTTTCATTGAATAAATCTAAGACTTCAGAAATAGCGCATCCTGGATCTACAATTTTGCGTGCTTCTTTCTTAAAATCATCAAATCATAATGCGACCAGTGATGCACAGAATCTTTTCATTGACATAGAGGCTCTAAAGATTTCACGCCCAGTTCCATCTGTAGCAAATAGTGAAAGTATACTTTCGCGATTAGACTTGAACACTGCACTATAGAAAAGAAGGGAAAAAAGGGCCTTCAGCTCAATAATATTGCATTCTCTAAAATTTTAATCCCCAACATGTTTTGATCTTATTTTTTCAATTTTTTTGTTAGTCCATTTTAGAACAATATCCATCATACGTAGATCAAAAATGTGTTAAAAGACTCCAATGGGCTAAATGGATTTTCTTGAGCAACGGCTGGTTTATTACAAGGAAGACGAATTATATTATGCGCTAAAGTTCTAATATTTCGTATTGGAGGTTTGGAAGATCACTTGAACATGTTCTTACCATAATAATAAGTATTTGATGGTGTTTCGATGATTGAAGTATCGGGCTCCTCTAATTCTGGATCTGAATCATTGGACATTTCTGATTCTGTTTGATGTTCACTTTCAATATAATCACCATCATCAACATCTAATAGCAGCTCTTCTAGTACATGTTCTTGTGGCTGAGTACGAGCATCATCCTCATTTTCGTACAAAGCTTCCAACTCCCTTAGCCAGGTACTAACAACGGTTTCGCAATTATCATCTAATGGATTCACCCTACTTGGGCCAGGTAAATTTGCCATTTTTTGCCTGAAAACAAAATATTTATGTAAATATAATCGTACCGTAACAATATGGACTCATGGTGTACTCACCTCCGGATGGTACGTACCGTAAATAATTTTTCGAAGGAGCATCCGTCCGGCGGTCGATTCGGGATCTCACTGCAGGAAGGTTCTGTAACGCACGGCGGATTTGGCGCAAAAGAGTGGGGGTCACGAGCGATTAAAATTTCAGTATGAGTCCCCGAGACTCAGGTGTCTAATTAAGGGTTAATCAACATCTGTTAATTAAAATTTTATCCTCTTTCCTGCAATCTTCTATGAGTAGATGATCTATGCCGAATATATTACCGAATCTCCAACTACTAATATCTGATGCCTTAAAAATAATTTTTATATGCAATTAGTTATTCAAGAAATGTAAGACGATTTATAAATTTCGCATTGTCAAGCAAATTTACTTCTATCTAACCAAAGATGATGACTCACCAAAGAAAAGAAGAAAACTTTTATATTGCTAATTTTTTTATTATATGTTTGTATTCGTTTGGCTTTAGAGCCCATTCTTTTGGCCTAAATTTGAAATAATCCGAGGTGAGTTAGGTTATTCCACGAAAAAAACTTATAAAATGAGACTCGTTTTAAACAGAATCAATTTTAGCTACTTAATTACTAGAAAAGGATTAATCTTGTCAATTTGAATCAAAACATTTCGTATAAAAGTGAAATTAAATACTTCAGCACCGTTTTAGATGCCAACTTTCAGTACTGCTTCAATTGAAAAAATGCGGAATAGAGCAATGAGACTGATCTTAAGTTGTAATCGTTATACTCTTATTTTATCCATGCTACGCGTCCTGGGTATAGACATCATATCTAAGCTAACCTAAGGGAAGCTAAAAACATGAAGTATAATATCTATTTATTTATACGTTGAGACATGAAATGCTGCCGAAATACATATTATGTAAAAATGATCCTAGATTAAGATCATCCTAAAAAAGTTGTATTTTGCCAGTGGCTTTTAAAACAGTTCGGCAGGTTTTATGAATTTGATTTTGTGTATAGGAGGCTACATTTACACGAGACGGAATGCAAAATTTCTACAACATCATATTTGATCATCATATTTAAACGAATATATTATGAACATCTAAATAATGACTTTCCGAATAGATGGATTGGGCACAATGGACCCTTTTCTTGGCCTCCTCACTCTCCAGATTTAACGCCTTGTAATTTTTTTGTGGGGCTATTTGAAAGAGTTGGTGTATTATGATGGAGTAGTTAATACTATAGAAGAACTTTAGGAGGGCATTAAAAATTCTTGTTTTCTAAATTTATAAGGAGTGGTGGATTCGCTGACCAAGATTGTGTGTTAAACGAACAAATTTTAATAAAAATTTTATAAAATTTTTGGTGGTGATTTAATAATGGTAATTTCTGGTATAATAATTTATTTTCAGGAGTTCTTCAACGTACTAAAATAAATGACTTAACTGTGAAAGCATCGTGTATATGAATACTAACCTTTTTATTTTACCTAATACCGATATTTTATTAAAATTTAAAATCTTTAATACATAATAAAAAAATGCAAAACTATTTTATTTCGAATGAAAAAACCATTTATGGAGCACGAAGGAATTCAATATTTCTAGAACAAAATCTTCTTTTATCGCTCTGGCTAGAGGTTTATGGTTAAATCTGGACTGTTTAAAAGGTGATAAGTGTAAATATAAGTCACTTTATGGTATACCGGACAGAGCTTTTATTACCCATTTAAGAGACCATATAATATCTTCCGTAAGTGCACTACTAAAAGATATTTGAAAAATTTTTGAACAAGGCTGGTTTGGTTAGAGGCAACAACCCAATGAATAAGCGTTAAAATGCATCCTATTATTACAATCCTATTAAAATTAATAATATCCTAAGTCAAAAGACGTTCACATCATGCCTTATTATTTTAAAAATAATTCATCCCCTAATGGTAACAAATGACTGCTTAAACTTTTTTGCCCAACAGCAGAAGGGTTTAATATTTACTTAGGGAAATCCGCAGGTGTTAGGCGCGCGAGAAAAATTGGAAAACTTTGTTGATTTGAAAAACCTTATACTTTTTTCTTTGATTGCAAATTTCCATGAAAAATTTGTTTTTTAAGTAAAGGTGAAAAATTATCAAGAAAAATTAATTGAAAGTGTTTGCCCTAAAAGTTTTTATTACACAAAATCGCGATGTTATCCTAATTGAAATTCAAAAAAAGTTCGTCAAACAAAAATTTATACAAAATATAACTTAGGTTAGGTTTGTTGTGAGTGGGACAACTTATGTATTCCACTACGACCCTAGGTCTATTATGGTTACTCACTCCGTAGGTCTTTATATTCCCCAATCAAGTCCGCCCTGTTTAAAGCCGCGTATCCACCTGACAAACGGAACGTTTAGAAACATTTGCAATCGTTTACAAACACGATGTTTATCCGGTGGATACGTCGGTGACTCACATCTGCAAACGTTTGTCACTGTTCCGCGAAAAGTCAGTAACTTCAAAGGGTTTGACTTGTTTGTGGATTTCTGTCTGATTTCAGTGGAGACGCGATATTCTACGTTTGTAGATAAATAGATATTTACATAGCTCGCTAATGCTTTCATGATGGCGGCACATACTTCAGGAATTATTCTAGAAATGAGCTGCTTCGAAACTCTGAAGAGGTACATAAAAATGGCATAGGATTCTCCTGTCGCTAGAAAGCGAAGTGTGATAGCCAGTCTAATTTCGGCAGAGACGCACTCTCGATAGTTCGTGTCAATTTTAGATATTTCTGGAGAAATTCTTGAGAGCAGAAAATCAAAATCTCTTGGCGAAACTCGAGTAAAATTTTTGAATAAGCTACTCCTGTCAGTTTTGATATCAGAAACCAGCTGCATAGAAACTTTAGTTTTTAAAAAATGAGACACCCAAAATCTATTTTTCCTTCTTTTTTCTTCTTTTCTTTTTCTATTAGTGCACAAAATACTAATGCAGTACAGGCGGCAAGTTTCTTTCTACTTAACGGAGCCATTTTTACAATTTTTCTGTGCTCTACAGTCTTGTCTTCTTCCGTGCGTAGTCTGCATTCGGTGAATCCAAACCAATGTTATCCATGTGGTAACGCAGTGGCTGGTATATATTCGGCAGACGAATCGGGTAAAGGTTGTATCACACGATTGCTTCAAAACCGCAGTTATTAAAGCTGATTGCGCAAATTATTTGTTTGCTTCTGTTTGTGATGGCTTATGTTTTTTTCTTTACTGTTTCCTTTTGTTCTCTAGTTGCAGTGCCCTGAATAAGCCAAAAGACTGCGTCTTGTCTTACGGAGTATCACGATAAACCTATCCTTTTTCTATTTAACTCTCCGTGCTTCTTTAATTTAGGACGCTATATATAGGAACGCAAAAGACATGGACTGATGTACAGGGTGTCCCAAATTTGAAGGTGACCATTAGAATCTCGAAAACCGTAAGAGTAACAGGGCCGGTTTGATGGAGGCAAAGTTGGAGCAATTTGGAGGTTAATAAAATGACGTTTAAAATGTTTTTAAATTCCGGATACTTCCTGAGTTGTCCGAAAAAAAAATCGAAAATTGTCAAAATCGTTTTTACCTTTTACCGACTTTATTTAAAGAGACATTGGAAAACTAAAAACAGTTTTTCATTACCACTTTTTATGTCCTATAACATGACGAAAAAAAAAAATTAATCCGACGTTTCGCTTTTTTTCGATCATCATCAAATTTATTTTTTCTTATAGGTGCCATATTGGATTTTCTCATTTTTAAAAAGTATTTTTAATTGCCTTTAAAATGAGTATCGATCCTGTCTTTTTTAATAAATCCGGAATTCTAGAAAAATATTCACGATTTTTTGTCCTACAACAAATTATATTAAATGGTCCACCATATACATATATGAATCTTATAGGAATAAATATCTTGAAAGTAACACGTATATGATGTCACCAAAAAATGTTTATGGCCGATGAAAATTTGGGTAAGCCTCGTGTAAATCGCCGGCGCGGCGCCCGTTAAACCGGAAATAAATTCCGTACTAAAAAGGTTCTGAAGCCGTAAATTTGACTTAATGAAAATTCCTCTCCCGCTAACAAATCGTTATAATATGTGCCATAATGTCTTGGGGTGGCAGGCGAACATTACCTACTCTACCAAGACCTTATATTCTCTACCTATATTTTCTCTTAAGTATCGTATGGATACATTTATATTCTAATCCAGGTACATATTATTATTTTATGATTATACGATTATGATCTTAAGAGTTATTTGAAAAAATATATAAAGCCTATATTTATGTTATAATAACTGAAATTTATAACTTATAAGTTCAAATATGTTCAATTTAAAAACAAATACTAGATTTGCAGAACTGGATGACTAGTAAAATTTTAAAACCAATGAAACAGAGAAAAATACATAAAAGTAATGAAGAAAAATACAAAAAGATCCAGACATATATTAATAATGGAGTAGGGCGATAACAATTTGGTCAATTTTAACGCTAAAAAAACGCAGGCTGCAGTATTTTACGATGAAGACTAACCTTGGTGGCCCGGAGCTGGTTATGGCAGGGAAAACATTGCCAATGAAATCATCTTTACATGTTCTAGGAGTCGAGATCACCAACAGTGTGTCCTGGCATGACCACGTTGCCGAGGTCGCCAGGGCGGCTTCCAAAAAACTCGGAGTGCTTTTCAAAATGAAAAAACTGTATACACCAGAACAGCTGCTGACTCTTTATAAGGCTTAGATACGCCCTTCCCTCGAGTATTGCTCGCATGTCTGGACCTCTGCACCCAAACATAGCTTAAACCTGCTGGATTCTATACAGAAGAGAGCCATTCGTCTTATCGATAAGCCAGAACTGACAAAGAGTCTGGATAGTCTGGAGCACAGTAGAAAGGTGGCTGATCTCTGTTTATTCTACCGTTATTATCACGGTAAGTGCTCCTCTGAGCTGGCAGGCCTGATTCCACCCAAGGCTGTCCCGGCAAGAAGGACGCGTCTAGCAGTTGCGGCTCATCAACATCGAGTCCACCTGCCTACCCCAAGGACATCGCTGTATCGGGACTCATACATCTGGAGAACATCCTCTTTGTGGAACGGGCTTCCACCTCACATATTTCCCGACGCCTACAACCTACAGCGATTCAAGATAAATGCCCACAAATATCTTCGCGCAAGCACCACTCCCAGAGTGACATAGGACTTTCCTCTTGTGCTTGTGTTTATCATAAAAAAAAATAAAAAGATTAGAGAAGTCAAAGTAAAGGAAGCAGTAGAGAGATACGCATAAACAGAAATACTGTAAGTGAGACAGGACAACTTTACCATACAACTTTACCTGGAATCTTTACGAAGGGACAGTAATAGACACAAATAGAAAAATTATCGTTGAAATCAAAAAATAGTAGGCCCAGACAACAAAGACTAAATTTCTGAATCTGTTGGATGATGAAGGAATAGCCTGGATTACCGATACCTTCAATAGAATCTATAACTCTGGAACTATCCCTGAAAAATGGCTGCAAATCAGAGTTTATAGCATTATCCAAAAAACCTGAAGCAAAGTGCAAGGAATATCACACCATCAGTTTGATGATATGCTAAATTCGTTTCTTAAAATCATCTACAAAAGAACTGATATCAGAGATCCACTCTTTATAGTTCTAATCCAGAGATGCAGAGACGTCAACCATAATGTATTATAGCATAGTCGATTATGAGAAAGCATTTAATCGGGTTATGGACGATCTTCCTAAGACAGCTTGAACAAGAAGAGTTCTATGTGCAGGCTTATGCAGACAATGGACTGAATATAATTACAAGCAAATTTATGAGGTGCAGAACACATGCGAGATCATCTAAATGTGGTACGTGAAAACGGATCCCTCTTAATCCTGACAGAAAAGAGCTTATAATTTTTGCGAAAACTAGCAAGAGGTCAAGTACACAGGCGTGTATCTGGACGGAAATCTAACGTGGAGTAAGCACGTCACCGAGGCCGTCCACAAGGAAATCGACATTTTATGGCAAATTCAAAGGGTAGTTGGTAGGAAGTGGGACATAAAGCCCAATATTCTACACTAGCTATAAGGTTTGGTGGTCTAGCGGATTGCAACAAACAAGGCCTTAAATTATCAAAAACGAGCTAAATTGAACGGCTAGGAATGAATATCCTCCTGGGTTTATAACCAAACTAAGAGTAAATTCCAATTTTGTTGCCTCTCAATGCAAAGCTAGAGGTCACTGCATGGCTAAATGGTTCCTCTGAGGTCAACATAGAAAGCAGGCAAGAATGCTTTTATACAAATGCTCGATCTCGAAAGGATTTGCAAATATGGTACATAGATTGTTCAAGAATAGCTCTCACAGAGCTGTGAGGAGCCGAAGGGTATTATAGCCACCGATCTACGATAAGCTTTTCTTGCATGGAAGAAATTTGATAGTTTTTTAAGCGGATATGTTCGCCATTATTCTTGGAAACAACCTGGGTGGAAAGAAGGTAACCTGGAAGGAAAACTGAACGCTGGGAACGAAAGGAACGCTGCTTATTAAATAAAAAAAATTACATGAGAGAAAAACCTACTCAGAAAAGATGTCTTAATTTTTTCTTTTACTATCTATTAATACGGACTAATTGACGCATAGAAAATAAAACCCAAACAATATTTAAATTTTTATTTATTGCTAACATCAAACACCTTTTGTTAAATGAAGGAGTGGACTCTTCGTTTCAAATTCGCATTCAATTTCATATACCACAAAACCTTAATATCAAACTGAATATAAACATATACACACTATACTTTATAGTTTTTTATGCAAACGATTAAAATTACAGTAACATAATTTGTTCTGTTTACAGTAATCATAATTGCTTGTTGTAACAATGTTATAAACATTGAGAAACCAGCTTATTTTCAGTTATTCCGGAATGATACAAGTGTCTCGAAGGTTAACGAATCTTCCGGAGTTATGGTCAGCCGAGTATATAAGGAGCCGCATCGCCGATTGTTGTTACTAGTCAGTTCTGTGAAGAAAATTTCGGAATATTGGCGTGAAATTAAAATAGTCATAAAAAATATAATAAAAATTAATATCTCTAGTAGTCCTGAGCGATCGTGTTTTATTAGTAAAATGTGTAAATACATTATGAGTTGACTATTTTAGATTGTTTTAATTCACACCTAACGACTAGCAAATAAAAAAATTATAATTATTGACTAAATTTACAAATTATGTAAAACTAACATTTTAATTTAACCGCCTGCCTCTAGATAAAATAATCAAAACCATATTTTTTCTGAACCGCGTTTTTGATGAAAGACCATTTTTTCCCATAATCAAAGCCCTTTTTAACAATAAAGGCATGACCGTAGGAGGCACCAATGCATTGTTAAGAAGCAATTTGCAGGTTCGAAAAACTCAAAAATCACAATCACGCTTTGTGACAACGGCGAATGTTAATGAAAAGGTTCAGAATTCACACAGCCGCGCTCGACAATGGATGGAGACAATTTTGTGTGTATTTGCGCGTTTGAAATAAGGGACGTTCATAAAATAGACTTGACTTTCACTATCAAGTTTTTTTCTTAATTATAATTATGGATTGAAATTTTGCATGTTAATATATTCCTTTTTCTTACAGGTAGGTAAGTGACAAAATAAGAGGCTTTTTTAAATACGCTTCAAGTAAGAAAAGCATAAAAAGTAATTATGCTTTTCAAAACGGTGTTTCTGCGATTTCGCATTATCCAGCAACACAACTTTAAAACTAGAAAAAAAAGAATATTTAAAGACTGAGAAATAGAAGCAATTTATGTATACCATCTTTAGAGGAAATAATAAATCTAAACTGAAAAAGCACAAGCACCGAAGATTAAGTCCCGAATACTAAATAAAAAGGCTTATTTCCCCGTATTGAATGTGGTATTAGATTTAGTGTAGTTTACTCTTAACTTTCTGAGTCACACGGTCTATTTCGAGCTTACGTAGATTTTCTAATCTGTCCCAGAGATGACAGGTGTGATATTTCTATATGAAGATATCCGTAAAGGCTTTTTATTATTCTGTTTTATTTTACAGTCGATGTCAATATTAACGAAATGACTATATGGCAATATATCTACCTACTATTATTTTAAAATTGATTTCGGGTTTTCGTTGTGTTGTTGGAAAATATGTAAATATATTGTCGTTATTATATAACTATATACCAGGTGTCCCACTACAAAAAGTCGGTGTAGTTTCTGATAAATAACCCTTTTTTATTACCGATTTAAGACATCTCAAAGCAAGTATCATCTAAAAGCGAAGAAACAACTATTGTTATCGACCTAAGTATTTCCATAGTACCTTTTTTTCTAGATGAGCGGTGTGTAAAATAAAATGTAATAAACTTATATAGGACAGAGACCAACTTTTGTAAATAGTTAAAAAATTACAAATAAAAAAACTTTCAGTGAAAAGGAAGAAAAATTGATTGATTGACACTTATTCGTCATTACGGCATTTAAAATCAGTATAGTACTGATTTTAATAGGATAATATTAAAAAACGTGGTTTGTAGGGAACAGAATTAAAAGACAGATCTTTTCCGCGCAGTAGATCAGAAACAACCAACTGAATCAAATTTTGTTTTCATTTCTTCTCTAACATAATTGTCCTATTCAAATCACTTACAGTAATACCAAGTTAACTTAATTTCAGAGATAGATATGAGGAGAATACCCGAAAAATGAAAGATCGTAAATTTTAGAGGTCGATATCTCGGCTTCTATGGGCACTATCAAGAAAATTCCAACGATTTTTTTAAATTTCGTTTTTCTGAATCCAATGAGAGCATCCGTAAAGTCGTAACTATCATATTACGCAAGATCTCCCATTTTTAGGGCTCAAAAACGAGGTCAAAAAATGACTTTTTCCACATTTTCATATAATACTAAACATTTTATTTTTAGGTGCAAGCCTGTAAACCTAATACACCTTTTACTACTTTTACCAAAACCTTCCCAGAAATTTATTTTTACATTTTTATCCCGTCCAGTCCGCTCGAATTTAATACGGAGGTAAATGTCGCATTATTGCGAATTATATCAACATTTTATTTCGAATCTTAAACCTGATATAAGAATTACGCCTTTTAGTTTACGACCCTTAAATTTATAGTATATCATATATACGGGGTGTCCACCAAATGAGTGTTTAAAGTGCTTACTTTACGCACTTCTCAGGGTGTATGTGTGATGTTATAAGAATCTCCTGGTCATGTGATAGACAATAGCCGGGTGTATAAAAAGATTTCTTTCATCTTTGAGTAATTTATACAAAAGTGAAGTTCCATCTCTGATAATTTTTTATCAGATTAACCTACTGAGATACCGGTAAAGGCATTGGAGTTTTGTGCCAAGGTTGTTTACACACTCACAATTGCAACGAAACAGACAGATCAACGCTCCGTATCTTACAAAGCCGAAAAAAAAATGGTCCGTTACAAGCGTACTATTGTCATGTTTTGACAGGGGTCTAAAATAGTCCACGAGCTTAATTAAAGACTGCATATTGCAGTTCGCAAATACATTCACAACTTCTAACAGTGTATAAAGTTTCACTTTTTACGCACTAGTGCCTAAAAAGGTATTTTTACGTACTAGTGTTCGTGTACTAAGGTATCGTGTAAATGGTAACCTTTATGGATTTTTATAATTTTACAACAGTTCATAAAATAAAAGAAAAAACTCTGTTGTCCTCGCCTTTATCTTCGGAAGTATCACCGAAACACATACAAATTGAAATTTCATTCAGACGTTACAAAAACGTTTAACTATAAAAATAAAAGACTGATTGTGATTTAGTAAGGAATTCCAAAAACCATGACTCGACTTTCAAGACTTTTCAGACAAAAATTATGGACGATGAAGCTTAAGGTAATAAATTCAAGTAATCCACAAACGTGTCCAGAAATACAGCAGCTTCCTAAACTTCACATTGAGGATTCTACAAATTTCATATTTTTTTATATAAGATGTTCAACGACTTGAGCAATTTTCGAATGAGTTTCCTCTAATAAAATATTAAGTTTTAAATTTATGAAAAAAGGATCCTGAATAATTAAAGTTAAATGTAAAAATGATCATTATAAATCTTAGAAAAACATTCAATACTCTTAACTAACCCCAACTTTTCATCTGAATATATTCAGAGATATTGTACAGGGTAGCTATTAAGAGTCGTTTAACGCTGATTTAGTGTTAGGTTTTTAGAATCATCACTAAATTGCTTCAAGTAAACTTTTATTCAAGTTCCTAAAAAAGCCATAAGTTTCTTTTTTAAACGTGACAATGTAATTGGGGGACATACAACTAAAATGTTCATGTTTAAATTTTCCAAATAAATCAGCTTTACTTTTATTTTCTACTCGTATGATTAATGTAAATTCATTTCTATTAGGTCAATAGTATTCTTGCATAAAAAAGACTCTTTTTCAATAACTCATTCGATAACAAACATCAAACTGAAAACCATATTTCAACTCTTTTATATATAAGTTCAACTACGTTCATACTTTATTTCATCACAAAAGCTCCATGACGTCACTTGTCAGTTAACTGATACTTTTATACTATTTAATAAAACGGTTACTGAGACTTTATATATTTTTTTTTGGTAAGTTTTGATGTCAACTAATTTCCAGAACAGCTTAATTATGTCAAGATGTCCCATTGCTTTTAAGTCATTATTTTTCGTATACAGGGTGTCCAAGATAAGGATCCTAAGCATGGGGATCTCGGTACCTATTGGAGATACAGCTTCGGTTAAATTAGGAAAAAGTTGTGCATTTTGAAGCGTATTTACATGCCGTTGAGAAACTTCAAAAATTTCCATTGCCTGCTGAAATATTTGGAAAAAACGGAAATTTGCCAATATCGATTTTATTTTTTCCTGTCTTTATTTTAAAAGATATCAAAAAACTATTGACACTTTTGATATAGTACGTGATGGCACTTTTAAATTTTATATCCGACGTTTCGTTTTCGAGAAACCATCATCAACTTTATTTTTTTATATGGCGCGAAAAGAAAGTACACCCTGTATCTGAGTCCATTTTTTATTACAAATTCAATGATGTATCACATGTCACATTTTTTTTGTTAGTTGAAAGAAAAAATGCAAATTTTCTATTTTTTTAGCATATTTTTTAAGTAAGCTTTGGAAACAAATGCTTTGACGTATGTAAATACCTGTTACCGAGTCTATCACATTTTTCTTAATATCTATTTAGAGAGTGATGAAGCTAAATGAAGCATTGATTTGCATTGTACATTGTACTACTTATAAATAAAAAAAATGTAACCAGTAATAGACAAATGTTTTATGATTTTTCTAGCGATATGCAACAAACAATGAATACATTTTAAAAATAACGAAAAAAGCAAATAAATTAACGCATTTTATAAATTTAATTTAAAACAGGTGTTCACACAGGTTTCCGCTATTTTCTAGACATAAGTATGATCTATCACGCAATATCTCTGGCGTAATACTTTGAAAAGAGGCCGTCACACATTCTCGTAACTCCTGCTCAGTTCCAAAAGAATGTTGATAGACTCGGTTTTTAATAAATCCCCAAAGGAAGAAGTCCAAAGGGGTTAAGTCCGGGGATCGCGCTGGCCAAGACACTTCAATGGAGGTTCCAATCCACTTTTCAGAAAAACGCTGCGAAAGGTACTGTCGAACTTGCCCAGAATTCTGTGCAGGAGCCCCGTCTTGTTGAAACCAACAGCTATTGACTTGTGCCAGAGGTAAATCATCTAAGCAGTCTTCTAAATCATTTTGCAATAAATTAAGATATCGTTCTGCTCTTAATGAATAATGGTAAATAAATGGACCTAATATTTTGGTTCCTAAAATTCCACACCACATATTAAACCCAAAACGTTGTTGATGTCTAGATATTTTCTTAACACGCGGATTTTGTTGGACCCAGTAATGGACCATATTATTTTTGATGGAAAATTAAAATCCTCTTCACAGGCACGTGTATACCACTCGCAAAAATGCCGACGTCGTTCGAAATCCCCAGGGTTAAGTCCTTGGCAAATTCTAAATTTGTAGGGGTGATATCTGTTTTTACGTAAAATAAACTGAGCTGTAGATTTGGCCACTCCTACATTTTTTCAATTTGCCTGGTTGATATCTCGGGGTTTTCAATAACTTCTTGTAAAACATTATTTTGAGTTTCTTCAAGAGATTCCTTTTTTCGAGATAAAACAGGCTTTTTAAACGAACCATATTCTTTTAAATTTCGAGCCAACTCTAAGAAAATGGATTTACATGGTTGCTTTCTATCTGAAAATGTATTAAGATACATTGCTGTTGTGTTTACAGTATTTTTGTAGCACAAAATGTAGCACGACAGCATGTCAAACTTCTCTTCATGACTATAATGACCACCAGGCATATTTGAAGATAATAACACAATTTTAGCAATAATAACGACAACAGTAAATAATAATAACAATAATTACTCAACAAACAACACCTGGACAATCACGGTAACAACAACGGCAATTAATATTTAATAAAAAATATGTGACAGGGTGAGAGGTATTTACGTCAAAGTGTCAAAGCATTTGTTTCCAAAGCCTACTTAATAAAATTGTTTAAAAAAAAAGAAAAATTGTATTTTTCCTTTTAACTAACAAAAAAAATGTGACATGTAATACATCGTTGAATTTGTAATAAAAAATGGAATCAGATACAGGGTGTACTTTCTTTTCGCGCCATATAAAAAAATAAAGTTGATGGTGGTTTCTCGAAAATGAAACGTCGGATATAAAATTTAAAAGCGCCATCATGTACTACATCAAAAGTGTCAATGAGAAAGTTTTTTGATATCTTTTAAAATAAAGCCAGGAAAAAATAAAATCGATATTGGTAAATTTCCGTTTTTTCCAAATATCTCAGCAGGTCATGGAAATTTTTGAAGTTTCTCAACGGCATGTAAATACGCTTCAAAGTGCACAACTTTTTCCTAATTTAACCGAAGCTGTATCTCCAACAGGTACCGAGATCCCCATGTTTAGGATTCTTATCTTGGACACTCTTTAAAATTAAATAGCGGTTTTTAAGCCACACTCTATATGCTACCTAACCTGGCCGAGAGCATCTTTTGTAAACTTATATTAACGCTTGTTTCTATAAAAGAACATTATATTTATATTGTTTCAAATAATTTTCTCAAAATATTGTTAGGGAAACAATAAACAATTAACGGAAAGGTAAGCGGCTTTTCGATACCGGTAGTACATCGTATAACTTTTGAACCCTTTAAAAATATCTCAAAAAGTCGGATGAATCGGTAATATAATGCCTCGTTCTTACTACAGCGGAACAATTTAGCTCCCAATTCGATATGCAATTCGTTTCGACTGAAGGAGTTATTCCTTTTCTGGGCAGACCAGTCGATTTAAAGTTATGAGAGGAATATGAATATTTTAGAGTTATACTGCTTCCGCGAAATTGGGTACATTATGTGATGCGGCTGGGATGTTGCTAACATGGACATATTCGATATAAGCTTTCCTATATAATATGCACTTCTCTTATTATAATGTTTCAGTTGTCTAAGTATGTTATATTTAAAATACAAATGTATTGAAAGATTATTTGTTTTATTTTAAACACGAGAATTTCTTTGTATTAAAGTGTCTATCTTATATAATTAATTTTTTAATTATTAAAATTATTAATTTTCATCTATAAATGCTGA
Organism: Anthonomus grandis grandis; assembly: GCF_022605725.1. Taxonomy (NCBI): domain Eukaryota; kingdom Metazoa; phylum Arthropoda; class Insecta; order Coleoptera; family Curculionidae; genus Anthonomus; species Anthonomus grandis. The sequence goes on from NC_065552.1 coordinate 36,295,633, forward strand.
CAACTCGAGAAAGAAATTTGCTAGAATAATTACCTTATTATAACTTCATATATCAATATAATTATATATGAATATCAGATATCATTATAGACTAGACAAATGCAGAACCCAAACAATGCTTCTGCAAGAGGCTTCCAATGCAGGTGTGGATTTGAACTTGAAATCTTATTTGGTACAATTATTGTTTCATACACATAAATTTACATTAACATTTCCTATTTTTTTCTAGATTTTTTTGTGTGTGATAGTCTATTATTACACTATAAGATATACAGTGTGGGGACTTTAACTGGAATAAATTCAGTTAAAACTAATCAAATTTTATCTCGCAAAATTCCTGAGACCCGTCGATTTTTGTTTATTTTTTTTCACATTTCAAGATAGTTTTTGTATTTTTTCACCTACAGGGGGGTTCAAATTAACCCCAACTTTTTTTTTTCAAATGGAAAGCCACTTTTTTTAAACTCTCATTGAAAAGAGCCCTTTTTCCTGATTAAATTGCACTATTTACTTTTGTGATTATCTAAAGGAGAAATACGAAAAAGAAATAAAAACCATTAAATTATTAAAAGTCTCGAAATATTTTATGTTAGTAAATTTTTGGCGTGTTCCTTTATTTTATTGGTATCGAGACATTTCCTGATATTGTTGTAGTGTCACTGTTAAGGTGAATTTCAACCAGTTGTTAAATAAGTTAACTTATATTGAAAAAATTCCTTATTTATCCGAATCCCACAAGATTGAAATCTTATTGATGATTGGTTATGGGGACAGAAGTCGTACTCAGCTAGAGTTTGTCCACTTATTTAGGCAGAAATATCCAGATTTGGCACCTATTAACCAAGGTACGGTTAGGAAAATCGAAAGCAGATTTCGAGAAGTTGAGCACGTGAGGGATGTTTCAAGACAAAGGTTTTCTAAAATCGATGAAAACACCCAATTAAATGTATTGTTAGCGATGGAAGAAAATCCGGTAACTGCAGCCAGAAGAGTAGCTCGCGAAAACTCTATTCATCATAAATATGTGCTAAAACTTTTAAAAAGTGCAAACAAACGACCCTATAAAATGTAACCCGTTCAAGAGTTATTGGAAGACGATCCAGATCGCAGAGTTCAGTTCTGTGAATTAATGATGAATTGACGAATTGACGAAAATCGCATATCTTCGGAGTGGATCCTTTTTTCTGATGAAGCTACATTCACCCTAAATGGCCATGTTAATAAGCAGAACTATCGCTACTGGTCTGACGAGAACCCACACTGGGTAAGGGAAACTAATACACAATATCCCCAGAAAACTAATGTTTGGGCTGGCAATTGGTAGGCAAGTTATAGGGCCCATATTTTTCAATGATACTTTAACTGGGGAAAGATATCTAGAATTTCTTGAACATAAATTAGTTCCAGTCTTGGATCACGTGCCTTATATCCGAGTCAGTTCGATCCAGATTTGTATGTTAAAAGAATCTGGATGCAATGCATGCATGTAATGTACGCCAGTATTTAGATGACAATTTTCCAAACAGATGGATTGGTAGAAGGGGTGCAATCGAGTGGCCGGCACGTTCTCCCGATCTCACCCCACTTGATTTTTTTCTGTGGGGACATTTGAAAAGTCAAATTTATATGAGCAAACCAGGAAACCTAGACGAACTCAAAGAACGTATTAGGCAAGAAATCAGACAAATATCTCCAGAAGTGTTAGAAAATGTCAGAAACAAATTTTATTATCGTATTGGGCTTTGTCAAGAAGTAAATGGTGCTCATTTTGAGCATCTTATACATTAAACGCAACTTTTAATAATTTAATGGTTTTTATTTTTTTTTTCGTATTTCTCCTTTAGATAATCACAAAAGTAAATAGGGCAATTTAATCAGGAAAAAGGGCTCTTTTCAATGAAAGTTTAAAAAAAGTGGCTTTCCATTTGAACAAAAAAAGTTTGGGTTAATTTGGACCCCCCCTGTAGGTGAAAAAATACAAAAACTATCTTGAAATGTGAAAAAAAAATAAACAAAAATCGACGGATCTCATTAATTTTGCGAGATAAATTTTGATTAGTTTTAACTGAATTTATTCCAGTTAAAGTCCCCATTCTGTATACGTGTATGAAAAGTATATCGTATCCTACACAGTGGCATATATGTCATATCGGGGCTCTTTTATCAAATATTTGAGGTGTAGTGATCGAGTGTAAAGACTTCCTAAATAAATCCATTGTTGTTAACTTTTTTCTTGCTGTAATTTTCTCAATTGTGTAAACAGAATCGTATATGATAAACCTATATTCTTATTTTCACGTTTTACTCAAAAACCTTGTGGTTATATGAGAAGAATATAGATACAAAAATTATTGATTTTTTTATCACCCATTATTTTTTTAAAAAGTATTCTGAGGCAATTATTTGGTGTAAAAAAAAAATATTTTTTTATTAAAGGTACCCTTGCGCCCACCACCCACCCCACACAACTTACCAGTAAGAAATTGTTTTCAAAAATCATTGTTTTCCAAAATAATACGCATGAATAACAGCTACTTTTTTCATTAATATTTAGTCTAATAACACGGTTTATTTATTTAAATTTGATATAATTATATATATGTATATTAGTAAATATTTAATACAAAAACAGTGCTATTAGATTGGATAATATGGACGAACAACAGTGATTTTTCATTTCATAAGACTAGCTGGAAATTTAAAAAAACTAGTAATTCTTTGTCAGAACCGGTAAATTCTTAATAATACTCCTTTGTTTTTCTGCTAAATTTTAATTATGTTGAAATTATAGTTATAATATTATCCTCTTTCACCTTTGGGAGAAAGACAAATGTTTTTTATATATTGATTTTACGTCTAGAAGTTTCCTGGGAAACCTCTTAAGCGCCATCTCCATGCAAATGTTCCTATTACATATTGTATTGATTTTGGAAAATAAACGTTCAATAAATAAAATATTGAAATCGATAAAATAAGGCCTTATAAGTCAAACCAGTGATGGCGCTTATCTATTTTGTAAATTTATGATAAATATATTAAATAGATAATAGTCTTGTGTTTTTAATAAAAGTTCCTCATTACATAAGTACTTTTATATCTGCCTAAATTTTCTATTGATTGAGTTTTAAAAAATCTTTACCAGAGAATCATTTGTACATACTATGTTAAAAAAAGTTTTTAAAAGTTTAACTGGAAAGCGTGCTATTTATTCGGTAAGTAACTTTATTATTTTATATTATAGTAAATTCGAGGGAGAACTGCTGCTTGGCTTCTTCACAAATACAATTGTTTAATTGTGCCACTGGAGAGTATTAGTAGACTGTATTTATTTACTTTTTATCTTTACCGAAGGACCACAGCTTATATGACTCTAAACCAAATAACTTAATAAATAAAACAAATTTGTACAATACAAAATATACTCATTTATAAGATCCAAAGATAGGAAAATGGAACAGTTGTTCAGTAGGGTAGATGTAAACTATTATTGCTGTCTTTAAGTACACTTAATTTAACTTTATTTTTATTCACTTTTGCTTCTTAGCAGGTAACTTCACTCACCCCATATTAACTAGGAATAATGGTACTTATATAGTACTCTAATTACAATGTACACCTATTACATCAACACACATCGAGCAAAATCATAAATAGAGATATTTATAATAATAAAGATAGGTTTAACGGGTTCAGGGTATCACAGTATTTATGGACCTAAACTTAGTCACTAGAGAAATCTTCTTTCTCGATCTTCATTTATTTTATTCGGGTGGTCTCTCATAGTTTTGACCAGTTCTTGATGTTTCTAGTCTCGTTCTTGTTTTCTTCTTTTTTTTTATCTGGTTCTTCTTTTTGTTTAGGGTCTCCTTCCTCATTTTTCCACAATCGATCAATAAGGTTTCGGGTGACTCAGCTTGTATTAGGTACTCATTTTATTTAAATGAATTTTTTAATAATTATTGATTTTTATCTATCGTGATAATATAGCGCTTATTATGGAATTACGGAGCCTTGTTAACTCTATACAATTAAGTCAATGTTATAAATGAAGTTAATATTTCAAAAATTAGCTTTTAATATATTTTACAATAATATTGTTTTCTATAACTATTTTAGTTTTAGTTTTTAATTAATTATTGGAAATTAATTTTAGCTTTTCGATGTAGCTACTATGTCAATAAAGATAATAATGATTATTATTATTTTTAGAACATATTCTGTTAACATTTTATCAAGCTATAAAACTAAACAACATTTAATAAAGTCACTTCTGTTTTATTTAGTCCTAATCTATTTAATACTTAAATAAACATCCCTTGTTCCAGTAATTGAAAGATATCGAACCAACATATATACATAAGTATGAGCACAGTTATGCTAATGGCACCTTCAAAAAGGTATATATACATTTAACCCTACTTTAGTATAAAAAACTATTTAAATATTCTTATCTACTAACGTAAGAGCTAGTTGAATATTAATTAAACATTATTTAACAATTTTCGCTTTAATTGTTATGTTTTCGTTTTATATAATAATTTCGAAAATGAAGTAGTTGTGCATTATAGACATTTAGTATTGTACTCTAACGTTCAAGATAGATTATCTGTATGAATATCCCAAGTGAATTTTGGATCCAGATATAATCCCAGTAATTTGATCTCAAAAGAATTACTAAAGTCTTGATTGTTTTGTGTGTTTGTTATCCTTAGACCTCCGATTGTTTTTCACTCGTCAAGTCACTCGTTCCGCGAAAAGTATATAAAAAATGTACCCGGTAGGAGGAAAATTTATAAAAAAGAGAAAAAGAATAAGTTTAAAAACTCGAAAAATTCATTCATTAACCCAAAGATGCTGGTCATACACTTTTATAAACGGTAAAAAACACGAAATCTACAGCATCACAAATATAGTGGTGTTTCTTTTTCTGAAGTCGAATTAAAATTTCTCAACAACAATTTAAAGTTTAATCTTCCTACTAGAACCGACCGATGTGTTAGGGAAACATTGGCTGTAGAGGCTGAAAATGCTCTACAGTCAACGGATATAAAAAAAAATATATATATTTCTGATGCCGTAGATTTCATATTTTTTACCTTTGATTAAAAAAAATAGGTTTAAATAACCTACAGACGATTAAACCCACTCAACTCTCACTATTTGTGTGCGGTTTTTGAGGTACGATTCCAAAAGTTGTATACTACTATCTGAAAAACTGTAAACCTTAAGTTTTTTTTTTTAAAAGATATCATGCGAAACACAATCAAAAGCCTTAATCAAGTCCTAAAAATATGCCAGAAAATGTTCATGTTTTTTAAAAGAATTCGTTATTTCAGAAAGCAAATTAATGACACCAAGACCTGTGCTCTTCCTCTTTCTAAACTTAAATTGACGATCAGTAAATTGACTGATATACAGGGTGTCCCATTAGTGCGATAACGGAGGATAGCTCCTTATACAGTGATACAAAAAAAAATTTTTATACAAAGTTACTTTACTGTCTAAGGTGCATAATATTTTTGGATGTACAGGGTGATTCATAAATGTGATATGATACACAACTTTTTTAATTTAAATGGAACACCCTATATTTTATTGCATTTTTGGATTGCTTTAAAAATTCTGCATACCTTTTATCAAGCATCGTCTATACCAAAACTTACCCGTTTGTGAGATATTTAATATTTCATCAAAAAATCGACGTTTGCACGTCTCCACAAAAACAAAAATAATTCACTCATTTGGGATCCTACAAGCTAAATCTTTTGTAAGTTGTTAGTGCATACTTATGCTTACTTTATGGTCCTATGAGAATTTGATAATATTTTACAGGGTGTTCGCAATACTCTATCCAAAACCAAAAAATGTAAACAACCTCATCCTATTTTTTTCAAATGGAATGACCCATATTTTTTTTATCTTAAAATGTTCACAGTGTGATAAACGTTCTTTTTTATTAAGCATATCCTATACCTATCTGTAATAGTTATCGAGTTTTTTACACTTTTTCCTAATTTTGCCCTTAAAATCCACAATAGTCGCGTTTTAATTTAAAAGAAGTTTGCTTAGGACATGGAAATAACAATTGCACAAAAATCAAGCAATTACTTTGACAGAAGATTTAGTGTTGTCAGTTTATCACTAAAGCGAAACATTTTTGTATTAAAAATGAATTTTTCGAAAGAGGATATGGTGCAAATGATTTACTGTTTGGTTGCAAGTGAGAAAAATTGTTTACTGGCAAGCAGAGTTTATGCACAGAGATATCCGGATGCGGAACGACATCCAAATCGATTGGCATTTGAAAGACTAAAGGAGAGATTTAAAAGAACTGGAAATTTAAATTATGAAATGTCACAAAGACAAAAAATAGGGGTAAATCCACAAAATGAAATGCTTGTTATGCAAGCCCTAGTAGAAAATCCGCATGTCTCTTGTAGGCAAATTGAAAGGCAGTTGGACATTAAAAAATCCACTGTTAATAGAATCACCCGGAAACATAAATTTCATCCATATCACGTACAGCTTGTACAAGAATTAAGCGATCAAGATTTTGCTAATCGCCGAAACTTTTGCCGCTGGTCTTTGCATCAAATCCAACTGCAACAGGACTTTTTTGACTTTGTGTTGTTCACTGATGAAGCGACAGTCCATAAAAATGAAATTGTAAACCGACACAACTTCCATTATTACAACGATGTAAATCCAAGGCATGTGATACCACTGGATCATCAACATAGATGGTCACTTAATATATGGGCTGGTATAATTGGGACAAAGCTTCTTGGACCATATTTCTTTGATGGGGGCAGTGAACGGTCAGAACTTTCTACATTTTTTTCAAAATTAATTCGAAGAAGATCTGGATGATTTACCGTTACAAACAGTAAGACGAATGCGTCTACAATTAGATGGAGAGCCTCCTCATTTTAGCAGTGTTGTGAGGGCCCATCTAAATGAACATTTTTGAAATAAATGGATTGGCAGGAGAGGACCAGTTGCTTGACCGGCCAGATCTCCTGACCTTACAAAACTCGATTTTTTCTTGTGGGGGTTTGTGAAAAATCGGGTTTATCAGAGGCCTGTTACCACTAAAAACGACATGAAGCAAAGAATTCGAAATGTTTTTTTAAGAAGTAACTAGAGAAATGTTACAGAAAGTAAGCAGTTTTTTTGTTAAACGAATTCGTTTGTGTGATCAACACCAGGGTGGACATGTAGAACATTATTTATAGTTTAATGTACATACCTTTTTGGTTTAGTCATTTGTTGTTTTTATTGTTCACAATTTTAATTTTTTTTATTTAAGAAATTTTGTTGATTTTTCGATTAGTTTTAAAATTTTATTATTTGGTAAATTTTAAACAAAATTTTTCTGTTAACAGTGGATTTTTGAATTATCTAACTGTGCTTGTCAATAAACAGTAAAGTTACCTCAATTGCATCCAAACAGTTGAAACAGTAAATCATTTTCACCATATCCTCTTTCGAAAAATTCATTTTTAATGCAAAAATGTTTCGCTTTAGTGATAAACTGATAACACTAAATCTTCTGTCAAAGTAATTGCTTGACTTTTGTGCAATTGTTATTTCCATGGCCAACTAAGCATACTTCTTTTAAATTAAAAGGCGACTATTATGGATTTTAAGGGCGAAATTAGGAAAAAGTGTAAAAAACTCGATAACTATTACAGATAGGTATAGGATATGCTTAACAAAAAAAAAATTATCACATTGTGAACATTTTAAGATAAAAAAATATGGGTCATTCCATTTGAAAAAAATAAGATATGGTTGTTTACATTTTTTGGTTTTGGATAGAATATTGCGAACACCCTGTAGAATATTATTAAATTCTGATAGGACCATAAAGTAAGTGTAAGTACGCACTAACAACCTACAAAAGATTTGGCTTGTAGAATCCCAAATGAGTGAATTATTTTTGTTTTTCTGGAGACGTGCAAACGTCGATTTTTTGATAAAATATTAAATATCTCACAAACGGGTAAGTTTTAGTATAGATGGTGCTTGATAAAAGGAATGCAGAATTTTTAAAGCAATCCAAAAATGCAATAAAATATAGGGTATTCCATTTAAATTAAAAAAGTTGTGTATCATCACATTTATGAACGACCCTGTATACCCAAAAATATTTTTATGTTATGCACCTTAGATAGTAAAGTAACTTTGTATAAAATTTTTTTTTTTTATCACTGTATAAGGAGCTATCGTCCGTTATCGCACTAATGGGACACCCTGTATATTAACACTTTTGATAGGATAGACAATAATAGACAATAGTAAAATGAAGCGTTTAGCTTAAAGTGTCACTTTTGTCTCCTTTTATTGATAATTCTTTCTATCAAGTTTATTATTGTCACTACATACTCTACCTAGAATTTTTTTTATTTCATTCCACTTCTATTTTCTCCAATGTTAAACATGGGAGTTCCGAAAAATACTTATTTAAATGCTCAAAAGCTAATGATAAAAAATCAAAAAATTCATATCACGCTAATCCATGTCCTAAAATAAAAATTGACAAACACTGACCCCTACTTTAAACCCATAAAATAATTAATAAATCTTTTTAAAGCACTTAGCAAAAATAACAATAACAGTATAAAAAATATAGTACTCGCATAAAATGTTATCAATTTACGGTTTTCTTTATTAATAAATGGGATGGCAATTGTTTGTGTTTGATTAGTAAGAGGAAGTTATAAAACATAAATAATTATTTATTTAATGGCTATAAACTAGCTCGCAAATGACACGCAAGCAAATATTAATGAATTCACCAAAATAATACATTTTTAAAGCCAGAAAAAGAAACCAAAAACAAATTAAATTTTAAAACTAATGGAACAGAGAATAACACATAAAAATAATGCAGAAGAGTACAAAATTACTCTGACACTGATTAAAAATCACATTAGAGAAATCAAAGAAAAAGCAGCAGCAGGGAGATGCGCAGAATTACTACATGACAACTTTGACCCATATTAGCCTTGCGTTACTATAACGGTAACGCTTTTACACTTCCATGTAAAGTGGGCTTTAGTTTGTGATGAGCATTCATAGAACAATATAATAAGGGGAAAGTTGCAGTGAATAGATGGTACCGGCTTTTAATTGTCAGATGTTTCTATATTCAATGCGTATTTCAAATTTGTGATGATTTGAAAAACGGTTGCTAGTGAAGTGCGTAAAAACAATGAACCTAATTTTGTTTAAGTACTAAATTATATACAGTGAGAGCCAAAAGTCCGAAATAAATTCATTTGAAATTCAGGGGTATGTTCAAAAAAAAAAACGCTCGGACACGTCGATTTTTATTTTTAACTGCGGGTTTTCTTACTATAATTTTATGTATACAGGGTGGTCCAAAAATAAGTTACGACCATCAACTTCAATTTTTGAAATGGAAATACCTATTTTTTATTCTGTATTCTTAAAGAACAGAAAATTCAGAATTACCAAATTACCAAATGGTAACGCCATTTTTCTATAATCCTAAAAAACTTCTTCGAAAATGTATAGAAAATATAATATTAGCATAAATCTGAAATCATATATTTAAAAAAAAAATGCTAGACTTACGGAAAAAAATTATTTGGGGTAATATGGGTTAATTAAAAAAAAATAAAAGAAGTACCGTTAAAAAGCGACGTGTCATCAAGATGATAGACACAAATGGAAAAATTGTCATTGACAAACATGATCTGAAAAATAGGTGGAAGTTGTACTTAAAAAAGCTTTTTTTAGAATCAAAGACCGAAGGCCACATACTCATTGTAGTAAGAAGCGTCATGCCCACCCAGACACGCAGTAATAATAAAATAAATGAAAAAAAAATGTATGGGATCAAACAGCATAAAGTCTGAATTTCTGCTGAAAAGTTGTTGGATGATAAAGGAATAGACTAGATTACCAGCGTCTTCAATAGAATCTATGAATTGCTGCAATCAGAACTTATATAGCGTTGCCCAAAAAAATTGTAGCATAGAAGTGCGAAGAATATCGGACCATCAGTCTGATGCTAAAATTATTTTTTTTAATAATTTTTTTAACAAATGCGAAGATCAGTCGGTACCAGAAGCACTCTATGGAGTTCAAGTCCTACTTCAGAGATGCAGAAACATCCACTGTGTTAAATACATATATCTACTCGATTATAAGAAAGCATTTGATTGCATTCAACGTCATAAAATGATCGATGACGATAAAAATATCAGATTAATTTCAAATCTCTACTAGAAGCAAACAGCATGTTTAAAAGTTGATCGAGATCGAACGGAATAAGTTGAAAATACAACTTGGAGTAAGATAGCGATGTGTTCTCTTGTCTTTGATATTTAACTATGTCGATACCATGGCGATAGCAGATATCATGAAAGTACTACAAAGGAGGTTAATAAACAATATCGCGCAGTTCAGTCAATAATATAGTTTTAATATCAACGTAAAGAAAAAACCAAATCATTATCAGCAAAAGAGATATAAATAAATTTTAAAGGAAATCTTGCTGATGAACAAATATCAAAACAATTGCAAGAAATAACAACTGGTCGGCACATAGTCTAACAAAGCCTTAGGACTTGCCTGCATTATGAGTAAAATTTCATAGCGATTGTACCATATTTAATCAACTTTTCAGTACCAATTGGTACATTCCCAAACTTTTTAAAAATAGGAGTTAAAGTTAAGCCTTTTTTTAAGGACGTAATAAAATTAGATGTAAAAAATTATAGCTGAATTTCACAAATATTACCAAATATTTCAAAAAACTTTGAAAAAGTGATTAAGTTTTAAATTGTAAAGTTTCTCGAGAAACACAAAATCTTATCAGTCAATTTGGATTTAAAAAAGGAAAATCAATTGTAAACGCGATTTTATCGTTTACGTCTGATATCAAAAAACAATTCTCTATGAGGGCTTTTCTCGATTTAAAAAAAGCGTTCGATCTAGTGTGTCATCAAAGATGGATTCGAGGTAGTGCACTTAATCCATTAAAGGATTATTTAACCATTATGCAGCAATATATCGTAATAGGGAATGCAAAGAGTAATTTTGGAATCGTGACTTCTAGCGTACGCTATTGAACTCAGACATTATTTAACAATATTCTCAAATAAAGGAGCCAGAGTGCAATTATTAGTTGCCCTAATGATACAGTTGTTTTTAAACCTAACTGGCCGTAAAATAAATTGAAGCTCGACAACAATAAAACCAAATTTGTTGCATTCACATCTTTTATCAAGAATTTATTAAAATTTAACGAACCTAATGTCACATGAGGAAGGACAAAGATATACAATACTTAGTAGGAAAAATAAGATATTTGATTACCAGATTTTATTGGTATTAAATATCTCAAACAAGTATATTTCTTTATTGTCATTTACAAGACACATTTTAGAAATTTGATTTAATTTTATTGTGACATTTTTGCTACTTATCTAATATAGGTTCCTATTAGTAAGTGCTACACCATCATTTTTTTAAAAAATCACTCGTAAATTTAAATTTACTATACAGGGTGTAACATAAGTGATGATTTTAATTTTAAGGGGTGATTCCTTGTCATATTTTAAGTAAAAAAGTTCATATAAACATATGTCCGAAAATGCTTCGTTTTCGAGATACAGGGTGTTAAACTTTTTTTTTAAATCGATTTTTTATTAATATCTCATAAACGCATTTACCGAATTTGTTCAAATCTTTACATTTTCTTAGTCACTTTATAAGGTACCTTTTGGAATTCTCACATCTGGCCTAGAAATGTCAGGGGCGTGCCCACGGGCTAAGTGTGATATTTTTTTAAAAAAAGCATCTAAAAATGAAACTTTTTTCGAATTTTTTTCGTTTAGAAATAAATTTTAAAAACCACATTTTAGCACGTCTCGGGCCTCCATAAAAAAAACCTAAAATGCTTCAAAATTGATTTTATTGGGAATTCTACATATTTATGCAGGTATGTATAAAAATTTCTCTGATAAGAACATTCCTATGTCTTACATTAACATTTACCAGGTACTGGGCACTGTTAGTTGCAAGTGTTTTACTGTGCAGATAATTATATAATAAACACCCTGTATCTCCAAAACGAAGCGTTTCCGGACATATGTTTATATGAACTTTTTTACTTCAAAATTGACAAGGAGTCACCCCTTAAAATTAAAGTCATCACTTATGTTACACCCTGTATATTGTCTTAAGCTGTAAAGTAAGTATTTTACTTTAAGTTATATATTTTGTGTGGTATTAAAAAAAATAGGATTAGAAAAACAAGAAAGACAAATGTCATTAGCTTCACTCTGTAAATTTGCTTGCCAGTTTCCCAATCATAAAAATTCTCAAAATTGGATAATTTTACACTATATTTGCATCAACAAATATTATTATAAAATTTATTATAATAAATAAAAAAATAAAAGTATAATAATAATACAACATTCATCGGTCTTCATAAATATATTTAAGAAACTGGTATGAAACGTATTATGTTAGGTTCCCTGTTTTATCAATTAATTCCGGATAACGCATCGGAATACGTCACATATTTACACGCCGGATAATCCACAAAAAATAACAAAATTGATATAAATTTGTCATTATTGCATTTTTATTACTATATTAAATCAATAAATCAAGCTAAGGAAACGTTTTCTTTTCTTAAAATGACACGAAGATTAAAATCATAAATCTTTTACGTTCGCAGTATACCTAATCGGCAGTTCAATCGATGGTATTGACTAGTGGCTTTCTAAAATGTTAGTAGTGTTTCAGATAATTGGTAATATATTTTATTATTTATTAAAAAACAAGCGTTATTACCACTTTGCTTAAAACAGTGAATTTATTAAGGTGATGGAATAGTAACTAATTTACATAGAAAAAAATGAGGGGTGAAACGACCAGTTTCTTCCAAAGGCTCCCCAGTAGTGAAAGTAGCCCTGATACTAAAAGTGGTAATGATGATAAAGTTAGTTTTGCTATTGGTACGAGGGCAATGCCTGTCTTACCAATTAAAGACAAGTTAAAAGCTGAAGAGTTGGATGTAAACGAGGTAAGAGATTATATAAGTGTATAGTTGCGCTCAGAAAAATCATCTTCTTTTTTAATAATATTTATTTAACGTAGGAGTTACTTATTTTTCAGCTCCGATGAATCTAAAAATCTATAGAATTTTTACCCTATCACATGCCTGTTGAAAATCTCTAAATAATAGGTGGAGGTCCTAATTGAAGTTCTAACTTTGATTAATGCTAAAAGAATTGGTGCGTCGTTGATCCGTTTGCTCTGAAATCGCACTGGTCTCCCAATGTTTTTTGGACGAAGGCATTTAGTCTTAGTTAAAATTACGTACGGTAAAACTTTATAGGCTATACTGATTAGTGTTATCCCTTTGTAGCTTTTACAGACCGTATTATCGTTTTTTTTTTACAATTTCTTGTTTAGAAGGGGTCTTAGTGGGTTGTTTCGTAGCAAGCAAATCCAGTGCTTCCTCCTCTTCACTAGTTACTCCATCAAAGAGTTGACGAAAGTACTTTTTACATGTTTGTAATATTTGTCAGTTATGGGATCGCCATTTTCTTTCTTGAAGTTATTGTCGGTTCTCGGTCTGAATCCTAATTTTGTAAAGCGTAATTTTTCATAGAATATTCTTGTATTCTCTTTTCCCTCTTCTTCTAGTGCAATTAACTGTCTATTTTAACATTCTTCCTTTTTTCTTCTTAACAGTTTCTTTCTTAGGGTTTTTAGTCTCCTTAATCTTTCCCTGTTCTCGTCTATGAACTTTTTAGCATTTTCAGTCTAGTAGTATTTCGCTTCGTCATAGCATCTTCGCAGTCTTCATCATATTAATGGTTTTGTGTTTCCTGCTCTCTCTTAGGGCAGGTTTCTCCCCTATCACCTTTTTAGCTGTCGCTGTTATTGTTCCAGATAAAAGCTTCCAATGGGCATCCATGATAGCATTGAAAGTAGTGTTAGTCATTTCTCTGATAATCGCTCTAGTTCTTCTTGATACTGTGCTCTTATCTCGAATTGATTCGCTTGTTCTTTCCCCCAGATATTCTAACTCTGATTCTGGCTTTGACCAGAAAATTATCCGAATCGTCATCAGCCGATGATCTTTTTGTCTCCTCGTTACAACTTCATTAGGCACCGATGTTATTTTGTGTATATCTTAATATTTAAGCATAAGGGACTTCATTAACATATTATTTGATGCCCCAAGATCTTCTACTCTTGGATCATTGTCTTTGGAAGCATTGTGCAGAGTGTGCATTCTTACATTAAAATCTTCCAGGATGATTATCATATCCTCTTTGGAAGTGTTGGGCTAGTTTCCTTCCTTTTCTTTTTTCTTCCATTGATGCATGTAGCGACAAAAGTGAGTAGTTGTAGAAAATGCCTTTTATCCTAATATAACACATTCTTCCACCAAGTATTCCGAAAGCGTGAGCGTTTTGCTCATTGCCACTATAGAAAAGTACTGAATTCTCAGTCAGTCAGTATGACCCACTGCAGGCTGATACCCATATTCATTCTTTCGATTTCGTTTTTATTGTTGCATCTGGTCGATATAGACTGAGCACGTTCCATGTTTCAATACTCAGGTGTTCTTCTCTTATTTTTTGCGTTATCCATCTTCGTATATCCGTCCTGATCGGAGGCTTCTGTTGCTTCTTCATAAGTAAAACTCTTCCCACGAGGTGGAATGGTTAGTTCCACACTCCACCATTCTTAAACGGGCTTGGGATCGTATACTGTAGAGTTATATCTGCAATCATAGACCATATTTAATTAATAGGCCGCAGTGTCTGCTGCTTTTAAAAGTCTTGATATTCGTATTATTTAGTCCGGACTCTATTAAAGTTGACATTTTCCATCTATAAGAAAGTCAATTATTGAATTCAATCAACTATAATTTTAAATTGTGATGCGATGCGATTATTTTAAAGCAAAATAATCGTAAAAGACTGAAATGCTAAATCTAGAAATTTAGCCTTAGTACATAAACTTATTAGTATAATGAGAAAGCATTTAGTTAAAATTTAAAAAAAAATATGTCTTTTGTTCTCTTCCGATGTTTACAAATTTAAATAATCGGAGTGTCCAGCAGTTTACGTGAGTCAGTCTGGCCGGCAAATTTCGTATCAAAGTATCAAAGAACATAAATACTAGTTTTTTATATACCTCCCTACTGACATAAGTGTTTCCAAATCTGCTTTTGCCAATCACTAATTGGCCGAAAATCATTCATTTCCACCAAAGGGTGGCATAAAATTATGACATGCATATGATAATTTTATGCCAAGCATACCGTATTTTGTGAAGTAAGTAACGGACGCCATCTATATTTTGTTATTTAACATAGCGGTAATGTCCAATCTGAAGTACGCAATTTTTATTTTGTGTCAGTATTTGGCTTATGTATTGTATTTATTCATTCATATATGTCACTAGTTTTAGTTTATTTATATTTTAATAGCAATTTTTTGCTAGCCATTAAATGTTTATAGGAATATGGAACATTCGCACAAAATGTTACACAGAACCGCTGCTGATTTTTATTCTTAGTATGCATGTTTAAGTACTTGGCCACTCAGATAAGCCATTATGATATTAATCAGATATGGTGAGATTTCCTGTCTTTTTAGTTCTTTGATTATCCTATTTCACGGTACTGTATTGAAAGCTTG
Source organism: Anthonomus grandis grandis (assembly GCF_022605725.1). Taxonomy (NCBI): domain Eukaryota; kingdom Metazoa; phylum Arthropoda; class Insecta; order Coleoptera; family Curculionidae; genus Anthonomus; species Anthonomus grandis. The sequence continues at coordinate 36,311,343 of NC_065552.1, forward strand.
ACGTCCAAAGTGATTAATACTGACCATCTCTCTTTTTCTACTCCATCTCATCCCATTCTTGTGTTACCACCATATTCCAGTACTTTACTGAAGGCATGTATGGTCGAGTACAATCCAACCCAACTTTTTTGAAAACCAAACTTAAAAGAATAGGAAATGGGATATGGTTTCGGTACTAAGATGTGTGGTTTTATCATATTCTTTCTATAATAAATACAATTTCACATTAGTATTAATTCTGGAAAATTCTTTTTCCAATGCTTTACCAACCTTTTGTCAAAATTTTCTTAATATATAATCCAAATGAGCATAGAAATTCAACTATTATCAAAAAGATGCTTTTTTGTATTTTTTCAATCTGTTTTGTTATAATTAATTATGTGTGTAAATTTTATGGTAAAATGTTTTAGATGTTATGTTTATTTGAAATTTAGAGTGAATTTGGATTTTTTTAGTTTTTAGGATGCTTGTATACAAGATTTTGTTGTCTTACGTAATATAGCACATTTTCTTTCCTTTCCTTTCAACTGAGGATCTAATACATTTCCAAGATTGTCCATATGTTGCTTATACTGTAATTTAACGCCATTTATATTAATATTGAAATTTTCTATATTTAGATGTTTTTTGCCATACGCACAGAATTTCAAAATGTCAAAATTAAACCGTTACCAAAATGTTTAACTTAAACTTAATTGAAGAATGAGACTTGATTAATTTTTACCGAATATCTTTGCTGGTTCGAATTGATTTTATAATTTTGTTTAATGATCATCCATATATAATTTATTTCAAAAGCGATAATAATATTGATTTAAACTTATTATTAATAATTATCTTCTACAAATCTTAGGTTAGTAAAAGCAAGCCTACAAACGATACTTCGTCACCTCAACTTAGCAATTATGGCAATGGAGACAACGTTTCGATCACAAATAGTGAAGTTGTTCTTAGAAATCCAGCGGCTGGAAGGCAACTTTACCAAGATAACCATAATAATTTCATAGAATCACCTAGAACAAATAGTTTGAGGCATGCGCATTCCACCTCCGATTTAATAAGGATAAAGCATGGTAAAAATAAGGTATGGATAAAGTAGAAATCTTCAAAGTAGTAAAATTGAAATGGGTGTTACATTTTTATTTAAATTAATGATACATGTAGTAAAACAGACATATTTCTGGAGACTTTCATTTTTTCAGTCATTTATTTCATTAGGCCGAAATTAAACTTAACGTCAATAAAGGACCACTTTGTCGATACGAGAGGCATAAAATTGGTAGCAAAATGTAGTTCCAGTCAATCGAGTTTTTCCATCGTTTCACAATTTTCCGGCCGTCCGCCTTTACGACAACCAAATTTACGGGCTCCTGGTTAAGTTATCTTGACGCCTTCTTGATCTTCCATTATTTACCTCTTTTTTTTTTTAATTAGTGTATAATACGTATCAAATGAGTGTATAATAAATATGTAATATACATGTGTAATAAGTATGTTCTTAATTTAATTAATTTACTTTTTAAATTGTAGGATTCTAGGGAGATGGTACTTCCAGTATGTGCTAACAGGCCAAGGAGTCCATACCATATTAGCCATTCACAGTCGTGTAATGGTCTATGCGTACCAGGTAAAGCTTTATTATTAAAGTATTATAAAGTATACCCCAGATTTAATAAGTATTATTAAATCTGGGGCTTGGTTCTAAAAGGGCCAAAGTCATAAATCGCAATTTTTGATAAATTGACTTTAAAGGTAATGATGTCGCATTAAGTTTGGTTTTTACAACATAGATAGGGTTCTATATTTTTTTAAGCTTGATTTGGGTATAGAGGATATTGGTTTTAAAAAAAAAAATTAAAAATATATAAAATAAATTTATTTGTCAAAAAAAAAATTGACATTGGCCTTTTTTTTTTAAATAATAAATTAAATTAATAACACTTTGGCCCAACTTAAAAAAATCAAAATGAAACTAAAAACACAAGAAAAAACTTCGCAAAAGTCGTTGCACATACATTTTGATAAAAATATAGGCACCTAAAGCGAATCTTCATCATCTTCAATTTCACCAAGATTATCAATTGCAGTCTCAGAAGAAGTTACTCCATTAAGAAACTGGAAAGAGTATGGCTGACTGTTTTTATCAATAAATAGTAATAAGTCCCTCAAATGTCTCATACTTTATTTTTTGGAATGCCTAACGGTTTTTTATTAATAGGGAAAAGTTTCATTGCATTTTCGGAATTACGGGTTGATTTTCTTAATAAATTTAAAGTTTGATATGGCTCGTCTTCAGCAAAAGTGGTTTTGTATTTCAGCAGACCAGGATTTTCGGTAGAATAGTGAATGACTCTTATTTTAGCCCAAACAACAGGGTTTCCCAAAGTATTAACTTTTTTGTGCTGAAACTTTCCCGAAAGGAGTGACTTAGAATTTAAGAATTCTTCCTGAGCCATCTCATGCACAAAATTTGGGGGTTTCCTAGTCACTAAACGAATTAAATTGGCCCAGTCTCTAGGAATTTCTATTTTTACTCTGGTATTTTTTCTAGCCTTTTCAATGGCTGCATGAATTTGGTCGGCTTTCATATGAGTATGTCCCGGAATAAGAAATTTGTGATATATGCTGACATGCCTTCCTTCTCGTTTAAAATATTCTTCAATAATCGTTAGCAGCATAGCAGAAACTAAAATGTATTTGTTTTGTCCAGGACAACAATCACTGTACATAATTATTTATATCGATATTGGCCTTATAAGAAGTTATATAATATTGGATTCCTGGGGCCTATGTTCACATTGGCCCTTTTATTGAAAAAAGAGTATAAAATTGTAATGTTGACATTGGCCTTTAGCGGATTTGTAATTTTTTTCCTGTGAAAGATAGACTTTGGCCCTTATTACACATAATAATCTGGTCTGTGCCGATTTTAAAAATGCACTTAAGCCCAAATCTAAAAAAATGACTTTGGCCCTTTTAGAACCAAGGAACAGAAATATTAGCATAAGTATAACGTAATGAGCTCAATGATAATCAATTTAAATATCTATAGTATTTGTGACGTGTTTTCTTTGAAACTATTAGGACTGTCTTAAATATTAAATGCATATTATATGACCGTCAACAGCCGATTAAAGGAACTTTAAGTCGAACTTTATAAGGAACTTAGGAAAATCGCCAAATTATAAAATGTATATTCGGTATGTATACTATAATTTAAATTCAAAGCAATAAATGATATCATTCTATATTTATTATAATTAATTATATAATAGTCAAAGTCATTTCGAATGATGAGTTACAAATATCTTCTTTTATTTGCTTATAATGATTCACCCTATATACGGATCTAGCCTAAACAGTATATAGCTCCTAAACCCCCAATACCCCTTCTGAAAATTTTAAGTCATTTAAAGGTCTTAATTGTAAGTTCTCGTGAGCGAAAGGAATTTGACCTATTTTTTACGAATTTCTGGCGCTAGCGTTCCGTTCAAGGTAGCCGGAAAATAAAACATTTAGGGATCCGTTATTCTCGATGTATTGAGAGGTTATATGCCTAATTTCATTATTCATACAACCAAAGATATGAATTTTTATTTATATTGCAAGATTTAAAAAAAAAAGGCAAGAAAAGGATTAGTCAGTAGCCCAATTTAAAGTTAAAGTCAAATAAAGATTTATGGTTTGAACACCAATATGTTGTTAACAAAACTGTCACGATAAAAGATAAAACTACCTATTCTTATATAAAATTTACACACTCTAGAGATGAACAAATTGATTTATAGACATAAAAATATTACAAACAAATAAATTAAATTAGTGTAATATCTGGGTCACATTAATTAATCTCTTTTGTTTTAGTATAAGCTTGAAATTTATACTTGAAAATAGTCAGTAGCTTTTCACAAGTAACATACTCGTATTTCTTACCTCTATACTAAATAAGTTATTAAAAACAATCTTATGAAAAGTCCGTGAAAGATGGTTAATTTTTTTTTTACTCTGGTAAAAAATTGGATTTTTTGTTTAAGAAAGATGTTAAGAGATTGGTAAATTTATATTATATGAAGACCGAATGGTATTCACATTTTTCGACTGGATAAGAATATCTTATGCCTTAAGCAAACAGTCTCCAGTATAAATAAAGATGAAAGAGTCAAAGTTTTCTGAATAATAAAGTGAGGTGTGCATATTGTTTGATTGATGCAGTTGACTCATGATACTTAAGAACACATGTCCTAGGGCACATTTTTGCAATAGAAACACGCAATTAAATAAATTTACGGATGCGTACTTCAAGGCATAAGTGAAATTCTACTTATGAAAATAGGCATCTTTAGCCACTTATATAATTGTCCGTGTAGCATAACAGCTAAATGCCAACCTAGAACAGAGCTGCTTATTGTGATTTTCAAACTTTACTTCATTGTCTTATTGGCAATATAACAATGCAATTAAGATATGTGAACCCAAAGAAACCTTAGTAAAAAACAACATGTGCAAATATTGGTTTTTAAAACAGTAAATGATAATAAGTTGCTGTCATACCATCTCTTAATACCAGCCAAATCGTCGGTCGCTATTGTTCTGCGGATAGTTCTATCTCTACTATGCTAAAGAACAGTGGTATCATCAGCAAAGCACGTTACTGTAGATGGTATATCATTTACATAGATTAAAAATAGTAGCTGACTAAGAACAAAGCCTTGCGGTACACCTACTGCGACACTTAACTTATATGATTCAAAACTAGCAAAACGAACGCTTTGAAAGCTGTCAGACGAAAATGACGCTTAACTATTTCGAAATCAAGCCACTGAAGCCAAACATTTTTGCAGCCGTAGTTGCCGAAGGCCTTTGCAAGATCGCAAAACACTTCTGCAGTTGCATTTTCATTATTGAGACTCAGATATAGCTTCTCCGACTATAGAAGAACTATAGACTCCAAGAATACGTTTATCCTATTTGTCAGTAGTTATTCCAGAATTTTATAGAGAGAAGAAAGTAGAGAAATAGGTCAGAATGTAACAGCAGTATCCTCTACTTGTTTGAATGTAGGAATTAGTATATCTTTAGAGAATTTAATAGAGCCGTCACCATTTAAAAAAGAGGGATTAACGGAAGGTTTTTACTTCTCTCAAGGTTTTTATAATTGCTTCAGCTATGATAGAAATAAAGTAAAAAAGACTTGTCGTACACATCACTTATAGATGTTAGCAGAGCTGATAGACAACTGAGTAGTAGGGAAAAAATTTGAAAAATTGTGAATTTATTTTGTGTTTAAAAAAATGCCTTTATTTAAACTCAAGAATTTTTAATAGTACCCTAGGCCTAAATTTATATACATAAATATTCACTTATATATCAATACTAAATAATCAATATGAATACTAATAAAAAAATTAATTTTATTATGTTTCATGAGTATATATATCATGTTATGAACAATTTAGGTGAATTACTTGAATTCTATAGTATGCAATGTGCTTGGTAAGTACAGAAAGGCTGCCAGTAGACAAGAAAATAGCCAATAGTCATTAGGAGATTTTTAACATTTATTCAGGACTATTTCAGTATATTTACGAAAATGTGAATTAATTTACAGGTCACTATGGAAGTATCACCAATCTTAATAGACTCTCAACCCCTCAGGAACATTTTATGCCATATGTACCAGTAGAAAGAGTTGGAAGTGTGACGTTTCAAAATGAGGAATATTATCGAAAGGCTTTAACTTCACAACTTAGCAGCAGTTCTAACCATCACCATAAGCTACCCAGTTTGCCAGAAGCAAAGAAAGAAATGTTTACGTAAGTTATTTTCCTATCAATCTGTACTTTGACAATTAAATATATATGATACACATATATAAAAGTTAGATAAATATATATATTGAGATAATAGAGAGTGATACAGTATAGCAATTTAAAAATTTTAATTGGCATACAATTTCTACGAGTAATTTGATAAAATGTATAAATTTTGATCCATTGTAATTCCTAAATATTTAATACTTTCAGTTTTTTCCAAAGATTGGGTGCATTGACATGGAGGTGAGTTTAACAAACAAGGAAGAGTGTGCATTTTAATTTCATCGGCTTCAAATTGATAATTATTAAAAATACTAAAACACATAAATTTTGTTTTATCCATATTTATTGTTAATTTATTCTCTCCCAACCATTAATGTATTTTTACGAATTGAATTCACGTATAATTTGCTCAACTGTGTCGCTTCATTTATCGTCTTGTACAATAAGAACAGTGGCATTATGAATTGTTTTTATATTTTATCTATGAAGCATTTTTTGAGTTATGACGTTCTTCTATAAATAGAGCGTATATGTACGTATGTACCAAAAATATTGAGGTCAAAAAAATTTCACCTAATAAATTATAAAAAATGCCACAGAGATAGCGTCCTCTATATTTTATATAAAAATTAAGATAAATTTAATTTTTCGTTTTAAAAAAACCCAAATATTTTGTGGTGGAATATTTCAAGGTATCATAAAAAACCGAAAATAAATGTAAAACTTTACTGCCCTGTACCTCAGTTAATATCAACTCTTGGATATAGGAAAGAAAAGGGTTAATCGCAATATTTTTACATAATGTGCAATATATTACAAGTTTTGTATACTGTGATTTTTTATGTATAATTAATTAACAGAACTTCATTCTGTTCTTTAAACATAACAAACAAATATTTTTATTTTTCATTGATTTTTAGTGATATTTTGACGGAAAGTTTAAGTATAATCTACGCCTTATTAATAGTAACCTTGGGAGTATCCTTATATCTAATAGATTATTTGGCACTAAATTCTGAAGGAATTCATCTCTTATCTGAGGTACAATAAGATGTTATACAGGTAGTTCACTGAAAATATCCTGGAAGGCTTAAATGCTAGCTTATGTTTAACGATTTCTTAGATCAATAAAACATAAGAAAAAAAACGTAGGCTACTATATTTTGCAATAACAAACATAAAAACTACTTCTGTACTCTCTTTAATTAAATCTTCTGTTGGTAACATTGCGATACCATTTATTGCATTACTACCAATCTTATCATAAAGGAAATCAATAGAAAAGGTTTTAACTGTTGAACTACAGTTCACTTTTCAAACAAATGCGGTTCAACAGTAATTGTATTTTCGATAAGAAACACCGCGTAAAGGAAACTTTTGAATTTTTTAACTACCTCCTTTGTACCAATATTTTTTCATTTTCATTTTTTAGCTAAAAAATATGGCATAACGTTACACAAAATTAACAATAGACTTAAAGTACAAAAATCTGCTCTTACGACACCATCAATACTCACCATGAAAATTATTGTGAATGGTGCTGACAGATTTATCTCTTATTACCAAAAAACTTTTCTTAAAATCGTTCAATTTTTCATTATCGAGTACGCCTCAGCCTGTTATAGATAGAGTCATTGTATTTATTAAATTATGTCTCTATTCTACCCAAACTACCTTTCAATTTGCTAAAATTAATATATTTGCGCGTACTTCGCTGGTAGTTAGTTATTCCGGTGTATTTTCGATGCACTACCTTATATATTAAATATTTATAATATATGACTATTTTCCAGGGCTTCAGTCTTACCGTTTTAGGCCTAGCATTATCATATTTAATGTTTTTAAACATAGATATAATGATCTATAATTACAAGAAGCGCAAGTTTGAAAAACTAATGGAAACGATTCAGCCTGAGCATATGGAAATTAAGGAAACAGATGAAGGAGTTGTTTACGATCCTATGGTACATAAGGCTCTTACTTTAAGGAAAAAACTTGATCATAGTTACTGTTTTAACAATGATAGACATTCCAGTAACTTTTATTTAAAGATTGGAGCTGCAGGTGGGATAAAAATATAACAGAAGTGCAATATCGTGGTAATAACAATTATGCTGTTTGTAGGTTTTTGTTTGGGACATCTAATTCACAGCTTTTTGATCCTTACCTATCGAGGAGTCGTCTTAAACGAAAACACTGGCGAGTGTTTGAATGTTCTTACCTTCGTTATTGAAATTGCTTATCCTATTTACTCTATTATACTATTGTTTTTTATCTTTAAGTACTCTAATGTAAGTATGTGTAAGATTACCGAAAAATTCTAAAAGGGTCCTAAGCCAGACAGAAGTGAGATATTTATTTACTGCATTAACAAATTCGATTAGTGAACCATATTTATATATTTTTTAGGTTATTATCAATAAAAATCGAGATTTCCATCGTTTTGGTTTCATGCATTGTCTGGCATCTAGCTTATGTTTTTGGCTTTGGACCATATTCAGAGAAACCGCTGAATATATTCAGAACTCCAGATATCCTACAAGTGAGGAAAATAATACTGTTACTCAGGGTATGTTAATACTTTTTATTAGAGAGAGTGTAAAGAAAAATAATTCATTGAACTTTTTTGTAGAATACGTTAAAGTTCGTATGATTACTCCGTTCAGATTTACCGGCATCTGTGAACACGATGAACTGAACGTGATCTATCAAAACTTTTCGCCATATCTCTATCCCTTTAGTGTCGAATATTCGATTTTAGTCGGTAAGTCTTTATTAACTTATATTATAATTAATTAAAAACGGTAAATTTTACAAATGCCTGCATCATATTTTTCATAAGATAAAAACACAAATTAATTACTGTCATACGTTTTTGAATACTATATTTAGGATATCGATAAGAAATGATAAAAGTAAGATGTGTTATAGATAGAATACAACGTTTTCAAAGTTTAGTCGGCACTATTGCTAATTTTATTATTATTGAAGCTACATAGTCGGTTAAATAGACAAACTGGTAGTATTTGTTTCGCTAATTGTGAAAGGAAAATGAAATAAAAATCAAACAACGCATTCGCGAGTAATGTTAAAAAATTCTTTTTTTTTTAAAGAATACCCAGTATGTAAAATTCTCAATCGAAAATAAATTGAATTCTAAGCAAAAGTTATTATATGACCTTTTGCCTGAAATCAGAAATAATTAAGAAATTCTCAATTTTCTAAAAATGCCAACGTGGCTGTGAATTCATATACAGGGTGTTTTACTAAGCGTGGATCTTAGGAATTGTCAATCTGACAGCGTTGGAATTTTTTTTGATATTATTAAAATGGTCGAGCGAAAATGCGGGAAATTATTTTTAATTTCGAAATATGGCCACTAGGGGATGTTACTAAAAGGTCAATAATTCAATTCTAATTTTCTCCGGAAAATGTCAGGTACCTTAGGTACCTTTTTTTTTAACATAATTAGAAAGCTTCGAATATTTCTTGATCAAAGACTCATTGGTGTACCAATCTTCATAAAGTAGGAGAAGGTAGTGAAAGTTTAAATTAAACTAATTGTTTAAATTTCTAAAAACTTTTAAAAGACTTTAGCAGAATTGAAAAGTACATTAAATTTACTAGAATTGTATTATCATAAACAATGTGTTTTGTGATTTTATTCTAGCTATTTAGCTTTATAATTATTTTACGATTACTTAACTTAGTGTAACGGAAAGAAACTATGTACTGGTAGTAGTTGCTGGTTATAAGAAATATGACTTTTTTTCCTTAGTTGGCATAATTTACATTGTATGGATTAACATCGGACTATGTGCTCCAAAAGAAAATGATCATGACGAACATCATCATGGAGAAGATACTAGAGAATGCAAAAATGAGCGGCGAGCTTCTGAACCAGAGAGTAACGTCACAATACATGCAGACTGTCACGCGTCAAATAAAGGATTGTTTGGTGGTTTTATAATATTGGTCTTCTCGTTGCTTAGCGTTATTTTATTTTTTATCACCTACTATAATGATGAGTAAGTATGGTATTTTAAATATTACTTCAGACTTACATATTAATGAAGGGTGTTTCAATAAGAGGGCCAGATTCAGTGGTCAATAAAATATTTTTTCGATCACTGAATCCGGTTTTGTGTAGCAAAGTATTGAAATATTTATTGATCTAGAAAATATACATTTAGTAATTTTATGCGAAATAAAATATCTTGTAAATTTGCTGACATATGCGTACCCTTATGATAATTTTTTTATTATTTAAAAACACCCTTTATTATAACCGAACTCTTTAAACTTAAATACGGTCATACGATTCTGTCTTGCCTCCAATAGCATCATCAGCGACTATTGTATCTGCTATTTTATTAGTTTCTTATAGTAAATAATGTATAGACAGCACTTTCTGAAGCTAAACAAACCTCCATTAGAACATGGTAAACAAGACATAACAGTAGTTATATTTTGTTCAAACTTATCGTTCGAACTTGCTCAATAAACATGACTTCATAAAAGTTTCCTTAATTTCAAAAATATTATTCAAATTGATTTGGATCTTGAGTAAAAATTTTAGAAAATCCCTTTCTGAATCCCTCCTTATTTGAAGGAACTGGTACCAGTAGTTTTCGAGAAGTGGATGCTCACCTTGACGTTCGAACTTGCTTAACGGACATCACCTCATAAAATAGTCCTTAATTCCGAATATTGACTTGGACCTTAAGCAAAAACTTTTTGAATACCATCTTTTTTTTTGAAGCAAATAGTCCCTATAACTTTTGAGATTTTGGAGATATTCCCACCAGCAATGCCATTATTATCTATAACTTCCGAATTTGGCATGAAAACTTCACTTCAATGCGACCTATTATACTTCAAACACCTTTTCTGCTAACATCTTCATGATGAATGAGTCTCCTTTAAGCGACTAAAGCAGAGCCTATTTTACTTGGCTATCAATTTGTAACTAGCTTGATACATTTTCCACAATTAAAAAAGGCATGCAATCCTCCGTTCCAACCACATTTATAACGCAGTTAACTAATATTATCTATAGGAAAAAAGCTGTTAAGACGTTTCTTTATTCTTAGAATATGCTGGAAATCTATCAGAGATACCTTTGTTGTCAGATTTTCCACGAAATTAATTTTTTATAAAACTTTAGAGAAATATTTTAAATATGACAACTTTGACAAGTCTTCTTCATATTTAAATGATTCCCATTCCATACGGGTAACACAGTGAAAGTTATTAGCCATAATATAGATAATCAAAGATAGAAAATTAAGAGATGTAAATATATTAAAGTATAGATTGAATATTTAAGAATATTTGCTCTGTTATATTCTGTGTCAATATCTTATCCCAAAGATTTCAAAGCACCCAAATATTTAATGATATTGTCATATAAATTTCTTAAAAGGGTATGTGGGTTTTTCCTTACAGAAGGATTATGAAAAATGATTATAGCCTCTAAATGATTATAAAATATTAGTTTTTTATTTTTATATTTACCTTTAATAAAATTTGCCAAGCAACTAACTAATATTCTAAAATTACCTTTAAAACCTTATAAACCTGTATTGTTTTTTTTATTTAAGGCGAATTAGATAAATAAACTTTTGCATCGGATCGAATTAGAGGGCAACTTTAATATGGGCATATAGTAGTAGTAGTAGTAAAGGTAGGGGGAGCTAAAGCTTGGCAAGTAGGTTTAAACAGTCCATTTTCGCCAACCCCAGAATCACACGGTCTTTACTGAGTCGGCCTCTTAATAAAAGCTTGCATGCTATCCCAGTCCAGATCTTTAAAATTTTTCCATTAGAGTGTAGTTGCTTCAAACATTTTCCTTCTCAGGCAACTCCACCTATCGTAAATTCCTAATATGTGATAAGAAGTTTCCTCCCCTGTACCAAAATTCGGACAGAGTGGACTATATTACTTAGTATAGTATAATTATACGAAAATATTTTATAAGCTTTTTTATTTTTTATATTTTAGCAAAACTTCAGATCTAGCAAGTACAGGTCTAGCAATCACTCAAGCTACCAGCCTTGTGGTTATTATTTTAATGATAATAGCAGTGACTTTTGCGTACTTTCAAATGGTTAAGCTAGATGTCAACTCCGAAGCTCATAACTCTCTTGATAACTTTTTATGTTTAATGTGTTTACCAGCATTCTTTGTTCAAGGCGCATTTAGTATTATTGCAGGGGCAGTATTCGGTAACGTACTGGCTGTAATAGAAAATGTTTTTGAGGTAAAACCTCTTAATTTACTCTTTATTATTAGGGATTTTATAGTAATCATTTATTAGATTATCCAAGTGGTTATTCAAACACCTTTTATTATGGATGGTATGTCAAGAAGTAGTAACACAAAAGAACTGAGGAAGAAAAAGCCTGGCAGAGAGTTTGTTACTTTTCTAGTAATCTGCAACGTTGCTTGCTGGCTAATGATGACGTTTGAGGTAAAAGCCCATGGCTTGGATCAGTACAGGCAAGATTTTTATGGAAAAGAATTGTGGAGTATTGTAGGGCATATGTGCTTACCACTAATGATGTTTTATAGGTACTTTTTTCCTTTTTACCTTCTAAAGTCATTAATAAATAACAACTAATCTTTTCATTATTCAGATTACAAATAAAAATTTAAAATAGCAATATTAATTTCACGTTAATTTTTATTTCAGATTCCATTCTTCAGTATGTATTGGAGATATTTGGAAGTACGCCTATATGCCGTCTGGACATTGATTTTATTAAATTTTAATTTATAAAATTAAGAGATGTAAATATATTAAAGTATAGATTGATTATTTAAGAATATTTGTTCTGTTATATTCTGTATATATTAAGTCATTCTCTGGTTTTGTTAGACTGGATAATTAATATTGGAGATAACTGAGAAAGACTCATAAAAATTCAAGTCCGCAACAAATATTTGATAGGTTAATTTATATTTGCATTTAGAGCGGTATATGACCAAAAATATATAAGATAAATAAAAAAATTGAGAGATAGGCATGTAATAGGAACTTTAAAATAATATAAAATATTGTTTATTAAATTAATATTAATAAAGAATTTTAATTGATAAAGTTATATGTATATCATGGTAATCGGGTACAATACGTCATGTTATTGTGCATACATAGGGTTGGACTAACCTTGACTAGTTGAGAATTGATTTTTTTCTTGTCTCGTTTTCTCATATTTATTTTACTCCCAATATAGTATATATATTATTGTCAGTTTTTTAACCGTTCGTTAAGTGTGAATTAAAACAGTCAATGCACGAAAACAGTCAACTGATTTATTTACTTACTTACACTATGCGCCCCTTATATACTTTACGCGACGCGACTTCTTATATGAAAATTCGATATGTATACCCGAAAAATGAAAAATCCCAAACTTTGGCAGTCGATACCTCGGCTTCTATAGCCACTATCGAGAAAATTCTAATGGTTTTTTTTTAGTTTCATCCGCGAGGTCGTAGCTCTTATATTAGTTGAGATATCGCATTTTTGGAGCCCATTTTTGGTCTCAAAAACAAGGTCGAAATTGTGGAAAAAAAATTGTGAAAGTGCTCCTATTCCTTTAGTTCTGCACGAATTCCGTTATAACCCGGTGTTGTGCATATATGTATATACGTATTATATGTATAATTGAAGCAGTTTTTAAAAATAAAGATGTCAAGAAAAATAGTAAACAAATATGTAACTAAAAATATGTCTGCATTTTTCGTAACTTTAATTTAAATTGTGATAATTAATCAATTTTACTAAGAATAATTATCAAGCAAGTCGATATTTAAACCATTGGAATTGAATTACGTCTTATTGTGGAATCTAGATTCTTGACAATATGTTTACTTATAATGACACATATACACCTGTAAGCGATTATGCTGATTTCTAGCTAGAGCCTATTTTAGTGTTGTATTTAGCCTTTTTTATTATTTTATACACATCAAAATATTGTACCCCTTCCTTGAGAGATGTAATAGTGAGAAGCTGTTTTAAAATTAAGAGCAAAATAGACAGTGATAAAAATGATCGTAATGGTGAAGGCTTGCTAGTCTGTTGTATATATGGTGGAGCAAATATAAATATTTATAACGACTTTTCGTCCTGTGAGTAAAATAAAAGAAGCTGACTACCCAGATCAAGTAAGTCCAAACTCCTGCACTACCAGGAAAGTTTTCTGTTTTGAAAAAATTATTTTAAATTTCACAATAAAACAATGATTGTATCTTTTCATATCTATCCTTTTCATAATTTGTATTTGTGTAAGATAAATAAATATTTTTTTAGAATTTGTGGGTGAATATTATCTGCTAGACATAATTTGTTTAATCTATAAGCATATTATGATACGAGATCTATAATAACAAAAATTCCTTCAAATACAAAAACATGCTTAAAAAGCCTTATGCTCCACATATGGACTCTATTTGTTAATTATAAACTCGTCTCTATTGGACCAAATCCAAAGTAAAAAAAAAACAATCTATTAGCAATATGGTCCGCAGGAATAAATCACGGACGGCCGTGCATCAGTGCCAAAACACAATTGTAAAGCTATCGTTTAGGAACCTCGGCTTGCTTGACAATAATGACACTCTTTATAGTCAGCTTCCGTTTTGTTATTTAGTTGACCACGCATCATCGGATAGGCTAACTAGTTTAATTTTTTTTTATAGGAATACGATATATTAGAATGGTTTTTTGTTTGTTTCCTGGCTGGTCATAGCTTGATGGGCTTATAGTAGAGATTGAAATTTAGTTACTGAAATAATAATCAAATGACTTTTTGATACAACTATTTTAATAAGTAAAACAGGATTTTGAGATAGAAAATATTGTTTTGAAATGTTTAAATATTAAAATTATATAATAATTATTCACATAAGCAAAATACATGTTACAAACATAAAAATACATAATATGGAATAAAAAGCTACATCAGCTGGTCCCTAGGTATAGCTGCTACACCAAAAGGTAACATGGTTTCTGAAATTTACAAATACTGTTATGGGTTTCTTAAGCCTATCTAAATAAACTACCTTCATCTTTGCCTTAAGGCTACGCTGGATTCTATAGACTCATTATAGACATTATTAATCCTCTACTACCGCATATGAACCTACCCCAGCTTTAAATGCTTTGGTGATTTTTCGTTCTTGTTTTAGGGGTTTCAAAGCTGTTCCATACTTTGTCATATTGCTGAAATCCTGAACAGTTTACTTTAAGGTCCTATCGGGTCTTCATCCGGGTTCTTGCAATCCTTAGTCGTTCTCTGACCAATTGGTCTAGCAACGTAAATTTTAATAATATATACTACTATAACACTTTTTTACTCACGCTTGAGTTGAGGAGTAGGGTGGCGAATGCGTTACGAAAATTGTGATTAGTTGAAAAGGAGATATAAAGAGAGAGAGTTACGGTTAGTATATTATTGTGGAGCAAAAGAGAGCCGTGTGCGTGCATGGTATATATACGTATATATTTCAGTCAGTAGTTCGTTTGCAAGTTTCTTAGCGTTACGCAAACGGTGAATTCTGATTATTTCGTTATTTCATTTCGTTCTTGAACGATTTTATAAATTTATTTAAGTTCATATTTTGTGAATTTTTAGCTGAATAATGAGAAATTGGGACAAGAAGTGATATAAAGTCTTTGAATATAAAAGTGATGCTCCATGACCATCAGGCACAATATATTTTTTTTTCATTTTCTAACTTTTTCATTTCTATATAAAAAAAAGAATGTCAATGACAGTCTCGCTTCAGTAGCACTTTATTAAATCGAAATAACGTCCTATTTTATTTTAGGTGATCCCAAAAATAAATACTGTTGTTACACGACGACGTAAAAAGGCAATTACTAACCTTTGGCACCTGATGCAGTTCGAAAAGTAAATAAAGGTCAAAAAGGCGACGAAACGGTAAAAGGGTCATTGCAACGAGGTGGATAGAGCAAAACGAATTGCAACTTCCGATTTGCAGGAAACGGTGCTCGAGGGCCTGCCTGATCAGAACAATATTATTTTTAAAAGTACCTTTTTTCTCTCAATTTCTACTTTGAAAAAATGATAAATTGCATTCTATTACAAATTATAATTTGTGGAATTTGGAAACAGAATATTGAGTTTTTTTATATAGAGTTTCTCGGGTAAACTTTAAAAAGGTAGACATACTTAACATACCGAAAACTACCGCAATCGAGTAGATTTAATTAAAAATAACTAAACTTATTATTATTAGGACATTTAAAATAGAACCTAATCAAATTCTTTAGAATGCTATTGTCAGAGCGGTAAACTATTTCCACAAATACTTATATGGACAAGGGCTTCTGATTAGAACAGATCATGCAGCCCTAAAATAAAATTTGCTTATCAGACCGTGACATTGTTGTTTGTTTCTTTATATTTTATGTAGTCTCTTGGAAAAAATAGATGAGGATTTTATATCTAAAATAGTTGTTGCGAATAAAACAACTGGAAGGACAAATCGCAAGATGGTTAGAGAAGTTGCAGCTTTCACTGATCCTTGAAATTATTTAAGACAATCCTCATGAATTTCAGTTGTAAACAGTTTTTAAACAACAAGATAGGACACCGCCTCACTTTAACGAAAATGTTAGGAAATATTTGACTAATACTTACCCTAATCGCTGTATTGGTTGTCGAGAGCTTACCGAGTGGCCAGCCAGATCGCCCGATCTTACACCTCTAAATTTTTTTTTATAAGGCACTTAGCCAGTATCTATTTTCGATCTATGTCAAAGAATAATTAATGCATATCGCAATATTGATGTTGCCGCTTTCCAAAATATTTGTGAAGAGTCCTCCAATAGATTATTTGATTGACTTGAAGTTAATGGTACACATTTTCAACATCTTTTGTATTGAAATAGTAACATTTCTTCAGCCGCAGTTAAATGTCAAACAAAAAATCGTTTCGCATTAGTTTAGCCTTAAGAAAGTCATGCCATTTTTCATTTCTAGGTGGCGCAATCAATAGGACTTACGTAGAAATTTTGGCGCCCAACTGTGTTAAATATTTAAAACTTTCTGTAATTATAACAATTTAATTTTCCAAATTGTCAAGATTTTAAATTGTAATTTTTTCTGATCCTAAAAGGGGTGTAGAGACTGCTAACTTTCGGTTCATATAAAAAAACCTAAAAACCTATATTGGAATAAGTTTGCTTCATGTTCGTTTATAAAGTTTATATATATTTTTAATTTTTTTTTTATTTTTAAAAGCTTGCTTCGCCACACCTCGGAAAAGTGCAGAGGATTAAAAACTTATGCCAAGATAAGTATACGTTTGACATACCTTCGATTTTTTTAATATTTAACTGAAAAACATAGCTAGGTGCTAGGCGTTCCTGCCGGCACAAATTATTTGCGATTTGAAGGCATTAAAAATCATAATTTAAAAGCAATGACAGGTTCTTTAATGGCCGATAAAAAAAGAGAGAAGAGTTCCGGATTGAACGATTTGCCTTGAAGCGCTCCTAATGAAATTAAAAAGACCTTTGTCAATAGTCCGAAGCTCTAACCTTCTTATAACCCTTGCCATCAAGGTTTTGTAGTACTGAAATAAATTTAAAACTCACAAAACTTTTTAAAGTACTTCGTGAAATACGGACGAAATCGAGAGCGGTGTTTATACAGAGCTTAAAAAATATAATAAATTAATAATAACTTGATTAATTTTGTGAAATATAAAATAATTTTTGTTATTTCTATAGATATTGAAAGAAAAATTGCTTTCTATAAATCTTTCTAAAATAAACAAAAATCTTACTAAAACTCAAATACCGAGTAGTATTTGATATAGAAGCTCAAACTAAATTATTTGATTCCATTTTTCCAGAAACCTTGCGATACGTTTATTTAAAAAGGCACTTTTAGTAAAATAAATCTAATCGACCGAGATACGTATCGGGTAAGTAACACGGCGAACAAAAAATGAAATATCTACTTTAATATAAAGTGATGCACATATGCCTTGTTTTTTAGAAGACGAAGGGTATATTTAGTTCTTCTGGTATAAAAGTGCCTTATTCCTTTGAGTATATTTCTATTCAAAAGTAGTGAACAAAATCTAATTTGAAAAAAGCTATTGCGACTATATAGGTTAAACGGGATTTATATTGTATTATGCTTCTAAGCTACTAAAAAGTTTAACACGTTGAACAGTTGGAAATACGCTACGTTACTTGATACACATCAAACAAGAAAACTACTGATTTTTACGTTAATTCAACTTAACACTTACATACATATGCACACGCACTATATGCAAAACCTGGAGGTAGCAAATGTAAATGTGGAACTGACTTTTGTCAATAAATTGGCATGAAGTTATCGACATAACGCTAGTAACATGATGAGTTACTTATTATATTGGGTATTACGTCACTTATAGCAAAAATCAATTTAGAAATTTTTATCTTACACGCTCAACAATTGAAAAGAAGAAGAAAATAGACTTATTCACGTATTTAAAAGAAATATGAACTTAAATCTGTAACGATACCGTTCGATATACTTAATTTAATTTAAGTTCAATAAGTTTTAAATGCAATAATTTACTTGAGCTATAATAGATTTTTTATATACCTAGGAGCTGAGGTTCAATCTATTAATCTCTGAGCTCGTTTCTTCTTTTCAATATCCTACCTAACTTTGTTATGAATATTACAATTAAAAAACGATAAAAAAGAACAAGAAGACCTACTTTTTTTAAAAATACCTAATTTGAACCAACGTTTCGGTAGTTATATCTACTACCGTTATCAAGGTTATTAAAGTAAAATTAAATTAAATTAAAAATAAAATATACTTATCTTTCAAATTTTCAGCAATGCAGTCTCATCAAAATTTCTTCCTAATTCGAAAATACTTTATATACTTTTTCATATAAAAAATTTCTTTTAAATACGTGAATAAGTCTATTTTCTTCTTCTTTTCAATTGTTGAGCGTGTGAGATAAAAATTTCTAAATTGATTTTTGCTATAAGTGACGTAATACCCAATATAATAAGTAACTCATTACGAATTCGTCATAACAATACAGATTTTGCTAGTAACATGCACGCATCATTTTGCAGATAGGATTAAAAACTGGAGAGTGAAGAGTATCACAGGACTTAACTATGTTCGACCATAGGATGATCGCTTCGGATAAGAAGAAAGCGCTCCTCAAGAGGAACTTAAGGATCACCGAATAGATTAAATTTGAAAAGGGTCTAGTTAAGTCTATGGATTCTCTAGGTGGAGTTATTTCCTCCAAAAAAAAACTAGATAAAGAGGTCATAAGGCAAATCAACAGTATAATTATCAATTCTTACGAGACTGCATGTTCTCTCTGGAGAGTTAATAGCAAGAGATTGCTCTGGTGGAGTATTAAAAAAGATGTAAGAAGAAGGTGGTACCACCGCGCTTTCTTACGATGAACTTAAGATAATTAGGATGTATACTTGACAGCTAGAAGGATATTCAAAAGTGATGCTTGACACTGTAAAAGATTCTGCTAGCGTAAGTTCTGTGGAGAGAAAAAATTTCTCTGGCCTTGTGAAGCTACTGGGCTCTAACAGGAAAACTGAGATAGGATGCTTGAAAAAAGGCGTCAGAGGTGTCAGAGATTGTAGTATCAAGACGAATCTGAATAATACTTAATAGAATAAGGACGAATTGCGGCAGGTGCTCCGACTCACTTTTCCGGTGGAGAAGTATACCTTCCCCAAAATGTCACTGCAGCATTGATAGACAGTCTTTTAAACACTTGGTAGACGAGTATTCAATTATTTCCTACAGTGGCAATCCCTTTCCTAATTGTGACAAGAGAATCACTATAGCATATTCATAACTTCAGTGTTTGTGAAATTTTGTTATTTTTATAATATACTTATTTGTGATGTAGCCATGCGATAAATAAAAAAATAAATAAACACCAAACTTACTAATCGTATAACATACATCGAAAAATTTTCGCCTCTTTGCTAATTAAAATGATAAAATTAAAAAAAATAGCAGAAATCCAGTCGTAGTTTTAAAGTGGTCTGACATAGCAACCTCGGAAAATTAAAATTTTATCTCTCGCAGTCGAAAAGCTGGGTCTTCGCTTAAAGTTTTCTCGTATTTTGTAGTGGGCTTAATCTTTAGGAAAAATACTTTTATTATCCGGGACATGTTTATACAAATTAGCCGGCGAAGATTGTAGTCGCTCATGAGAATATTTATTTTTATCTTCTTGTTACGGAAACCTGTTTCACTGTGTTCTTACTTTGAATCATCGGAAAAAGTTTTAAAACAGGAAGAAAAGAGGTAGGTGAAATAATATTTGATCATTTATATTAGAATGACTATAATCATTATGCTCCATCATTTGGAGAAAAAATACAAGAGCAAATTTTAAAGATTTGCCATTTTTTGGCATAAGAGGATTCTTAGAGCCAACAATATACAGGATGTCTGTGAAAGATTGAGAAATCTCTACTACAGACCAAAAGATGTGAATTGGCCCAAAGATACCTTAGTCCAGTTTGTGAGATACAGGGTGTCAAAGTTATAAGTTTTTTTTTCCTTATTGCTTGAAAAGAATTTCAGATTTTGGCATAAAACTTGGTATAGGAAGGTTTTCTAGTATGAGAAACAAGTCCCTTATTTTTTAGAGCCAAACATCTAGAAAGCACCACTTACAGCACTATTCTGGTAAATAACTTTTCATAACTTTTTTGTGTATTCAACAACTGACGGAAAAATCATATTTTCTCGTATTTCCACAACAAAAAAGGTCCATTTGTCAGAAGTTTCTGAAGTTAATAGTTTTAGAGATATTTGTTTTTAAAATCTCCAATGCATTATGTGTGCCATGTACATATTGGACAATCCTTAATTCCCCAACCTGTATATTACTGAGATAAAAAAGCTTAATGGTATCTGTTACTAATATGATTTCCAAAATCTGCTATAAATGTACATGCGTTCATTATTCTCATAGTTTTTGTAGTTTAGGTTGGTTAGTTAAGTTTATTTAGGTTTAGTCTGTTTACGTTTAGTTTAATATTTTTATCTATAGGGTCTAGTTTTTAGTACTTCATCTTGTTTTAGGGCCTTATTTAGATTCACATCCAAGTTATTTAGCTTATTTTACTGTAAATACTAGTAGTTTAATTTTTTGAGACTTTGATTCCTTAATTGTATTGATTGTCAATATTTTCTTAAAATTATTAATCTTTAGCCATTTTCGGTATATGTATATATTATGCAGTAAATAAATTTACTCTATTTAATGTTCTATATTATTTCTAAAGCACATTTATTAAATCTGTGAAGTAAATCAGACCTAATTATTTTCAACTGTTTAGTTATTTATGAAGCCTATCTAACAGACTTTGTAATTATGTTGCGTGGTTCGCATGTAATTCTTTTTTTGTATAAAATCCATTACTTTTATAAATGTTAGGCATTTCCTGAATATTTTTGGCTTCAGGATTATCCTCTCTTTCTGATGATATTTCAATCTTACTAACCATTTTCGAATATTTGTTTTTAGTAAATTGCTTCTGCCAATAATATGCTATATGATTATGATGTTCATGTCAACAGTTTAATCAATATTTAACGAATTATCGCTTGAAATTAATTACGTATCAGCTGGGTAATTCAAATTAATTACAAAGTAGATCCTGCAGTCAAGTAAATATCGAGATATATTGATGTGGCATTATTGCAATTACTTCTATAAAGGTCTTATCCGTAAACTCTTGAACAGGGTGAGATTCGTTCTTAAAATCTTAGAAAGGGAGATCGAGTGTTACATCATCTTGAAGCCCTTGAAAAATGCTTTGCAATGATACTAAAAAAAGCCACATTCCAGAAAACTATTCCCTTTTTATCAAGAAAAACAATAAATGAACAAGTTTTTTATTGTTATTTAATTAAATGTTCTTATGTAGTGTCATGAAATACTGTAAAAAATATCCATTGAGTATGACCCCGAGGAAACAAAGCAATTAAATGAAATATTGTCTTACAATAAAATATTTATGAAATAGTAATAAAAAGAAAGATTAGGTATCTTAAACACCCCTTAATTGATACATGATCTAATCAGTTTATTTGTTTTTTTTTCAATACTGTTGTAGCAATAAATATTTATATACATAGTATGGGTGCTAATAATATTAACAATCCAAAGGTTTATATTTATAAGGAAAAATTAGATACTGTAAAAAAATAATTTTAGATCTAGTAATCTATACTAAAATATATTTTTTTCAAAATAAGGGAATTCCATCTAAAATAATTTTATTATAAGAATTTTTTTCTAGTTTTTTAATTCTTAACAAAATTAAAAAAAAAGACTTTTTCCCGAAGCATTAAAACTTTTTTAATATAAGAGATATCTACATCATAATACCTGTATATATTTAGAGACTGTTGTGTAATATGCTCTTGGACTACACCATAACCAGGACAATTTTTAGCCGACATATTAGATGCAGTAAAAATAAATCTTTTTATATTATCTATTCTGTTTATTTGAAAAGATTTATCTAGATGCAATTGTGTTAACGCTATTTATTTACTTGATTTGTTGTAGGTGGTTAAATTAGAAAGGTGGTTCTATTAAAATTATATCTAAACTATTTTAGAATATATTATTTATAAGACTTTTTGCATATATACAAATTACGTATATAGAAGTTTTTAAGAGCTGTTTAAATATTCATTGCACCTTATTTTAAAAGCAAAATGGACTAAAAATTTGTTTTCCATAGGAGACTAATCCAGACGCCGCGTTTTTCACTACTACATCAGCCGACTTTTAAAAAGTTTTAATAAAGAAGCGACAAACTGGCATCTAGGGATCCTGAGAAGCAATCAAGGGCTTTAATGGACACCGTTCACGAAGAAAATAGGTAAAGGGGGCCTGTTATGCTAATTTAAGGGACTTGGGGGATATACGATATGATAGTCTAGTCTCTTAACTAATCGAGAAGAACGTTCGCGATAAGACTAAAGAAAACCGATATAAAATGCAAAAATTAACTGACATAATAAAGTAGAGATTTTTTTTTAAATACCGGCAATGAGCTGTGAGAAAGATAGTGTTTTATTTTTAGGCAAAGAGATCTTAGAAAGGTTGGCTTTAGAAGTAGAGATCTCAGCAATGATATATCTGAAGATGATGAGCTTGAAGACGAGAATCTGTAAGTTAAAATCCATATTATATTAGACTAATTTTAAAATTACAAACAAAAGACTATTATATAAATAAGAATTAGTAAGAATATGTAGATATATTTACTAAACAACATAATAAGGAGCGCTGTCTTCCAGTAAATGAATTTTGCAACATGGTAATTATTTTATAAATTTTGAGCGGCAAATGAATATCCTATGTGCCCATCTTTGGACATCCTGTTTTGCTATATGCCCAACCCACCTCTATTTCAGTTGTACCACAAGCCTTAGTATCCGTCACTTTATTTCTTCTACGAATTTCCTCGTTGCGAACTTTATCCCTTAAAGTCATCCCTCTCCATTGCTTGTTGGGTAGTTTGCAGGCTATTATTAAATACTTTCCTTTTTAAATACAGGATGAGTTTTTTAAAGTGTTATAATGCGATATGTCAAAAACGGCTGCAAATTTTTTTTTGACATTTGGGTGACATTCAAGTATACCGGGGGGCACTTTTTGTGATATTTTTGAGATTTGTCCCTTCACCCCCCTAAGAGAGGGGGAGGGTCACTTCCTTATTTTAAATGGAATGATGTGTTTTTTATTCTTAAATACGAATCTACATAAAATATGAAGTCTGTTTACAAAAAATTTTTAAAATTGCTCTGCTGGTTACGGAATTATGATCAAAAATGTTTTGATTAAATTTAAAAATAATTCGAATATTTTACCATAATAACAGCCGGTTGCCATGGAAATCCTACTGTTTATTTTACTAGTATGGATGGAAATGAAAATCCTAGTAACAGTAGGATTTCCATGGCAACATAACAAGCAGTGTCACATAAAAATTTTGACGTGTTATTAACAAGTAAATTGTGTTTAAAAAGAAAAAAATGGAAGCGAATTTCGGTGAGACTGGAGACCAGAAGTCGTATAACTGGTAGTCTAAAAAGTAAACGACGAAATCGGATTAAAACGCAAACAGATGAAAATAAGGCAGTTGCTGTATTAGGAGCAGTAGCCATTGATCCTCAAATCAGTACCAGGCGCCTTGTTTTAGATGCTGGAATTAGTCAATCATCAATTATAACAATTCTGCACTGGTACAAGTTTTATCCTTACCACATTACACTTCATCAAGAGCTTTACGGACATGATTTTGAGAATCGCATTAATTTTTGCACTTGGATTTCAACAAAAATGCGTGAAAATAACCATTTTTTGAGAAGCGTTTTTTTTTCTGATGAGGCTTCTTTTAATAATTGCGGGCAGGTAAGATTTAACTTATTTAAATTAGAACATATTCAAGTTTTGGTTGTTTGTTTTTCTAAAAGGTAAACAGGCACAACATGCATTACTGGGCAGCAAATAATCCTCACTGGATGAGAACTGTACCAAATCAATTTTTTCCAAGGTCATTTAAATGGACAGGTCTACACAGATTTTTTAAGAAATCAGTTAGCTCGTCTACTAAACCAAAATTTAAATCCTAACGTATGGTTTCAGCAGGACGGAGCTCCACCCCATTATACCATACAGGCCCGTACTTATTTAAATGAGATTTTTGAAAACAGGTGATTGGTCGAGGTGGTCCTGTCAACTGGCCTGCTAGTTCGCCAGATTTGACCCCCCTCGACTTTTTTTTATGGGGATTTATAAAAGACAAAGTAATGGCTAGTGCACCTACAACTCCAGAGGACATGAAGAACAGGATTCGTTTTGCTTGTTCATTAGTGACACCAGCAATGTTACAGCGGGTACGAAATTCATGTCAAGAAAGGATAAGAAAGTGTTTGGAAGTCGAAGGCGGTCACTTCGAACAGCTCCTTAGGCATAATACACGATAGACGATAAATAGTTAAAAAGTAGGAAATAATTTGTTTTTATTGTAGTAGAATATTCGAATTATTTTTAAATTTAATCAAAACATTTTTGATCATAATTCCGTAACCAGCAGAGCACTTTTAAAAATTTTTTGTAAACAGACTTCATATTTTATGTAGATTCGTATTTAAGAATAAAAAACACGTCATTCTGTTTAAAATAAGGAAGTGACCCTCTCCCCCTCTTAGGGGGGTGAAGCGACAAATGTCAAAAATATCACAAAAAGTGCCCCCCGGTATACTTGAAATGTCACCAAAATGTCAAAAAAAAATTTGCAGCCAAAATTTGTTTTTGACATATCGCATTGTAACACTTTAAAAAACTCACCCTGTATATGTATAGGCAATTCACGGGATTTAAGTATAAAATTTAAAAAGCTGCCCAGAAGAGGCCTACTCTTTTTGTTATTTCAGAAGATTAATATTCTTTGCCAAACTGAATTATTCTGTAAATATATTTTGAGACAATTTCTATGGGATGGTCGTTAATAGTTACAGTCCATTTCAAGACAAATTTGTAGCAATGTTCGATGAAGTTGCCGAACCATGATTTTGAGCTCTTCGTCTTTATCGACAATATCGTCGGTGTGTTAAGTATGTTAACATGTTAACTGCCGCGTGACATATCTGTCGTGCCTCAGAGGTAATTGTGTACTATAGCCGTCTGAGCCTTGTTCGGCGCTTCAGTCCTATATAAGTTATATGGAACTGAAAGAGCGCGGCTGTAACTGTCTAACACTAGTGTTGGTTTTTGAATTTGAGAAAAGCCCTGTGGAAATGTAGAGAACCGTGAGCCTTCAAAATCTGAAAATGTCAAGGCACTCAACCCCCGGCAACCAGAAGAAAAGTAAGTCCTGCCACGCGGTTGAAGAAATATAAATGTCAAACACTGTCAAAGGTGCCTGTCATGTCTTACAGAAATGTCAAAATAAAGCCGCATTCACAATGACTCGAGATAAACTGTTGCTAAACCAACGGAAGATAACACTGCGATAAATCACGTAGAATACAAAGTAAATTAAGTAATAGTCAACCAACACCAAAATAATAACTAAAAATAAAAACTAAAAATAAAATAAAAAAACAACACCTAAAAAATTTAAGTCCTCTCCCTGCTTTACTTCTCTTTTGATTGGAATCTTATCTGTTTTTAAATAATCATCTCTTATATGAATAGAAGCGTTATTATAGATATATTTAGTAAGGCGTGAGTGTCTAGAATCAATCCTTGCGTTAGAGACTCCAAAATTGCCAAAGTTTCGATAAAGTCAAAAGTCTTCTGGTAGTCGACAAAGACTAAATGAAGCGCTATATTATACTCTGTGGCTTTTTCAATAAAAGTATTAGTATTTGTAGGTGATCGATAGTGCTAAACCCTTCGATTCGTTGATATAAGTCCATCTTATTCGTCAACCGGTTAGTTATTTTTCTTGTAAGCAATGTATGTAAGTGTGTATAAATTTTGTGCCTATCTCCTTTCTTGTATAACAAGATGACTTCTGCATTTGGCCACTTAGCTTTCTGGAGCCTATACCTCCAAGAAGAAAGAATATTTTTAAAATTGTTAGATATTTCATATTTTCTGGTAGTCATCAACCTAGAAATAGAATATATTCTATATTAAGTTCAAGCTCATTCTACTTTACTAAATATGGTAGCAAATAGTTCTCGCACAGAATATTAAATCACTAAATATTTCATAAATAATAGGCTCCAGTTAAATTAACTACTGTAAACACTCCTAGCCATTTCAGGTTGGCTGTTGAGTGAGATAAGCAATATTTTAAGTTTTAATAAATACCAAAATCTCCTACTATATATACCAAACTGATTTTAAGGAAGATTGAAAAGGTAAGGTATCAGATTCCCGAGCCGCTACAAGACCATCTACGATTTTCTGTTTAAATTGTGACTTAGATTTATTATTGCACATTAATACATTGATTCCTGTACGATTTTATCGGCCCAATAAAAACACGATATGGTATAAAAATATCTATCTTAACTATTAATTTTTGTGTACACCTCGGCTTCTTAGTGCTCCTAAAAAAAGTACAACACTGGACCAGGACTATTGCTATCTACATCCACCACAACTATCAATTACAGAAACAGATGCACAACTGACTACATTACCCTGTGACTGTAACCGTACTACAAATAATGGCGATTCTAGTGCGTTATCGTCTAGAAGACCTAGCGCTATTATAGCGGCGTTAAGGAGACCTTCACAGGTAAGACATAATGTAGTGATTAAAATATTATAGTCTAGGTGTTTAACTAATGCGCTATTCTATAATAATCTAGGTTTTTACTTGTATTATTCACTTTTTATCAATAATAATGTATGAGCAATAATAATTAGGTATACAAATAATGGTAGTATTTGACACTTTTATATACATGATAAAATTATTATTGGTTTCACATAAAATTATTTAATTAACATTGAGAAAATGTATTTCATTGATTAACTTTACTACAGGTGGTAGCGCTTTCTGCAGCTCAAGCGGTAATGAATCAACGGCGCTATCTTTTAACCATGTTTGACAACTCCAATCAAAACTTACGAAAAGAACATAACAAGTTTGAAAATATTAAATGGCGATTTACCAACAGACTAGAGGAGTAAGTCCTATTATAGCTGTAAAATTTTAATTAAACGTTTTTTTTTATTTCTAGGAATGGATTCACTATAATTCTCTCAGCATTATACGCAAAACTATTGGTAGTTTTAGGTATCGCTTTTCCTATTATTGAAGTTATCTCTGATGAAGTACCCTCTTTTTACTATCAAGGTTTTTATTTGTACCTATATATAGGAAGCATTATTTTTATTACTTATGAATATGTGAGTTTTGTCAAAGAGAGGGCAGTTAATGATATTATTAAAACATTTAGTAAGTTATCTATTTAAAAACGTTGTCTGTAAATGTATATAATTTTGTATTTTTTGAGATGATAGTGAAAAAGGAGAATGTTTAACCAATTTTTATCCGACTAGACCAGCAAAGAAGTATGGTAGTTTTTTTTTAAGATTAGGAGCCATCGGTAAGTATGGACATATAACGTCGAACGGTCATACATTTATCTGTATATGGAAATTCAAATTTTATACATATATTATTAAAGTGTGCCCATGAAACAATTAAAGTTAATGTTAAATTTACCAAAAATACTAAAACGTCGCCTTTAATCGAATTGCAAATCACGAATTCAACGGGTTAGTGCTAATTTATCCTGGAATCTAGGTAACAATCTTCAATGTAATTCCTAATATTGGCATTAGTTGAGGCAAAACTGGTATTTACATATTTTATTTCAACAACTTATTTTTAGCTTTTGGTATTGGAAGCATGGTATATTCGGGGTTAGAGTTTGGCAAATATTTTGAGTTTAAACATGTACCAGAATGTAATTATACGAGCTTACAAGCTGTAACGCCTGCTATGAGAATGATCTTGACTTTGTTGCAAGTTCAATTTATTTTCTTAAACCATAAGGTTAGACTTATTATCCTATCGGCCTTATAGCTACATTATATATCTTTCCTTTATGTTTTTAGGATGTAGAACTTAATAGACACAAAATAATCGGGAGATTTGGACTAATGCATATGATAGCCACAAATCTTTGTGAATGGTTACTGGTTTTGGTTGAAGAAACTCAACATGAAATAAATCATTTATCAGGTGAATTTATTATGTACGATATAAAACAAATATCTAAATAATGTTTTACTTACAGAACATAGACATGTTATAAATAATAAAACTAATATATCTGCAGAAACCAATTACTGCCCAGAAGGTAGACTAATGGGTTCACTCGTAACCAATGCTAGCCCATTTTTATTTCCTTGTACTATTGAATATAGGTATATTATAAGTTTTTTAAAATTATATCTTTTTATTAATTTTTTTTGGCTTCATTTTGCTTTTAGTTTAATTTGTGCGGTTATTCTTTTTGAAATGTGGAAGCATATACGCATAAATAGTGAACCTGAAAAAAAAAGGAATGGAAAAGGAGTATGCAAAAACAAAAATGGTAATATTTAAAAAATAATAATTATTTTTCTTAAAAATACATTAACTAATAAAAATGTTTTGTCAGATGATTTTGCATATACGAATTCTGGACATCACTTTACAATTGATTGTTCCAATTCTCATAAGGGTCTATTTGCTGGTAAGTAGATAACAAGTTAGTTTTGAATTTCGGTGATTTTGGAACCAATTTAACAGTTTTACCTAAAATTTATGAAAACGATTATTTACATTACGAAAGCGTTACGGAAAGTGTGATCGGGCGAGGCGAACGGTAGTTGAGAAGGAGAAATGAATTAGTGGAGATAGAAAAAGAGAGAGAGTTACGGTCTGTATAGTACTGTAGAAGCAAGAGAGATCCGTGCGGGCGCACATTTTTCTTTCTATCTTACTCTCATAGCTGGTGTTGAAATAAAGAAGTTTTTCTTCAGTCGTGCTGTCTCAAGCGCACAATTTTTTTTTGATATTCACGACTTTTATATTTTTATAATTTTAGGAATACTGATTATTGTGTTAACAATAATCTCACTCGTAATGTTCTTTGTCATAACTGAAAAAGAAAATGAGTCGGGAACATCAAATAACTACGCCGAGTTTCAAGTAAATGTTGTGGAATTATCTCTTTATATTATAACAACCCTCGCTGTTATCATCGCTATGTTTCAGCTCAGAAATCTAAAATATGCAAGAAAAATTAGTAAGATATTCTTTCACTTTAACAATTCGTCATAATAAAGATATTTATTATTTCCAGGCCATTCAGGCATGGGACTGGATAATATGCTACTTGCCGTTGCACAAACGGGAATGTTTATTTATTCCTTATTTTCTATTATTGGTTGGTATTTTACCATGAAAGACGAAATACCTGTCGGACTTATTGCTGATATATTTTCACTTACCCAAACCTGTTTGCAAGTAAGTAATTAATATTTTTAAATTATTTTTTAGGAATTTGTTTTATTTTTTAGACAATATTTATATTGGATGCTTGGTGGAGAAAGTGTAAAAGTCTTACTCAAGCTAAAACTAAGCCTGGTAGAGAACTAATCATATTTCTAATGATTGCCAACATGGCCATGTGGAGTATTAACACGTTGGAGAAAAACAGAGCTGAGTTTAGACATACGCATTTAAAATTTTATGGTAAGTTTATTCTTATAAAATAAAAGTATTTCTTGAATTTAATTTGAAGCTTTCACAAGGTTTTTTCCTTTGTATATTTTTATATGTCGCACGAATTTATATTAAAAATAATTATTTAAATTCTGATCTTTTTAGGTGACTGGGCTTGGACGATTATTACTCATATATCAATGCCATTGGCTATATTTTATAGATTTCATTCAACCATATGTCTCTTTGAAGTATGGAAGAGCGCCTATAAAATTAAATCAAATTTTAAAAATCCCTTATTTCCAGTAACGCAATACGATCAAAACGTTTAATTTGTAAACAAATGAAATAAAAGTTAGCCGCCGAATATTTTACTAAACATAATATGCGTATTAAAATTAGAACTGTATTCCATAAAAAAGTTTTAATAGTACATCTGACTATATCGAAAGTATTCATGGTCTCAGGTGGCCAGCTTTCTCAGACCTGAAAATGTACGTCTTAACAGCTTTTGAGATTACAAGAGGGATACGAAAATGGAGAAAAATTGCGTTTGTTTTGTTTGGTGTATGAGTTGTGCTTTTGGAAATGTAAAACTTTTCTCTTTTGGATGATATAGTAATGATTTGTGTAAAAGATATATATATCAAGTAAAATTGGGATATATAATATGTACTATTATTAATTATACGTATATTAATAATATGTACTATTAATGTTTTTATTTTCCTAGAAATATATTATAATTTATATATTTAATAACAAGTTCAAAATAAAGAATCTATACAAAACTGCTTTAAGTCATGTTATCTTAAAAAAAAAAACCAATTACGTTAAATTTAATTTATTCTTGGTGTACCGGGTATTTGGTATTTAATGTTGGTATCAGATATAAGAAGAATTCCAAAATTTAAGTAATAAAATAATTTATTGAACTTCTAATGTATCATATACGAACCCATTTATTACAATTACTTAAGACTACTAAAAACATGTTGATTAAAAAGTGTGTGTCAAACATTTTAGTCTTTATATTAACATTTCTGCTTAAAATCGTTCCAGAAATGTTTTCTTCAAAATATAAAATACCATTAAGTATCCTAACAAAAATTATTAAAGGAATTACTGAGCTCTTAAGGAAAGGAAACGAAAAATGTAAATCATAATTTTTGTTTTAGTAACCTAGTCAATTTCCTTGTGAAAATACCATCTCTCCCAACTAAATAAAATAACCGTGAGCCATTAGCCATCAGCAGCGGCAAAAACCAATAAAGGAAATGATAAATGTAATAGAAATCGAATTAAGGGGCGAGTGAACGAGGCGCCACCGTCGGCCCCCCGAGGCCCCTTTTGCTTCATCTAATTTCAAACGCAAATTGTTCATAAACGCAGCTCATATCCGGAAGGGAAGCTTGCCAAAATGGCGAAGCGATGATTTTGGCCCGGCCGTTCGGTCGCTTGGATTTCGCAATTTAAGAATTTTAGGATAGACTTTTAGACAGACAAATTTTACAAAAAGAGACTCTCTTTTGTTTTTTTGTTTATAACCTTTAGTAAGCAGCGTTCTTTTAGAGGTTCTCAATTTTGAGTTGACAATACTGCTTTATTTGACGACGATCCTCCCAGCAATTTTGTACAGTCTTATACCTAGTCTCAAACTGTCCTAGAACGTTTGCTGTTGCCTGGTCTTCTGTAATGATTACGAAGGGTCTATATTTGCCTGTAAATCTGTTTCAGGCCCAAGTTCAGCGCACAGCTAGCACGGCTACTGCTACCCCGATTTTTGATCGTGTGGCCGCAATGTATTATACTGAGTAGCCGCCTAGCAGTTGATAGTCTCAACTAGACTAGTCTCCCTCTGCACTGAAATCATTAATTCCTTAAGGAATTGTGACGGAGACGATTCTGTTAACAAGGGTAGTGTCATCACCAAACAGCCACGGGTCAGATACAAAAAAAGCATATTTAACGATATTAATGCAAATAAAAAACAAGAGAGACTCCAGTTCCGACGCCTGAGGAACTACATGAGGATATCTGATGTTTCGGTGTTGTATAATGTCTACTGTCTACGACTCGTGAGGTAGCTCTGCCTCAGATTCAATTACACATTCATTTACACCAAAGAATCCTAGTTTGTCCACCAGGACATCCACCAAGGCCAGGGTTCTTGATTTTTTGAGTCGGAAGCCATATTGATGAGTGGCGGAGAAACCATTTTCCTCAATGGACTTCTGTAACAGCAGTGCTCGTCAAGCAGTTATTGAATATTATTGACAGTTTCAAAATAAATGGACTACTCGTTACAGGACATTTATAGAAGTACACAGACAATTTCGGGAATATGATCTGCGTGATTATCTTTTCGATTGGGGAGTGAACTCTCCAGCGGACTTGGCAGTAGACAAGTATTCAAGATCCAACTATCAGTGTGCGTCGAATCTGTCTACAGATTGTCTTTTCTACATTTATCTACAGAGACAAGTCGGAGTACCGCGGATGACTGACGAATCTTAAAACGTGAAGGCTTACATGCGTATCATTATCGTAAGATACAGGGTTTGCTTAAAGCAGATCACTATACTTGTCTAGTTTATTCTACCTGGATATTAAGACCGTCTCATCTTAATCTTTATTTCTACAGAACAGTCCTCTAGACAGATGAAGCGACAGATTCAAGATGTGGTATAACAAATTTGAGAAAACTGCATAGGTGAGAACCATACGTCCAAGTAATTTTCAACATGAATTTTCTGTTAACGTTTGAACTACCCTAGTCGATGATTTGTTGATTGGTCCTACAAGTTGAATGTAAACAGTTACCTTCAATTTCTTATGGACAAACTGCAAGGACTTTTGAAGTATGTCCCATTGATAATTCTCCTACATAAGTGATTTTCAAAGGCAAGATTTATTTGAATGTATTCAACAGGCTGCTTAACAAATACAGCAAAATAGGGGCCAAATACGGATAATTACGTCTTCTGTTGGCTTATTTCAAACGCCTTCATTCAACAAGGAATGGACATTTTTAAAATATTATCAATTGTTATTTTTTTAAATAAAATAATTTTTTATTTACTTTACGATTTTTTTAGTATAATTTTGAATAATGATACATGTGCGTATAACTTTAAAATAAATAAAAATGGATATACAAGTTTTGCGTTTTTTAACTTAAAAGAAAGTGTACTTAACGCTTTACAAATTTGAACATAACAATACGGGACACCTTGTATATGAATATCTCAAATATCTTGAAGAAGTGTTCAAACTCCTAGATAAACAAATCTTAAAATCCGATCAGACATATGCAAGTTCCTTCTAAACTGATCATGCAACTCTAAAATGGCATCTTCCTTTCAAAAATCTGAAGGGTCAAGTAGCAAGATGGATAGAGAGGCTTTAATACAGAACACTGACTAGAAGAACAAAAGGAAGATCCCGATATGCAGCCAGTCCTAAACTGGATTAATAAAAGAAAGAAGCCGAATTAAAAAGAAGTTGTCAACTATTCTCCCAATGCCAAGTCCTATTACGCACAATGAGACTCTCGGTGGAAAATAATTGACCACGAAGGAAGAGGGAAGAAAGCAAATTGTTGCGAGTGTCGGATTTCAGAGTTGTTAGAGAAACGTGTCAGGAGAACATCTTGTTGTAACAAAGACCTTGGGAAAAGTGAGGAAAAAATTTGACTGAGTGAATAGCAAGGGACTGGCGGAATATTGGCGCTACTCTTGTAAGGTAAATAAATCTTTCAAGCAGTCTATACGTGTGGTATGAATCTGTTGACTAGTTAGGCGCATCTAGTGTTTCAATTCACATTAAAACATTTCTAAATGTCACCTTTTTACATACCTTAAATTGGAAAATACTAGTTTACAATACATTTTTATAATAATATTTTATTAATATACATTTTAAAATAACTCTGAATGGGAGTAATTTACAGATAAATTACCAAATCCAAAAAGCAAAAATAAAGTCCTAATAGTGGAGGCTGTGCGCGCAATTAGCGGAAATTCATTCGCTGCAAACAATATATTTTTATCGCTTCGTACCGGGAACAAATCGGTGCAAAAATTGCCGGACAATTATCTCTGAATTATTCTCTGAATTAATTGGATTTTACATTTATAGAAAATCATGAACTCATAGCGATTCGTTTTTTGCAAAACGAGCTAAGCGGTTATATATCCTTATTAATTTATTTGATCTATGAATTTTTTGATTAAGGCATCCTCTTAAGCTAAAATAAAATCGATGGTCTCAGTAGTTCAATTACCGACCTGTCATGGGCATGGTCATGTCTGACTTATTTTTTTATAAAAAATTACATATTAGCACATATAATATAAACGATCACAAACAGTCATAAAAGTATTTAGATAGAACAAAACATATAAACAAACTAAATTTTCACACTAAAATATTACAGAAGTCCTCAAGACAGTCATGTCAGTCAGACAGGTAAGATTGAATCAGAGCAACACTTTCATTATTAAAATTGTAGGATCCTAGCAAGACAATATCTATAACCACCGTCATCTATTTGCAAAATCGACCAACTTATGGAAACCAAAAGATTGCAAGAGGAAACAAAGTTGCCTAAAGTTACTATTATTGTTATGAAACTAAACATAATTACCTGTAATGTTATTCAAAATCTTAGCCGAAAGCTGGAAAAAGGCATCAAAATTGCCCAGGAGTGATCTCTTTACAGTAACTTACTGAGTTGACGATTGCATCAGGTAGATACCAGTTATTTCATATGTAATCTCTTCAAAATTCGAAAATTGATTCATGTCGAGGCTTCTTAAAGCACTGCCATTTTTAATGCATACTACCACACCTCCATGGTCATCTGTTTATCAGCAAAAATCAGAACCAGTATTAAAATCATGTATCTGAAAACTAAAAAGTTCAAGCTTGTTCAACCAATGCTTATTCACACAGAAAAAATTATTATCATTCTCCCCAAAGATTATTGAAACTTCAGATATCCTATTACGTATCTTTGTGTATTAATATGCAATACATATATCTTAAAATTAGAAAAAATATGCTTGTTTGTTGTTTATCCTTGGTTACAGAGTCTTATCTAAGGACATTCCCCTGTCTGCGTTTCGGCGTTAAAGGTTCAAAAATGGTTTACTCAACTTACTTTAGAATTACATCCATAATCTTGTCCTTAATTCTATAAGGTGCGCCAAGTTTAAAGAATTTAATTTGCCTTCAAGTTATTCTTCTTGAGAAACTCGAGGATATATTCTGCTTCTATCCCTTTTGAGATCCTTGACATAAAAAAGCAGCCAAGTTTTTTTTTGCAGCCTTTAAGATAACGGCCTTTTTGTTAGGCCCTTGTCGATTAATTGCTCATTATCTCATTTTCCTTGATTTAACCTAGATCTAAGGAAAATCAGTCAAGACATATTGATTCCAACTTGTGGTGTTTTGTCTTGTGATGCGAATATCTGAGTATGATGTGAATATCCTAGTAAGTCTGCCTTTTCCATTACGGTTATTGCATCTTTCAAAGTCAATGGTGGAATTTTTGATCTACAAATAATCTACATGTGCAACTTTCTATGTGCAGCTTTTTCTACCTAGACCAGATTGATCTTCATCCATTTGGATAATGCGACGTTTATTGTTCACTCACTTATTATATTCTTCTTTACAAGTATCGCTCATCTGCAGGCATTTCTCAGGATAATAAAGTTGACACGCTTTGCAGGGCTTGGATGTTGACGCCATTTGCGATAAGCAGCATTTTTGTTGTTGACTGCCTTGGTACAAGTTTTATCGAATCACGATTAACCCTGTGAAAGAATTGCTTCTATTGCAAATGCGCTTTTGTTAGTGGCCACAATTAAAGTATTTTTTTAAATTACTGTAAATTAAAATTTAGTCAAAAATTATTTTTTTGTGCGTGTCAAATTTTTCGCTAAAAACAAAATTTTTTTTAAAGAGAAATCTCGTCAAGGATTTTAAAATT
Organism: Anthonomus grandis grandis; assembly: GCF_022605725.1. NCBI lineage: Eukaryota > Metazoa > Arthropoda > Insecta > Coleoptera > Curculionidae > Anthonomus > Anthonomus grandis. Next base: position 36,347,419 of record NC_065552.1, read on the forward strand.
TCGGCAGAAAATCTCTTAAATAGAATAATGAAGACATGTGTAGAATATTCTTCATTGTTTTTGCCGATGGAGACTAATAATTTCAAGAGAATACTGACAGCTTCTTTGCCTGTGTTGCAAATATACAAAAAATTTAAATACAGGGTTTTACAATAATATAACCTAAATAACCTAAATTGGGACCCTTAAACAAGATGATCTACTTAAAAAAAGACCCTATAGGTGAAAATAATAAACTAAATATAGGTAGAGCCCTAAATAAAGCAAACAACATAATTTACATTTACATTTTTATAATAATATCCCAAATAAATAATAAACTGTTGAACTTACAAGAACAAAATATACTGTACTTAGTTTTTAATGTCATTCTTAGAAGGTCTGGTAGAAGAAATCCCAATAATTGCAGGTTTCGTCGACAACGAACCAGTTGTAAAAAACGGTTACGCTAGTCGCGAAACCCGGAACTCATGAGATCCATAGGTAAAATGTCTGAAGAATATAAAGCCTGTAATGTGAAATAAAAACCTTTAAACCAATAGCGCAATGAATAATAGAATAAATATTCTATTAAAAACCTTACCTTTTTTTAATAGCACAGAATTGGGAAATTACTTATCACCGTTCGTCTGAATTATAATTAGTAAAGTAAAGTGGAATATTGCCACTCATATTCGATACTCAACTCTTAAAATTAAGTTCGGAGTATTGGCGCGAGATTTAAATTACACATAAATAGTTGTAAATAATAGCAAAAAATAAACCTTTGTAGTAGTCGTAAATGATCGTCTTTTCGTAGTGTAAGTGGGTAAATAATTAAGTTGACTATTTCTCACTGTTTTAATTCTCACCTAACGAACGGTAACAACGATACAATACTTTTAAAAAAATTAAATTTAGAATATAAGGATAATATTTGCGACTTGCGAGTGTATAGCAAGGTCTGTTAGTCAGTAGCATATTAGACTAGGGTAATAGGTATTATTAGCTAGTATCAATATTCCTTTAGCATAAATAAATATCAATAAAGGACGAACAAGCATCTATAACGTTCATTAAAATTAACATAAACCTTTAAGCAAATTCTCAATGGAAGTAAGTACCACATATTTTCTCCATTTGGTTTTTGTTATTTTATAATTTTATTTTATTCTAATTATAAGATAGAAAATTATGTATATTAACAATTTTATAACTAAAGTGTAGTAAAATTAACGCAACTAAACCTTTATGAGGCAACTAAATTGAAAATCGATAGAGCCTCGCTGGATTTAACTTAGGGTAATAATAATGAAAAAGCGAAAAACAACCGCATAAAGTTGGTTTTATTTGGCGGTTTTTTTAATAAAAATCCATTATATAGGGATAAATATCATTATATAGAGCAATTTATTGTATTATTTTTTTTAAAATGTATCTAAGATATAACTTTATACTGTAAATACTTATATGTAGATTAAAATTTAATAAATAAGAGTTAACAGAGTATAGTTTTATATTTTGCATTGTTGCCAATTGAAAAATTTTGCTAAAAATCTGTCGCGAAATTGGATGAAATTATTTTTTTTCCGTCTTTGTTTGTAGTTTGCATGTATACCTCTGTTATCACTAGCTCGCTATTAGCCTTCTGATTGTTTTTAGAAGAATAGTATAGTATAGAAGCTGACTAGTTGGTTGAACTAGTGTTAAAATAAGAGTTATCATCATACAAAAAAAAACATATGTAATTTTATATATTTTATTTACCTTATTAATGCTAGTAGATTTAACTACCGCAACGTTGGTTGAAATTAAAAAAGTTTTTTTTCTTATTCTTTTCAATTTAAATAAAAAATAAAGTTAGGTAGGATATTGAAAAGAAGAAACGAGCAAGAGATCGATAAATAAAACCTCATCTCCTAGGTACATAAAAAATCTATTATATCTCAAGTAAATTATTTTTAATAAAATATATATTTGATTTGTTTTTAGGTAAAACCAATTTCAATAGCCATGTTTATAAAAATCACCCTACATGTAGCTAACTTGATGTATTTATCATTTAATATAAAATTGTTAAAAATTACAAAAATATTTTAATTGCAAAAGTAGATGCATAATTTATTGTGTTAGTATTTGGGCTTGTTGTGTGCCGTGTGACTTGTTACTATTAGTCGTATAAAAACAATTTAACCTTTTAGATTTTTAATTTGATAACAGCCTTAATATAACCATTTATAATTAGTTTCCCGTTTAATATACTCTAAACTATCCACAGTGAAAACAGCCACTAATAAAATAACTTCAAACTCAATCAAATAGGCCACATATTCCATTATACATACTCATACTGATAACCAAATTACGACATAACTTTGTGTCCCACATTAGCCCTTGTTGTCTCAGTTTAACTGATTCCAATTTAATTATTGGTTGTTTAGAGGACCTGTAATTTTCACTTTGATGTCCTATTACCTAAATATTGTTTATAATTTGTTCGACGCTGGCTTCCTAAATTTAATTGGACATTATATGTTATGCGCCTATAGTTTAGAATTTTTTGTAATAGCGTGCGTGCTAAAGTTTGGACATAGGAAGTGGTTTTAAGGTCTAACATAGAGAAATTTAGGTGCAGCAAATGAAATTGTTGACTTTATTATAAATTAAATTTCCTAATAAAATATTTGGTATTTTTATTTTTAAATAGATATACAGAATGTGAGCTATTTTATTATTTAACATATTAAAGATAATAAAATAATAATTAGAATTAACGCTTATAAAATGAAGATTATTGTATTATAATTTTTAAAATAAATATCTGTTAGAGTACTTGTGGATATTTTAAAATAGATTTAAAACAACCGCTTAAAAAACTGTCAAGAATATACATTTCTTGAAAATCTGCGTAAACGAACGAATTTAATTTTCTGTAAGCAACGACGCTTTTAAATCTAGTTATGAAGCCATCTTAATTAACGGTTTATTATACCTGGCGGGTATAAGGGGAATGTAAAGAAATAGGGCAGTCTAATGGTGTTGCCATATTATTATATTTCGGCGATTTCATGTCATATTTTAATTAGAAGAATATTAGAAATCGTCCACTGATAGCATAATAAAAACCCGATATAATAAATTGACCGTGCGCGACGCGACATACTTCAGTTCAAGAATGCGACTACTAGAGATGTATATTTTTACTATATTTATTTACATCTATTTAAATTACGAACTTTACTTCACTGAACTGACAATTATTGGCGATGCGATTGCTTATATACTCGGCAGAATGCTGTTCCGGAAGATTCTGGCTAGCCTTTGAGACATCGTGCGGTGTCCCACTGTGTCATTCGAACACACGCGGATAATTAGCTGGATTCTCGGTGTTTACAATCTCTTCGTTATCGTATTCTAAATGTGGCGTTACTAGTGCATTATTCAACTTCAATTACATGTAATTTAACCAAGTATTAAATATGCTTTGTTTAAAATTGTCAATCAAAAAAAGTCTCAATCTAAGATCTTTGTACTTGGGTTTCTTCTCACCTATATATAATATTTATAAAATAGTCGAACGTACCACAGAAGTGTGCGGTGATGTAGTAGAGCTAAATATATTCCTGTTCGTAATTCCTTAGAAAGCTTAGAACCACGTTATCCACAACTGAATGATATTTGTTGATCACGTGCTATACAATATACCTTTACACTTTTGCTAGTGAGTGAAACATTTGAGCCACAATCTGCAGTATTCAGCACAGTACAAATTCTTTTAATCTATTGGAAAAGTTGGACTAACTTAAACAAGCAAAATAATGAGTATAACAAAAAGGTCCATGCACACCTCAAGTATATAAGGATGGTTATCTTTGCCTGTAGACTTTGTACGTTTTAATTTGTTGATCCTATTAATGAGATCATTAAACAAAAGTTTCACACACATTTCAGATCCGATGGAAAACTAACTGCACGTGCGTTCATACGATTATAATATATCAAACTGTAATTATTATTCTTTTATGCAGAAGTAACTCTTGAGGTTTAGTACACTTATTTACTAATAACACGTAAATTGTAACACAACTGTATAGTTAGCGATAAAAATTATGAAAGTAGTAATTATGAATTTATAAATTAATACCACTAAAAAAAAACTTTTCTAAAAGAAAAATTTAACTTAAGATTAAAGATGCTTTATATTAATGCCAAGAAATATGATCCGCGACATCTAATATTGGCATAATTCTCTCATTTTTATTCGACAAATCTAATTTTACCTAAACAAAATTTTTCTCGAAATATCTTTACGCCTTAAGTCGAAACTTTTTAATTTGCTTTTTCTAAAACTCTGTTTATATTTTTCTTTGCTCTTTGGTTATTATATAGTCGGTAAACTTAAAGCAACTTTGCAAGAGTAATTAAAAAAATAGATCGTTTTCAAGGAACTTTTAAATGAATAAAAAATGTTTTAATAGGATTTTGCGTAACCTAATATTACTTAACCATAAGATTACTTCTTTCACCATTTCACCTATTTTAAGCACGTATAGACAAGTTTAACTCTATTGTACTGTTGGATGTACATTGACTATTTATATATAAATTGAATTTTATTTTAAATATAAATAATGGAAGCATATTGAAAACAAATTTGATACCAACTGTTTACCATAATTCTGAAATGACACAAGTGGGCCCACCGCACGACGTCTCTGGAGATCAGTGGAAAGTCTGAATCTTTCGGAACCATGGTCAGTCAAGTATATAAGAAGCCGCGTTTCCGGTGGGAGCCAGTTGACAGTTCAGTGCAGTGCAATTGGGAATATTACTTTTTTTGGGAATATTATTAGTAAATAAATACGGTGAAAATAAATACTTCTATTGGTCGTAAATGATCGTGTTTAGTAGTATAGATGTCTAAAAAAATAGGTTGACAATTTTTGTGAATTGATTGATTTAAATCACACCTAACGAACAATAACGAAAATCATTATTAATTCAAAAAAAGTCTATATTTGTTAAAACAAATCATAGTATTTATCAAGAGGTTCTAATAAAAATATATTTTTACACTGCAATATTTTATTATAAATTTTAATAGAAAAATAACAATCCAAGCGGAGAATTTATTTATTATTGAATCGCTTCTATGTATAAAGGGGAAATATTTTGTAAATTTTAATTTTTTGATGTAATCGTACAAATTTTAGAAAAAAATTAAATGTTAAGAGTACCATTTTACTGTTATAAGTTATATAAATTATTTAAAAGGTTTTATCCTTACGAGAATAAATGAAAGAATAGTGTGTGTATAATAAAGCAATTCTAAGCTATTTTATAAAACTTTTATTCATCATTGTGAAAAATCGGCTCAAGCATATTAAGTATATGAGTATAAGTTGGAATATACATATTTTTTAAAAATGTTCGGATTTTAATTTCTTAACGAAACGTTTCTGATCAAAAATCTGACCAATCCCTAGAACATTGAAAGGCTTGAATTAGTAACGACTTTGTTTGAGTTCAGCATGTACATAGGGGCAGGAGGGGGTGTTTTGTTTACAAACATATATTTTGATTCTTTGTTGTCAAGTTTACACGCATTTTCAAAAGAGGAAATTTTCAGCTATATATCAACACATATAACAAAGTTAATTTAACTTATTAATTATATTAAAAGTAAAAAGTAAAAATAGATTTATTTTATTCTAAGAGTAAAAATACCATCTTCAAAGCAAAAAAAAAATTATTAATATTTTTATTTCTAAAACAGTTTAAAAAAATGAAAATGCAACACCGCAGGCAAAAGCAAGTTTTGTGTTTATACTCGGCATTTTGTGAAGTTTTGTGTTTTTTCTTTAGTTTCTGGTTGAAAAAGGAAAAATGTTGAGTCGTTTCGGGATTTTTGTAAATTGTTGCGGTAATAAAAATTTGTGCCGTTTATGCCGCACCATGAGAAAAAGGCGATTTGACCGATCTTTTGAAAAGTAAATACCGATATTGTCATAACATCATATCAAGGGACAACCGTCCTCATAAACGTGGAATAATAAAATAAAGATTCGAATCGCCAACTCTAATTCGCCTAGGGTCGATAAACTGACAGTTACTACTCCCAATTTAGGGATTTATTAATAATTTGACAGGTGACATCTAGTATTAAATGTTTTCTACTTTACCGATTTGACTTTGGCGTATTTCGCGTGTGGCAGTGAGGGCATCCATGAGCATTCGGTTTCATTTTGTTTATTTATTTTTAATTTTTTATTGCAAAATCGATATTTGTTTTGAACAAAACCTTTCCTAAGGTAATTTTGAGGGCAAAAAAAACCAAAACTATGCACATATTTGCCTTATTCAACAATTTATAATCTTATTGTGTTAAATCTAAAATGAGATTTAAATTTGTTCCATCTTTGTCGTTCTTCGTTCTTCCATTTCCGTGTAGCCTGGCGTAGGCGTTAAGCCAATTGTCATTTGGCTGTTCGCGTCGAACGTAAATTTGTTGCTACGAACAATTAAGGGCCGATTAACATGTGGCGTACGTATTGCGAAACTAAAACTAATAAATTAATTCCGCCGTTTTGCCGTGTAAATTAATTTGGTGCAACAATGGCTGTTAATATAGGTAGGGGATTTGGCCGGTCGAATGATATCATTTTCGATTAACGCTATACAATAGGTCTTAAATAGATATATGTAACATAAGCCTCCTAATTATGCGAGTAAATGATACTTGATAATGTGTTGAGATTAACTATTTTATTTCTTACAGGTTACATTTTTGTGTTTTTATGGCACTCTTTTTTTATTAATTAATAAAGCTTTATTTTTCATATCTTTTCTTTCTGGAAATTTTTTCATGGAACTTTTGTTTTTTTAATCAAATAAATAAAATAAAAGTTATTTTGCTATTATTTACGATATTATGTTGTTTACTATTTTTTTTGCAGCCATTTATTGAAAATCATAACTCAAGCACGTATATAGGCCCTTAGAAAACATAAAAACTATTAGGGTTAAAAATGTGTCTACTTTTTTAATGTATTTTTTGCATTTAAAAAGTTATGCATGACTGGAATTGTCTTGGGGTTAATTGTAACTTACTTCAGTATTTTCAGTCAACACTTTAACAATGAGACTTATTTTTCGGTTGTTAGTGTTAGACCAAAAAAGAACAGGAAGCCATGGTTTACACAGGAATTGAACATTTCTTCCAAAATCTTAGATTAGGTTATGAAATTCTTTCTAAATAACAATTTATTCTTGACTTATTTTAGCAAATATTATTCCATCTATCGCAAATCAATTCAAGCAGCTAAACAAATATTTTATAATATCGGCAAAAACTTCAAATAAGCAAAGTGAATTTTGGAAAGTTGTCAATTATTTCAGGGAGTTTAGCTCTGGTCATCCTTATTTTTCTTTTTTCAATTTAGGGGCTAATGATATAGGTAAACTCATTCTACTATTTGATAAATGAAAAATTAGTATCTAGTATTATAAAGACTATTGACAGTCCTGTATCAGACTGTTTTTAATTTAGGCCTGTCGATTTTGAGGAACTCTAGGAATTCAGTCAATTTAAAGTCAAAAATGCTTTATTAATCCAAAAAACATATATATTTTCGTTGACAAAGCATGGGTAAGACTATAAAACTAAGCTGAAAGTAAGAGATAAAGCTAAAAAATGTAAATAAAACAGACTAAGCTACAACTTTACATATAATAGATAATATATAAAAAACACAAAAAAATATTAAACACTATCTATCACTATGTGATCCCGATAGAATTCTTCTACACTATAATAAGTATTGTTTAGGAGTTCTCTCTTCAACAGTCTACGAAAGATCAAAAGCATGAAAGAGTTCTCAGAGCAATGAGTAAGTGATTATACAATTTACGTCGCTCATATATCAATGATCTCTTGACCAACGCTGCTTTTGGTTTTGGAAAAGGCAAATTGGAGACCTATCGCGTTAGTGCCATGGATTCGAATATGATTTTAAAAATAGGGAAACAGGTTTCCAAAACACAGATTGATGTCAATATTGACATTTTCTGATCCGCAAAATGAGGCCTACAAGATTCTCTCTGGTGGAATTAAACAATTTTTTAACTACCTTAAGGTCTTGAGATATTTTAAACCTGTTCCTTATTTTAAACCCACTCCCTGCCACAGGATGAAAGTATCATCAGTAAAAAGAATAAAAATGCCAGGATGTTCAAGTAAACTAGATTGTTTATATAAAAGAGAAATAAAACCGGTCCCAAGGCAGAATCATGTGGGACTTCATATTTCACACCACACTAGAGTCATCTAGATGGGACGGAAACAGACCGCAGAACCAAGACGCATTAATACTGGTAGATAGAGCATCCAGAGCATTGACAGGTGAATGTAAGAGAACCCAAGCAGAAATTCCATCAATTCCACTTGATCTTTTGTCCCTAACTTTGAAATCACCTTCCAATTTTTTCCCTGTTAGTGTCAAAAAAAGTAAACAAACCCCTATAAGAAATACCTTTAAACTTTTTCTAATAGGGTTATTTGAAAAGCAAAGTTTCAAGACCAAACCGGAAATAATGAGGATTAAAAAAAAATGAATGACAAAGACAGGAGAATAGGCTAATTTTCGGCGAAGTAATTAGAAATGCTCCAAACGAGTTCAATTTTCGTTTACGGTATTGTCAATTAGCGAATAGACAACATTTTGAACACTTTAAAGGCACTTTAAAATGCTAATCGTCGTGTTCGAGTATATTTCCGAAAACAAGAAAGAGTTTTAATTAGTTTGGGAAATTTCAACCAATTGGATATACCACCACCAAAATATTTGACAAAAACACCTGTACCAATGCCACATTTTTGCACCAGATGCAGCATTTTCTTTGAATTCCTACTTGGAAGACAAAAAAAAAATCTTTAATTATAGGATAAGCAGAGGCAGAAGATGTATAGAAAATGCTTTTGGTATCCTAAGCCAAAGGTGGAGGATGCTCAGCCGCCCTATTAAAGCTAATGTGGATGTGGCAGAGGTACCATGCAGGGTACCATTATCTTACGTAATTTTCTTTGAGATTCTGAGAATGACATTTTGCCAGAAAACAGAAAGTATTTCCCAACAGTTTTCTTAAACTAATAACTACGGCAACTAATTTTGACAGAAATTTATTTTCAGTACATGGATGGTCACTTAACTTAAATTTTGTTAAAATAACATATTTTAAACGTATAATTATTATGGTAACTTTCACAATTGCTAAGTTTGCTGATATACATTACCTATACGGCCATTCTATCGCCAATGCATTTGAAGCCAGACGATTGTGCTCAGAGCGTTTTCCAAATAGAATAATTCCAGATACAGTTTCTTTAAATGGTTGATTTATTCACGGACGAAGCTACTTTTTCCAGGAACTCCATGAGAAATTTTCACATGACATCATGCTTATTATTTTCAATGCCAACATTAAGAGCCATTTTCTGTAAATGTATGGGCTGTAATTATTGGTGAATATTTAGTCTTATTTTCTACCAAGGAGATTAAACAAAAATACAGATCGCCAGTTTATTGAATAGAATTTACGAAATTTGCTAACCGACGTCTCTATTTTTACACAATAATATCGTACGTGGCTTATGCATGATAGTGCACCTGCCCAATCCAGTCTCTAGTTACGAGAATTTGTTAAATCATCATTATAATAATCGTTGGATATTGCGCGGAGGATCACACACAGTGGTCACCATCCACCTAGATCTTCAGATCTAAACAAACTCAAATTTTTTCCTGCGGGGACGTCCTAAGACGCTGGTTTACAGCACCCCAGTACATACTAAAGAAGAGTTAAGAAACCACATAATAGCTTGTTATGACGTTATCAGAAATAATCCGGGCATTTTTCAAAGGGTACGAAACTCAATGAGGAAAAGTTGTCGCATGCATAATGGCAGGTGGTGGCCAGTTTCATTAGCTAATCTAAACTATTTTCATTTTTGTTTACGTATGGTTTTTTTAATTTAATGGTAACATAAATAGGTTTATAAAGTTTAAAAAAAATAAGTTTACCTTTTAAATTGACCTACTATAAACTAATAAATTGACCTTTCATATAACTTTCTTTATTTTTATCCACGGTAATCGCATATCATCAGAAAATCAAGAAATCAAATTGCCCTGAAATAAATGGGGATGATGAAAACAATTTTTATTATAAGAAAAACGCAGTGGCATGCATAATATTTTTTATAAATATAGACTCTAGGTTTCTGTATGGACACCACTGGTTAAACTGTAAAAAATCTACTACAACAAAAAATTGCTGTTGATACTCAGAGGGTGTGAGCTAAATTTCACAAACATACCTAGGAAGTTATTAAAGTTATGATAAAATAACGATTATTTTCCTTAAGATTCTAACACCCTATAGCTCAAAAGTTAAGGGGTTTAGGACATAGCTTTATTTAAACTTTTCTTCTTAAAATAACCTAATGATTAACACCCTTAAGGATCAGCATCTTATTCTATAACACCCTGTATTTTCAAGTGCAATAAATGATTTTTATTTTATAATTCAAATAGTAAATATATGTATATTGAAACTTAATTTAATTAGAATGTTTACAAAATAAAGCCAACTTACCAATCGCACAAAAACCCCCTGTCTGGATGTTACGTCGCGGAATGTCATCGTCAGGAAAACACCATCGTCACTTCCTCTTTGACAGAGGAGACGCGCTGAACTGACGGACGTTCGGCGTCGAGAAGCTCAAACGTTGGCGATGATCCTTCAGGATAACCCAGAGGCGCCAGCGTGTGCTTCCTACCCCCTCTCTACTACCGCAAGGTAAAATCTGGCGTTTCATTGGACCACCACCTGCCAGAGCCCGTAAATGAGTTTTTATATACATATAAAAAAAATTATAAATGCATATCTTGGATGCGCGATATACGAACGGATTTGATTATTATTTTAATAAAGAATAAATTAATTACAGAATAGCTACATTGGTTGACTATATTGTTTTAAGAGTATAAGTGAACTGAAGTACAGCACAATTATAAAGTGTACTAAAGTAATTTACAAATTTTAGGTTTGTCTCAAAGAACTTTAGTCAACTGTGCCTAGAGTCAACTGTAATAGAGCAAATAGTTGCATACTTTCTTATGCTCTGTTACTTTCTATGGCCAAACTTTTAGACGGAGCCACTTTCAACACACTATTTTGGTACATAATTTTGATCAGCTTTTTTTATGAGAGTTTTTAAGGACTTGGATCTAAGAATGGTCTACCAAAATTTGGTTGATTGAAATTATTTGTAACGATTGTGATAAGAAATAGTACAAAGAAAAAGATCACTTAGTCATAATTTAAAGAATAAATAGCTTATGTGAGATGTGACTATCGATTTAGTGTTTTTGAGTAGTTTCTATTAAATTAAAAAACAAGAATAAAAATAACTTTAGGATATGTTAGAACGGGAGGCCTGCTTATACAAAAATGTTATAATGATGAATAAGATCAATAGAAAACAGTTATCGCTGAAGCTTATTAAATACAATACAAAATATTTTCTGTATCTGTCACAACAAGTGGCCATAAAAATATTCTCTTAACAAAAACCGTGATTTAAATTTTCATCTTTTTGCTTTCAATTTTCTTTTGCAGTATTTTTTGCTCGTCTATATTTTTCGATACGGCTATATAATTAGGAGAATTTGAAAAGAAAATTTCTCACAGTGACAAAATCAAGTGCATTTGTATGGATAGCGTCGACCCCTCATATGCAATTACCTCGAGTAGCAATCGAAGCTCTGCTAAATGGAGCTGCAAGGTGCTTTTTAAATGTTATATTATAGTTAATACTGAAGCATTTTTTTTCTTTTAAAATATTTTTGGGTATTTTCTTCCTTTATGTTATCGTATCAAATATGGTAGTCTATTTTAATATAATGTAATTTTATAGATTACTAAAAAATAGAAGAGTGAGCTTAATGTTTTGAGGTCCTTAGAAAATTAATTTAATTTCTGGTTAAATCGAAAGTAATAAAAAACAATTTGGTGCCTGAAAAAATCTGCATGTTACGTAAATGCAAGCTGCACTAATTAAATTACTTGAAAACCCAATACAATGAAATAATTAAAATGATAAATGGAGCGGTCAAAAATCCATAAGTTTTCGACAATGTTAAAATAAGCCTGATAACTGAGAACAACTTTTCCAATTTCACGCAACCTACTTAAACCCAAATTTAGCACAAAAGATAGTTAAATAAAACAAACTATGAGGTGAAGCGAGCAATGAGGTGAATATAGAAGAAACTGCATTGACTTAAGGCTCTTAGGAGAAAGAAAAGAGAGGCAGAAAGAAAAATCCCGAGAAAATATTTTTAACAAAGTTTCAGATCCAGTTGTTCCAGAATATTTTGAAAACAGAGATTATAGCGAGACTCTTTCTGTAAGCCCTATAGGCAATTGTTAATTTCTAAAACAAGAAGTGATTGGCGCCTTCCTTTCCTTCCTTATTCCTTAGCGCCTTGAAAACTGGACTGTCTCGTAATTTAGTAAGTTAATAACTGTGTATTAAGCTTGTTTATGTTTCTAACTACAAATAAATAAATCACACTAAAAACATCTCTATTCTCATTTAACTTCGCTACCTACTAAGTAATAAATATTACAGCTCTAATAATGAATTGAACACAAAATTCTGTAATATATTTCTGTAAAAATAGCTAAATATAATCGTTTTAAGTATTTTTCTATGTCCAGTTAACCAGAATCTTCCATTCATAAGGCCAACAATCAAACCACCCAGAATATAACAAGTACAATGCTCAAACAGATTACATTGAGGCAAGCTAGCGCCCCTTTCGCTTCCTCCCTACGGCCCCCCTTTAAAACAAATACAACACAGTGCCCGATAACTACCATTGCCTGTCACAGGCTCATTGTCAAAGCAGGTGTCAGACGGTATTGCAGCGAATGTCGTTATCGGCCTAGGAAATACAATACAGAAGCGGTGGCGAGAAAAGGACACCCCAGACTTCGCTTTTATATGTCGTTTTACGTTATGTATATGCTGTTTACTGATTTATACATATTTTTTAGTTTTTTCCGTTTAGGTTGAAGTTTCAATACTGGCTTCAATGCAGTTTACATGACCAAACGGGCTTTGCTGCAATAGTGTACAAAGCCTGTTTTTTGCTTAACGCAAGACGGGAGAGTAATTAACTATTCAAATGAAATAAACAAGTTATTCCTATAAATGATATTACTAAACTAGAAAAATATATTAAAACCTATTAGTATATAAATATATTTTCTATCGATTAAGTGTGGCTAACGTGGAAAAAACTTAAAATGGTTTTGGAGAGTAGATATTCATACGATCATTTTAATATAAAGTTAACACATTAAAAAACCGTTTAAATATATTTATATAAAAGGTGTTTCAATAAAAACGCAAAATTTGAATTACGCGGCATATTAAACAGTCATAGTGTCACATGATTATGACGTGACGATTGAAAATTGATAGTTTGGAATTTGTAAACGTGGATACAGTAGAACAACGCATCCTGATTGTCAAAAATTATTATCATAATGGTGAACATTTAATTGGCAATATTCTTTAAGTGTGTCAAGTATTCGGATGCAATAATGTTCCTAATTCATTTACTGTGAAAAGATTAAACGAAAGAAGTGGTTCGGTCAGTGATGTGACACATACGATACGAGTTCGTAGAGGTCGTTCAGAACAACGTCACGGCAGTTTGCGAAACTATGACAGAAAGGCTAAAGACATCAAATTGTCATCAGGCACAAAAATTGGATATTTCAACAGGCAGAGAATGAAACAGCACCAACAACGAGAGATTTTTTTCTTGCTTATTTTCACTAAAGGCTCAACCACCTCTGCCAACAGACTATGAACAATTAATCGGTTACTTCTTTATGTTATGCCACCTTCTGGAGTGTTACACATGTATTTCTTATAACATTGCTTATGTCTCAATCCGTAGTAAATTCACGATATTTGCAAATGACGCCACAATGCTGTGGCAGGATTTAGAACCAGTCTACCTCCATACGATCATTTCGGAGGATCTCCAGTTGTTGAAATCTTGATACAATGTTAATCTGTTATCACTAAATCCCACAACATCTTACCCGACCTTTACACGGCAAGACACCTACTTGTTAAATCCTTGGGTCTGAGCCCCAAAATGGCCTATTGAATATATATCCAGATGGTGAGACCCACTATACTGTATGGCGTTCTGGCATGGTGTAGGAAAACCGAGCAGAAAAGAGCCATATCGAAACTGTGTAGGCTACAGAGACTCGCATGTCTATGCGTCACAGGAGCCTTGAAATCAACATTAATGCTGAGCATGGAAAGAAAACTTAATGGCGGCCAATCTTACTGGTCATCTGTCAATCTTGAGGGAATCTGGGATATACTTGATATGTCCTGAGGACGTCATAAATATTTCTGTACCCTTTCGATTTTATTGCTGACCAGATAATTGTAGCATACTTAAGATGCGGTCTTACAAGAGTGGTGTAAAGTCGTAAAGTTGTTCCTATACTAAGTCTTCTGTTTCGTATTGAAAACATGCCACTTTACATGCCTTATTAATTATGTAATTGTAGTGCTCATTAAATCGAAAGTTTTTCGGAAATAGAATCTCAAATCTTTAATCTGTATTCAGGGCCAAATTCATATTGACCTTAAGCAAAGCCACACCACTGTTTAAACTTACAGCTCTAAAAAATTTAAAGTCATTTGCAAACATTAATTCAATAGAGTGTCTCAGACTAACAGGCAAATTATTGATCAGGAACACGACGGAAAACCTATCAAACATTTGGGCTTTTTTAATTGAACGACATTTATAAGAACGCTATATAAAATCTATCGGTCCATAAAACCATTTTCTTGTGCTAAATTAAGTATCAAAATATAAATCTAAAAACAGTTTTACCGGAAATTATTTTCCTTAATACAGCTATAAATTAAATCAACAGGTAACCGCTTAAAACAGCCAACAATTTTGTTTCTAAAATAAAGAAAAAAAACGATCGGAAAATAAATTACCTCGACTTCGTCGAAGAGCGTTTTAATTATCCTTTTTTTTTCTTATCATCGGAAATTTTTTAAGAAAAATCATTTGTGCGATTTCATGAGCACTAAAAAAATAATAATATTAAATATAATTATTTGAATTATTTAAAAATTTATCCTTTCACAATTTCCTTCTCCTTTTATGATTTAGAAGAAAATATTATCCCTGTATTCTATTTATTTTAAAGCTACCGTTGTCAACTACAGACACAAAATATCAAGAAAAATCAATAGGGGTAAGAGGCTTTGGGCCGAAAATGACGAATGGCCTCGCAGATCTGGTATCAAATAGAATCAGCGCTACAGTTCGACCCTCAGATGGCGAAAGATATGAATAAATGCATAAAGCAGGTGAAGAAAAATCGGTAGATGATTAGGATTGAGTTTTTATCTTTTTCCTGGGAAAATATTATTAAAATGTATATATTTTGAAATGTAACAAATATAGAAAGACAATAGAGAGATGTTCAATATATTGATAATGTAATAATATGTATATACTATATATATATATGGCTTTTATTAATATTACCTTGGTTTATTTCAGTAACTCATTTTTCTGCCTTCTTTAATCAAAAATTGTATTATAGCGTTTTCTTTGTTAGGTGTGAATTAAAACAATCGAAAATGGCCAACTAATTTATTTACACATTTTGTATAATACATTTTTCATAGCCGGTATTTTTATTTGAGTTTAACTTCATTTATAATATACTCTATACAATGCGTAGCAACTAAATTCTAGATTCTAAATCTTCAAGTGTCATGATTTTAATGAAGAGATGCTTGCATTTGCAAAATTTTTAACAACACATACTTTATCTCTGAAGCTATTTTTTTGCGTAATAAATATATAACAAAAAATACTTTCTAGCACCCTGATTTTTGAAAATACATTTGATAATATAAATATCTAATTGTAAAATAGCCTGGGAGTACGTTATCAACAAATATTATCTTATATGAAGTTAATAAATTACTCCGCGCATTTATTAACTTACAAGGTATGTATATCCTAAAATGATTTTATATTTTTTAATGGTTACATTCCATTACATTTTCTTAAACATTAAGTCAAAACCAACTACTGGTCTGCTTTAATATCGATTACCCGAAACGTTTGTTTCATAGTTACTCGTATTTCACATCTTGCGAAACGCCATTTCTTTAGGCCTAGAAAGCCCGGCAAGATTAGGCAAAGTTAATTTCCCTTCGTTTTAGAAAACTGACTGAAAAGGAATCGGCAGAATCTGCAACAGGTAGACAGAGAGCATTGTAGAGTCGGATCCTTTTGTTTTACCTTTCGTGTTGGTGTCGTAACTGAACCGAAACCTAGAGCAGTTTAAATAATATTTGTTAAATATGGCCTGATATTGTCGTGGTTTCATAAAATTATCAAATACTTTTTTGGACACTTAATGAAATTAAATATAAAATTCAAATTTTTAATTTAAACCTGAAAAATGAAATAGCATAATTCTTTCGTTTTGAGCTTTTCATATCAATTCATTCTGATAGGTGGAAAATTACCAAAATAGTCGCTATATACGAATCTGGCTCAATTGATTATCTTTGAGGGCCTATTTGGTGAAATAACTGATCGCATTACTCCATATCCGCATCGGTTCTGACCCAAAAAATCAACGTTCACTAATCTTCCTCTGTTCTACCAATATGTCCATAAAGCTATTAATGGAAAATCCCAGGTTGATGTTATCTATAGAGATATGGAGAAAACATTTGATAAAATAAGACGGTGTAGAATCCTGAAATCTTTTCCAGACTTTGATGATTGATCTCCTTCTATTACTTGCCTAATTCAGTCATATCTCACTTGTAGGTTTCAATATGTTGCAATTAAGTGTTCCAAGTCATGTATTTTCAAAAGTACTTTTGGTGTTTCACGGGGCTCCAGTCTTGGACCACTCTTGTTTTTGGCTGCTGTCACCTGTGTGACTTCCAATAATAAAAATGCAAGATGATTATTATTTGCCGACGATTTCAAGTGTTTTCTTCAGATTCAGTCCGAGAATGATGACAGGCGTTGCAAGATGGATTTTGCGATTTTGTGAGCTGTTGCGAATTAAATAGCTTCAGATTAAATGTCAGTAAGTGTGCTTGTAAGTGCTTCACCCTAAATAGTAATCCCAACTTCAAAGAGTACCTCAGCAGAGGGATCTAGGAATAATTTTTAACCCGACTCTTTCATTTTCTAAACACTTGTTATCTAATATAGAAAACGCCCAAAATATTTCTGGATTTATTGTTAGAATCACTAAGAAGATAAGTGTTAAAGTGAGTCTCCATCTTTTTGATAACTTAGTTTTGTCAATCTTGCTTACCGATTTTGTTGAAATATTGCAGTCTTATTTATGGTAAAAAGGAGTTATAACCCTAGCAAAATAAAAATTATTAAGTACAATGGCTTCCGGAGGAAACTAAACCCATGTTTAAAAAAAAACTAGACCAATAAACCATAAAAACTTTTAACACTCAAAATAAATTGATAGTCTAGAAAAAAATAGCAGATAGGCTTTTGATAGTTTGCAAATTTTATTTTTTTATTTAACAACATAGAAAATACATTTAACTGCATTAAGTTATTGTATTTTTAATGTTTCTTCTACTAACATTAAATTCTATAAATCACTTTTTTATAATTCTTAATCGTGTCCGCTATTTACATTATAAAACGATGAATAGCGAAGATGGGAAATTCGAAATTCACCTAAATGACAACAATGCTTTCTGCGGCTGACCCATTGGTGTGCATGATAAATGATTATCTGTCCCGAGCACTCTGGATTTCTGAGCCCAAGATTTCTGAAGGGTTCGGTACGAGCCTAATGAGAAGATCGCCTGGTGTGAAAGGACAATAGTCAAATAGACTGAATTTGATTAAGTTTTTATTTTTGCGCTTACGTCGTTTTAATTTGCAGTTCGATTAAATAACAATGAAACTTAAATTTAAAAAAATCGTTAAATAAAATCCCATCATTTTTACCAGAAATTTAACAGAGATTTAAAAAAACAGGATAATAAAATATTTTATTGAATATTTTTTTAATAATTAGTTCTATATTCGCATGCACTAATTTAGAACAAAGATAAACAGTTCAAGCTATTCTATACATTTCCAACTATTTTAAAAATTTCGAATTTACCATTATACTTCTGGCTTCTGACACATCATCCTGGCCAAAATATAGCATTCGAAGGAGACCCACAATCGTGTTTCTAACCTACAAATTAATTTGGAATAAATTGAAACTTAAAACAGGTATACAACCAAAGCGAGAGGCTCCGAGGCTGCTGGAAATTAAGATTAGTTACAGATTAGCTTCGAAATCTGCTCGGACACGTAGGGATATATATGTCCTAAATAAAATGACTTACGGTCTTTGCCAGACTAATGTATGGATAGTGCTTATTGGGATTCTAGAAACTTAATTTAGTAATGTAGAAATAATTAAAAAGAAAATTATGATGTCTAATTGAAAGACAAACTTGAGTTATTAATCTTGGAATTAAATTAAAACATACATACTTCTATAACGGCAAAGCAAAAATAAATAAAGATGTGATTAGAGTGAAAAAAAAAATTTGAAAGGTTTAACATGTTTTACTAAATCTCAACTAGGACTATTAGATCAAGCAGCACATCCTTTTTTACTCAGTTTCGAACTCCTCGTCGTTTACACATAACGCAGACTTTTATCTAGCATTGGAAAATTATTTGGTCAGTGCATGCAAAATATTTCATGTGAATGCTTGATTGCACTTTTTTTTCATTTTTACAAGTTTTGTGTATATAAAGAGTGTTTCAATAAAAGCGCAAGAATTCAGTGTTGTCATATAAATATTTAGGACATGATTAGACCAGGCATGGTTAACCAAACTTGTGAGCTCCACCATCGCAAAAGATTAACCTGGATAAGTACAGTAACCTGTAAACTGTTAAGAAACAGGTTTGGGAAAGTAAATGATATATTTAAGTCGAACTTGCCGTATGTCTCAAAAGGAAAACCTTTAATCAATGTGTGCTGCCGGTTCTTACTTATGGCATGGAAACATTGACACTTACAAGAAAGGTTGTAGACACGATTTGCGTAAGTCAGAGGGTTATGAAATGCCGGATGTTTGGTGTCTCACTTAGAGACAAGATCACAAATGACGAAATACGTCATAGAACAGGGAAAATTGACGCTATAGAAAGAATAGTGACATTAAAATTAAATCGGGTAGGACACATTGCCAGATTATCTGGCAATAGATGGGGAAGACGTATTGTAGATTGAAGACCAAAGCAAGAAGCTGTCCGCAGTAGAGGCCGCTCATCTATCAGAAGGACTGACCACTGAAGCGTAATTGGATGAAAAACGCATAAAATAGGACGGAATTAAGGGAGACCTATGTCCAGCAGTGGTCCACTTATGGATTAACGATGAGGAATTCAAATTATTTCGAATATACATTCGAAATTGCTACCGCGTATCTCTACACACAAAAAAATTAATAAAAAAGTAGCACTGAAATCGATTAGAATTTGTTCGTGGGAGCCCAGACGACATTATATGCTTGGAGTATGTAGAGTATACTTATAATTTTTTACAAATAGTAGACCATTATCTATAATATAAACAAAACTCAATTAACCCGACATCAGTCTTTCAACATTTAAAATTTTAATTATAATTAAATATACAAAGATAATTTTATAGGGTTCAATAGCAGAAAGTATAATCTCCAAAGCCAAAGTTCACATAACGTGGAGCATGCTAAAACTACGTAATTCTAGAGGCAATCTTAGAAATTGAAGAGGCTTAAAATGCGTTTATTGACAAAGTGGGGAAGGAAAATTAGATTTTCTCTAGGAAAGGCAAAGGCAAGAGGTGGAAAATTCTTCTCGCAAAACGTTTCAACCTTTCTATGAGTTTTAAAATAAATGTGTATACATACAGTAACTATGCTAAAATAATTTCAACGAATATGAGACCATATGATATTAAAGTATATGATCATCGAATAGCTAGAGTAAATATAGAAATAATTTTAATTAAGAAAATATATATAGCATTTAGTTGCTATATCCCATTAAAAAAACAATAATGGAAGTCTAAGTTATAACAAATTTAATATGCTAAAATACCTGAAATTCTAATAACATCTCTAGAGAAACAAGGTTGCTCAATACTCAAAATTGTTAAGGGGGCAATAAAGGCACAATGTTTGGAATGGACACTACAACCAATATTATAGCTATAAAGTCCTTTAACGAGCCATAGTACTAAAATCAAACGAGAACGCTTTGTTTCTTAAACGTTTATTTGACGATACCCTCTGGTAGAATAGAATCGATAAATATTATCCCAATATAAAAGACAATGCTAACATAAAGATAATAAATTTTATTTTTTTAATAATTCACAAGTAATGTATTAAATATACATACAATACAATGTATTAAATACACGTACAATTATACATGACCATTAAAAACTGTCCAGTAAGGTTTCTGTACTTTTGTGTGCACTTTTCGAATAGTGACAATTACACTTTCACCATTTTAATAAGTAGCTTTAAGATACTGTTTTTTTTCTTCAATTAAGAGAAGTAATGAATGGTCACAACTATCACAACTGTCTTATCGCCTTTAGATTTCTTCCTATAAGAACATATAAAATGAATTGTTTGTTAACCGATTTCCAGGACTCATTTGAAAATCTGGAGTCTTGATATAGCGACGTTCTAGGTGTCTGCAGATACACTCAATATTTATGAGTCGTATCTTCCTGTCGAGTAGATCTTGCGTGTATTGCTCTAATTTGAAGGTAAACCGTCGCTTAATAAGAACCTCCGTAAATTATCTAATTAATATTAGCCTTCAACCGTAAAACACACAGTAAAAACCAACTAAACAATTTCCTTGATGGCGATCCTTGATATGTGAAAGTTCTAATTTTTTTTAATTGATAAGTGTAAATAGTTGTGTGTTTCCTTAAGTAAATAAATTGAGTTTGAATTTACGAAATTAATTTTTTTTCAGTTTCACATCATATTGATGGCAGATTTTCATGGTGGAAAATATATAATATACATACGTGCTATCATTTTAAAATAAATCACCCTTAATAACTTCTTAAAATATAATGATGGATGGTTCTTTAGATGGCTTAAGATAATTTTATTAAAATCGTCATTCCAGTCCAAATATCTAAATAGAGTTAGAGTAAATGAATTTATTACCGGAAATTTACAAATCCATGAACAACACGAGGAGCCCGCTCTCTAAATCTGTACTCGATACTCGCCCAAACTGTCCCCCTGTGATCTTTAGGGCATGAACCGATTCCGATAACCCGTAAAATTGTTCCTGCGACGGTTTTCCGACCTGGCAGACAGGAAAAGCGATACTTTCCGCCATTCACGATGACTGTCGTATATGTAGTTTTTTTATCCCTGTTGTGTCTATAAGCTCTCTACCCCTTTAGGCACGGATAGAAGTATATTTACGCAGACCGCTTCACTGACTCATTTATAAATAGGTTAGTCTTTGAGGGATGAAACCGTCAATTATTAGACTGGAAAAGCCTCACGTTTTAAGGGATAATAACAAGTAAATTAAGGGCTTTTACAAGAGAAAACTAAAGAAACATATTAAAATCACCTTAAATAGAATAATTCGAGTAGGAAATTAAATGAAAATCTTACACTAAACGTAATTTGTTCTTTACCATTATAGTTAAGTTATATTATATTTATTTATTAGTTAATAACTTATTTTATTATCTTTTATTGTGCCCTTAAATTAATCTAAAATGACACTTGCAGCAATTTGTGTAACCGACACATGCAATCACCCTTAAACAACGATGCAGCAGAGCACATAATTTGGGCATATGTGCTGAATGACGAATTTATTAGAATTATTTAGATTATACGTCATTAAGGAGTAAAAATGCCAAAATAAGCTGCCCTGAGTGTAGGAATAGATAGTACGGAAGTACCCTAGAAGTTATAGATAAGGAAAGTGCATTTAGTCGAGTAGCTATTTCCTCCATATGACATTCGCATGCCACACCTTTATCCAAAGTAACATCCAAGAAATTCACAGGCACATTCAGGGCCTGTTGACGAATAGTATTGAAACATAATCTATTATAAACAGACTAGTTCTTTAGGGAAGAAGAGACTCATATGTGCTATGACAGATATTCGAAATGTTTATATCTAAAATCAGGGAAGTAGGATCATCAGCATACAAGTAATGAATGGCCTACACGATCAAATGCCCTGGTTAAATCGGAAAAAGTAGACTGGGCATGCAGACCTTCTTCAAATGCTTTCAGCCCTCTTCTAATGCTTTCAAATGCATGGGCGTACATTTTGGCGAACAAATCTTAGAAAGTGAATTGACATTACATCGATCATCATCATAAGAAGGCCTTTAGAAGAAGAATTAGTCCGGTAACCGCTTTTTTATTAAAGAGAAAGAAGATAAAGAAAAAATAAAGAGGAATTTGTTTTATTAATAACTTCAATTGTGTTCCATAAAAACATTGATATTTCTAAATACTGCTACATGTTAAATATACAGCAGTTACAAATTTTGATATCTGCATTATTCGTCTTGAACTATATACCGCTATAAATACGTATTAAATTTACTATTCTAATCAACATGTATACAACGACAACATTAACCTTATTAACCAATCTATATAACAGTCATGCTAGAAATCAGGCGAACTCATCATGCTTTGCGGCTGACCGTGCTGGAGCTGTGGTGTGTTCGTAGTGGAGATCTTGCAATTTCAAACAAGAATTTTATGATTGTTTTAATTAATTTTAATTTTTAGAAATGATATGGACAAAAATAAAATTAAGACATAACCATACACATTATTTTTTTAGATTTTATATACTTTGGTTTTTATTAAAAGTTGATCTATTTTGTGCACGTTGTTCTATATGTCAGCTACGTAGCAGTTAAATTGATATACTTGGCTAGTAATATTTTTTTAAATATGTCAATTTTTTTCTTATAGATTTACGTGATAGTAATTAATTAGAAACTTGCTAAATGGGCCACTTTAAAATGAATTACCTTAAATGGTAATAATAACAAGAGAATGCTCCAACTTAAATTTATTTACTTAAAACATATCTAATTTCGTGTTCCACAGCCCTATTACAAAAACAGGCATTGCCACTTAAATCTCCTATTTAAAAACCCATTCTGATGTACCTGCTCGTAATTACAGGGCGAAAGACCGACGTGCATGCCTGCTTATCCCACTTCTGATTAAAAGACGGGACTCTACTCCCTTTTACTGACCGGTCTCGGAAAAGGCCGGACCTGAGACTTATATTTTAATAGGGTAGAGATGGTTGGCTTTTGCAGCTTCTATTTGAACGAGGTATTAGAAGTATATAGTATATTAGCCTATTTTTAGACCATGGGCGTAGGAATTTAATTTAAAAATTGAGTAGCTACTATAATAGATAGTACTGATGGTGTCACGTCAAAGATATCACGGATATATTAACATAATAAAGCAATCAGATCATTGGGTAAGTTGTTGTGTTGGCATTTTTGTTTATATCTCAGTGCACGGTTAAGTCACTCCAGAATTGACACCATAAATTTTCTATTCACGGACGAAGCATCTTTTTCACAAACAGCAATAATAAATTTCCATAATGACCATGTATGGTCTGAAGAAATCCCCTTGCCGTAATTGAAAATAATACGTAATACAACTTATCTATAAATATTTGTATTGGAATCATTAGTGAATACTTGATTGGCCCGGCAAATAGTAAGTACGATTTTTGGAATTTCAGCTAGCTGGATTAATGGAGAAGAGTCCTTTTAGAGTATTCTGTACTCCGCTACACTTCAATGTCATTGTGCGAGAATTCCTAGATGATAATTATTCAAATCGATGGATTGGAAGAGGATGACCACAGCCAAGATCGCCCGACAAAAATCCTCTTGATTTTTTGATATTTGAAATCATTAGTATACAAAACTCCTGTTTAAAATGTGGAGGACTTAAAAGTCAGAATTGTCGAGTCATGTCTGATTATACGAAATATGCCGGTATCTTCAGAAGACTTCGTCAGTTAATGTTTGGACTAGACGCCTGTATTGAAGTTGAAGGCGGTCATTTTGAACATTTATTAAAAAAAGACCATTCTATATTTTCTAATATTGTCGTTTCACTCCCAAAAAACAATCCTCTTGAGCCTCAGCAACTTGTAAAATATGTAATATCAATTATAGGTTATACCATTTTTATTAATGCATATCATTGTTCTGGATGTCCTTAAAACGTTACGCTCGTGCTTGAAAACAAAGCCGTTAGCGATCTACGTTCATATGAACATTTCGACTTTAAATTAACCAAGGATTCGATGGTTAAAGTTTGTCTAGATGCATATATACACCAAATGTAAATACTATTATTTATTTATTATATTTTTTCTTTTGTTGCATTTTCCCTGTGATTCGAATCATAATTATACTCCCCAATGTGAAAATAAACAAATATTTAAATATATATTATTTTTATTTTTGCCTTAATTTAAGAAATATCATAATTTTGATTTTTTATTTTACTACGCCGATGCCCGTTCTGCAACATTTTACGATAATCTAAGGAGTGCTATGGCCTCTATTAATTTATTTTCTATAACCGTAAGTCATATAATCGGCTTAGCTTCCAGAATCCATCATTTCACGAGGCTTTCACATACCGTTTTTATACATTTTCATTTTGAATGCAGTATTAGAACCAGATTGTTGATAATTTTTAAATAAAGTACCAAAAAGATAACATTTTAAAAATAATTAAGGAACGTAATAATGGCTGAAGACTTAACTCAAGGTGAATAGTATTGTAGCGATATTGTAAACACCGACAAATTAATTGATTCTCCGTCATTCCGGAATGATAAAAATGGTACACCGAACGACGTCTTGAAAATGAGTGGAAATTTTCCGAAACAGCGTTCTGCCGAGTATATAAGGAGCCGCATCGCCGATAGTAGTCAGTTCAGTAGTGTGAAGTTTAGAATATTTGCGTAAAATTTAACAAATTGTAAATAAATACAGTAAAGATAAATACACGACACCTCAATTATTTGTGCTTCCATAGCTAGGATTGCATTATTAATGCTAGAATTAAGCCATGTTTCTGACAAACAAACTATGTCCAGTTGGTGCCAATAGAATGCTAATAATATGTAATCAAATATTTAAGCAGGCGCATATAGATATACTAAACAGCAATCTGAAGCAATTACATACAAATGCTTGGTGAATCGATAATACAGCCAAATGAGTTTTATAATTATGTTTATTTTCACTTAGCTTAGTATAGGTTAGTTTATCTTTATTTTTGTAGTTAGAATATGTTTTTATTGTCATTGCGCTGATATGAGGCGCTGATATGTGAGGACCAAAGTAAATAAATAAATAACCGTCCGTGGAGTAAAAATCGTTTTTGCTAATTTTAGTTGCTCTAAAATTTCATTAAGGAGCAATAAGGAATAATTTAGGAGTTTTGGGAAAAATTTGGGTACTATGAGTGGCCAAGAAAAATTGCTAACAATAATTTTTTAACGACATTCTATTTCTCAATTGAAATCCCATCAAGATGCTGGTAAATAAATAATTTTTTCCATTCATTACAAGGATAAGCCTCGAAAGCCTCATCTCTTTAGTTTCGATAGCAGTATTCTGTGATGCACCTAATCAAATGCTTTGGATACATCCCAAAACACTATTAAATTATTTCTATAAAATAGAAAGCAATTTAAATAGGTATATGTCTAATACTTTCGCTCTTTTCGCTAACCATATTATTGAAGGTGGATATAAGTGTGAACCTGAAGCGAATACTGAGATGCTGCATGTTTTGTCGAAAAGACTTAGAGTTGGATCTTTTAGAAGGTTTGGAAATTAATAAGGCAATAAAATTAGCTGATTAGGTTTGTATCAACGAAACAAACAAGTTTTTGAAAGTAATTTTTTTTAATTTTTTGAGTCCTCTGAACTTCCATTCTTATATTAAAAACTTTTCCTTTAATTCGAGCTTTGCTGCTTGACCGCTGTTCCTCTGCAGGAACCTTTTTACTTTAATATGTATAGGATGCCTTCTGCGTAATTTTAATATTTATGTTTTTGATTGTTTTTTATCAGCAAAACTAAGTGTTTGTAAGCATCTTTCATTTTCTTTGTAGTTCTAGTCTTTTAATTGTGAATTTAGTTTTTATACTGACTTCTTAAATCGTGTACCGATGATGATGAGTTATCTCATCGAAAGGCATCATTCTTAAAACAAAATTGTCATTTCATTTTGTGAAGAAAAAACTTCCTTTTAAGAAAGTATCTGTCTTACTATAGAAAATTTATTAGAGTTCGATAGCCACAATATTTTTACAAAACTAGTTTAGAACAATTATTGTTGTAATATAATGGTAATATAAAAATTAATATTACCATTTTTACAAGTTTTGAAATCTAGAAAAGGCCTCACCATCGTTTCCGAACAGCACCTTCGCGCGCCTCATAACACAAAATTATACATTAACCGCGATTTCGAACCAGAATCCATATTCTTCCAACTCACTACGCCGCACGTACGAAGTCCCTAATGGGATTAAGTATCGAATAACCCGTAAAGCTCCTTTGAGAGAGCAACTTTGAGTGAGAGCGGCTCAATCGGCCTAATGCTGTATCGTGCCGAAAAATTATTGGGCACTGATTATGTCGTACGAATTAGGAGTTATCGTGCCGTATAGACGCGCCTTAAGCGTTCATGCATATCTCCCTATTACATGGTTATAAGTAAATTGGACATATTATTTCGGATTACCTATGCGACAACTAATACTACATTTTTAAGGGGCAGTAGATAGGATACTTGATAACTATTTGCTTTCAATACAAACAATTTAAACAAGAGGTTCGACATCTATAAATAAATAATGAGGATCTCTAATAAAACCACTAAAAATTGATGCAGCCGCTGGTTACGACAAAATAACCGGAAAGTCCTAAAAAATGCGCAATAGAAATAACGGATTTAATTAGGCATATAATAAATTTAGCATTTTCATGCGATATGATCCTCGGCTATTTAAATCAGTAATCGTAAAACCTATATTTAAAAAAGGGAGAAGCATATAAAATATGGTTAAAAATTACCGACCAATAAGTTTAATATCAAACAATAAAAATTTGCTTATTAAACTCTGCAGGTTATTATTAACTCTATGGCCATTTAGTAAACAAGAATTGAAACAGTCTTTATATATTATTTGGTGGGTCTCTGCAAAAAAATTTACATTGTTTTGCAAAATTGCTAAACGGGCGAAAAAAAAATTACATATACCTAAATAACTATTCTTTTTTGTATATACAAGCCTATAAAAATGTGTCGGAATTGACTATACTTCCAAACCTAGATTTATTACTTTGTCCAGCAATTATCAGGGGGGGCCACCGCGTTTCCTTCCGGCTTTTAATAGAATCCCATACGTTTGTAATACATCGCAGAGTATTTCCGTTGTTGTTTACAACCATGCTTATGAACCTTTTTATATCGGGTATTGTTTTCATTATTATTGTTGTTTCTTTTATTTATTAAGCAATGCGAAACAAATAATCAAAAAGAAAAGCTAAAAAAGCAACTCCTGTTGCGCACGAACTAAATGACAATAATTTTCACTGCACTCTTGAAGTTCTTCCAGAGATTTTAGTACGCAATCATACACCAATTCTTTCAAAGAGCCTTATAGAAAAAATCGCAAAGCGTTAAATCTGAGAAGCTAGGAGGACAAGAAATGGGTCCATTGGGTCTTATCTATTTATTGGGAAACTCATTATTTAGATGTTCATGAACTTCTCGTCTAAAATGTAATGGAGCCCGACCACATATTCTGTTTCACATTTGGAGGAGCATCTTTCTACTTCAAACTTTCGCTGTATTTCTTTATTATCCACTATGACCAAATTGATAAATGAAATGAAAAGCTTATGAAAAAAAGAAGTATGAATATCCTGAAAACACACAATATTCTCAGTATATCCCAGTTTCGATTTCGGAAGAAGATTATTTTTTATGAGTTCTATGGGCAGACAAATGATTTCTGCGGCAGTGTATTTCAGATTTATCAAAAGCATATGATTGTAAAAGTCATGAACTAGTGTCTTTAAAATGTCTTCAGTGGCATAGACCGGCCTTAGTTTTCATCATACTTGAAGGATCGTTCTCAGTATATGTGTATGTTCTGCAAACTCTACATCTTGATGTACAGGAAAAGTTTTTGTTGTTTACTGACTGCACGTTAATTTTGTAGCACAGCTCATCAAGAACAAGTCTGTTCATAATCTTCTTTCATTGAACCCAAATAAAACCAAAGTTTTGTAATTCAATCTTATAGATGGAATCTCGATTGAAGGTGTTCCAACTATAAAAGACAACAACAAGTTTCTTGGCTTAATCATAAATGAAAAACTGTTTCAGAGTGAATGAAAAAAAGTTTTCAGACTACATACAAAATCTTGCTTTTTGCAAATAAGAGGATTGCTTGATTGAGTCTCGTCTTAGATATGGAATCCGTTTTTGGGAAAATGTTCGCCACTGTCTTCTGCATGTTACAAAAACGTGTCCTTCGTTTTATTTGTAATGCAAAATCTAGGAAGACATGAATACATACTATTCATTCAAGAGAGGATTCTTACTGCCACTGGTTTATACATATTGGAAGTTGCTGGCCTTTCATACAAATATCGTTTTCATTTCTTTTACATTTGACTATTTAATTAATTGTCTCAAAAAATCAGTCTAGTGACAAATTTTAAATTGTTTTAAGGAAAAAAATCTCATTTAATACAAAAAACAAAAAATATACAAGTGAATTTTTGCCATAAGCGTTTGGACTATAGGGTTTGATATTGTTTTTGTCTCCCTTCAACGCATAGGTGTCTACCAGTTGCCTTTTGCTTAAAAAGATCTTAGTCTAGGCATTTTTAATAAATAATTATAAAATTGTTTACCAAAATTTGCATACAGAATGTCAAAATTTACCAAAAATATTGTAACGAAATTCGGGAACACACTTTTATTGTCAACGTCAAAAGCACTAACCTAACTCGCCTTGACTGTCGTTTAATTGTATCCAAGTTAAAAACTGACTAAACAATTAAAACTGAATGAATTGTCACGAAGCGCGTCCTTTTTAAAACCCGATAATTAGAATTATCTTCATTGTTTTTGCCCAAAGAGACCAATAATTTTAGGAGAATACTGACAGTCAAAGCAAGCAAATATACAAATTCTAGAAAATTAGAACTACAGGGATTTACAATAATATAACCTAAATTGGGGCCAAAATGGGGCTCTCGAACAAGATGAACTACTTAAAAACTAAACACTATAGATGAAAATAATAAACCAAACGTAAGTAGAACCCTAAAGATACCCTACGAATCAACTTTAACTACAGAATACTAATAAAATTATACAAAAACTAGCAGAATAATTAACGTATTTACATTTTCATAATAATATTTATTAAGAAAATTAGCGAACTCTTACTATAAAGGCAAAAAATTATTAAAATGTGAGAATTTCTGGTATAAACGGCTATTATATCGATTAAATAACAGGGGGCGCGGACTATAAAAGAGTTGCTCGCAAACGACATATGCTGCGTTCTCGATTTTGATTACTAATTTGCTAATAACTAATCGGAAGTTAGCTTCAAACACACTGTCTTTTGTTTGTGGTTAGGTTTCCAAAGAAAATTTCGCTTGATTTTTCTTTATTGTTTATTTTATTTATTCATTTCAAATTTACTCAATAATTGAATGTATAATATAATTGTACCTTTAGTTAATTAATTATTATTTTATCTAAAAGATTTTTTGTAGAATCTAATTATTAATTTAATATAAATTTACCACTTGAATGGCTGAAGAATACAAGTAAATCTCCTAAACTATAACCCCTAAAAATAAATATATTTTCATAATTTTTCAGATCATTACACCCATTAAAATACTACAGGGACTACTACTCCCATGATATAAGACCTGATGGCAGAGAATTCTTCGACTTTCGACCCATAATAGTAAATGTAGGGTCCATAACAACAGCAGATGGTTCTGCCATAGCTAAAGTTGGCAAGAGCACGGTTATTTGTGGAATAAAAGCTGTAAGTTCTTTAAAAAAAAAATTAAATAAATTATAATTCATTACTGAATTATTTAAAGTAACATTTGTTTTTGTTTGTTACTTTTTGCTGCATTTGATCAAAGTTCCAAACTAATGAACATAAAGAAGATAAGTAATTTTATATATTTTATTTTACTTACCTTGATAATGGTAATAGTTTTATTAACTACCAAAATGTTGCTTTAAATTAGGTTGTCATATTAAATAAATAAGTTTTTTGAGTTAGGTAGGATATCGAAAAATGTAGATGGATAAAACCTCAGTTCATCTTAAAAAATCTGTTATACCTCAAGTAAATTATTGTATTAAAGAATTATTGAATTTAGATTGCATTAAATATAACGAAAGTTATAGAAGATTTATATTCCTTCTAAATATGTGAATAATGTTCAATCCTTTATAGTCAATTGTATATTTTAGTTAGTGTTTACGATTTGTTCTGCCATACTTCATTACTTGTAAGTAGTTTTAATTTATTGCTAACATCATTAGCAAAACATGTGTCGAGAGTAATATAAAGTGGTAAAACTGTCTCGTAATTTGTAATTACTGATGTTTTAAATTATTTGGGAATTGTACAGTTCTTCAAAATTAATATAATTATATGAGTCAGTGGATCAAGTAAATATTTGAGGTTGTCTTTTAGGATCTTTACAGTGATTTTATCAATTTCAGGGCTGCTGTTATTTTTTAGATACCTAATTTCTTTAGATTTGGGATATTATTCAAATGCAAACAATACAGTAAAAAATCTAAACTCAGAATAAACTGCAGATCCATTACAGATTTTGGTCTTTTTACTCTTTATGATTAACTTGAGTCTAGTAATTATGACCTTACATTATACATACTACTACTACTATTATTTCTCTTAAGTTAAAAATTGAATATTTTTCTTTTTCTTTATAGGAACTATGTAGACCAAAGCCAGAGTCACCCAAAGAAGGATTTTTGATAACAAATTTGGAGCTACCATCTCTGTGTTCTTCCAAATTTAAACCAGGCAGTAGTAATGAACAAGCCCAGGTCTTAACACAACTTATAGCAAATATCATAGAAAACTCAAAGTAAGTTTCAGGTTTTACATGTATATTTTGATGAGCAGCTTGAGAAACCTATAGATAATTTGAGAAAACTTTAAATACCCATACATATTTTTACAAGAAGTTCATTAAACTGTTAATTATTTAAACTTATACATTAATGAAATATAAAAAATCTAAATTATTTGAGCTATTGATAGTCATAATTTCACTGATTTAATTATAAACTTTTTTTGTGTTTTAGGTGTATAAATCTGGAAGAACTCTGTATACTTAAAGATAAACTTGCTTGGTGCCTATACACGGATTTGATTTGCTTAGATTATGATGGATCTGTACTGGACGCTTGCTTGATAGCACTTATGGCTTGCTTAAAATCAGGTACTTATATTTTACATGTGGTTAACTCAAATACCTATTTAAATCCATAGTTATAGAGGCATAAACTCTCTTATTTTTGGCCTTGTCCTCCTGTCTTTGTTGTTGTAGGGCATATTTTTTTTACATATTTACTGAATTAGTTTGTACTATTAAATTAAATTCCAAGTCACATGTCTCAAGTATATTGGAATATAAGGTTAAAGGATTACACATAATCCAAATGGGAATGATATGCTTTTCAAACACCTATTAATTAAACCCAATTTACACTAAAATTACAAACTTTATGGATCAAATGACATGAAATGTCGTTCACACAATTGAGCATTGGACTTTTCTTGGCTTTTGTTATTTACAATTTTTCTAGAACAAGAACTATTTCAAGTTTTTACCTTTAGAACACTCATATAATATTGTCACATTTTTATGTATGGTAGTAGAATATCTTATGGATAGATAGTTAACAAAAGTTGATTTTGTTGTGTGATTTTGAAACGAAATCATTTACACTGTATATTAGTGATTAGTTTTTGAGAATTCCAAGGGATAGAAGGGCAGTTTGCTTTGCAGATGATACTTGCCTAATTATTAAAGATATCAGCTGGTGGAGTCAATGATCTAAAGGGTAAAGAATTGGTTTGATTTCAGTCTTCTAACCTTTAACACATTAAACAGTTGTTGTTGTTTAATTAATTTAGTAAGTATTGGTAAAATAATTAATCCTGTTTCTTTTTTATGGAAGATCTGTTAGATAGGCGAAACTCATGTAATTCTCTTATCTTATATTCCAATATATTTGATACCTATGACTTGGAATTTAATTTAAACAGGGGTCTCTGAGAGAAAAAATTGAATATTTATTTCTTCAAGAAATTTACTGAACTTAAGAATAACTTTCCTGCATTCTTTCAGTTACTCTTCCCCATATTGATTATGATCCAGCTCTAGACATTAAACAAGCAAACCTAGAAGACAGAAAACCCTTAAATGTATATTCTACCCCAATTACTACAACTTTTGCAATTTTTGATGAGTAAGTTTTAAAAAATTGTTATTGGGTCAAAAAAAAATCATTGGTACGTTATTTTTACAGCAAAATTATCCTGTCAGATCCAAGTAACGAAGAAGAAAACTTATGTACCGGAACTGTGAGTGTGGCAGTGCTGAATGATCAAGAGTTGTGTAGCGTTCACAAACCTGGGGGAAGTCCCCTTAGCGAGCAACAAGTAATGGATTGTATTGAAAAGAGTAAACTTAGGTCAAGAAGCGTTAAGAAATTGATTGATGCGGCCTTAAGGGATATGATATGTCAAAAAAACATAAGTTGATTAGAGTGAATCGTTTTGTATATAAGAATTAAGACTTTTTATTAAAAATAATTAAATATGATCAATCTTTAAATTATGCTCTGTTAATCTCTCACTTATCCAACTATAAAAGTGTCCCACATTCGTGTAAACTCCGGGCACGTCCTTTTTACCACATTGTACACCATAAACTACCAAACCTACTTGGTAAAAAGCATTTCGTTCTTCTGTTGGACACACCAGTGGACTACCACCATCACCTAAAAATACAAACAAAATCACAAATTTCACATACATTTTCATCAAAATTAAGCAAGGCTGTCGTTTTGTCCACAGTAAAATGCAAAATATTTTAAAACCAATATCAAAGATTATATTAATTACATTTCATTTTTAATTTAGTTATATTTAATCTTTGGTAATTTACCCAAGCAATACATGAAGGTATTCATAACTAAAGACTTAATAATAAAGAAACGTGAATTTTATATTTCTTATTCAATGTTAGTAGCCTACTAGACAATGAGTTAAAGAAATGAAAAATACGCGTCAAGATTTTTTTTTCCATGAGGAAGGCCCCTTAATTGTATGAAAAAAGCGTAAGAAATTTTTTAATCACAAATTAAACGAATTTAAGCATGATTTTTAATTTGAGATATCTTATCGTGACGTGCCATTTTTTTTTTAAAGCAGACGATTACCCGCATGTCTCAGTCGTTTTTAGAGCAATAAATACAACGTCGGTTTGTAAGAAAAATATTCGTACAATATTTGAGAAATATGTTTATATAGCATGTCTGTCAACTGTCGTGCGTGCATAACTACTAACTACATATTTAATTTTTATTTGTTCTTACCAATGCATGCATCTTTCCCCTCTTCCCCACCAGCGCACATAAAAGACTCGTGGAAAATATAGCTCTCACCCAATCTTGTTTTTCTGAGCAGTTCTTGACATTTTTCTGGTGAATGCGTGGGTAGATCTACCTTCTTTAGTATCGCATTTCCTATAAATCAACCAACAAAATTTGCCTTTCTACATTTTTTGACAACCTGGTATACCTGAGTTTCCATTGCTGGTTTTCTCCCAAGAAGCAATATAACAACGTTTATTTTCATAGGAAACACTTGACTTTAAACAAATTGTATTAAGAGTTTCCTCGTACGAGTTTGTTATATTATAGGGTTCCTTAAGGATCAGTAACGCAACGTCATTCCAAAGGGCTCCTGAATTATAATCTGGATGTTTTATAATTTCCTCGACATCTCGCTCCTGTCTCGAATTAAAACCCACTTCTGGTCTTTCTATTTTAGCATTCACAATGACTTTTAGCTCGTTGGGCTTAGAACTTAAATAAAAACCCTTATTTTATAAATTAAAGTGCTAAATCTTATATACCTACTTTAGAATTACATGAGCTCCTGTTAAAATGACTTTTGGATGTATTAAGGAGCCCAGTTTATTAAAATTCCATTGACCAGTCCATTTGTTCTTTCGAAAAATAGCAGCTAACCACGGAAACTCTCCTTCTATTGGAGTCGTATCCGCATCAGGATTTAAGACCCTGACATCTATAATATGTCGTGGTCTTCCGCACTTTGGACTAGTGCTATTTTTTAAAGTACTACCACTTCGTTTTGTGGTAGTTGATGTTGTAGGAGGTGTGGATTGTCCAATTGTCAGCTTACAACATTTTATTTCACCTTCGTATTTGCCCCCAGGGCAATTAGGTGTATTTTCACTAACTTCGTCTTCACTGCTTTTTTCCCCAAACCTGAAAAATAATTTGTTTTTAATTTTTTATTAAATTTCTTCTCAATTAAGTATTTACTTAAATAAAAATATGTTTGTATAAGTATACTCTGGCGACGAAATCTATTGTAGAATGAATACCGAATTTACAAAAAAAAAAGTTCATAAAATGATTCCACTGTTTTACAATTTTATTTTAGATTCTACTAAAATACAAAAAAAAATATCTTTATGACACATGAGAGGATTTGAACTGAGATTTATTACACATTTTTGGTATTATGTCTTATGGTTGCACAGAATTAATTAATATTTAAGGCACAATTACTGGTGACATACACGAGAGAGATTCTATGCCCTTACGTCAGACTATGGCAAGGAACTATTGATAAAGCTTTCATTTTTATCAATGAACCTCACCGTACCAGTGCTGTAAATGAGTATTTGGAATCGTAAAGCATCAATCATTTGGACTGGTCCGTACTATCGCCAGACATGAATTCTATAGAACATGCTTGTGACATGCTTTCCAAGATAGTGGAAGTACGCACAAACCTACTAGAACTATAGTCCTCGTATACAAGAGGTTGTTTATGCTGCTCGAGAAGAATGGCACAATATTTATATGGTATATCTTGAATCTTATAGACAGTATAGACTTTTCTTTCAGTATATCTTCGCCAAACTTGCATAACCATTCGACGAGAAAATAAATATCATTAAGAGTTAAAGCATTTTAGTGGTTTTAAATGTAAAACTAATCAATAAGTTTCTATTTTTGTCTATAAAAAAACTGAAAAATTGAGAAGGATTTTTGACTTTGAAACATTTTGTATCTATGTGTATCTTTGTTTTATTAAAGTTTCAGTGACATACATTTTTGTAGTTCATAATATTTTTTTTAATTTTTGATGCTTTTCTACCAATATTTCCTTCCGGTACATAACAGGGTTACATACAGGTTAACGTACAGGCCAGGCAGGTGAACAAAATATGGTCATTCTATGCAAACTATACGTTTAAGTTTTATTTGAATAATCATTTAATTGTGCAATTCAAATAAGATACTTTTTCGTTAATACACTTACCTTACATCAAATAAACCCTCTCCATTTAACCTAATAAACCCACTTGGATCGCACTGATAATTATACACACATTTGCAGTCATTAAGAACTTCAATAACATTGATTTCATCGGTTAAATTTGCAGCGCCATTTCTTTGTGTAAACACATATTCAATACCAAACAAAACCAAAAGTACTATTGAATTGATATCCATTGTAATCCAAATATTGACTAAGAAATATATAAGTTTTATATAGCCAAAACCGTTAAAACAACTTATTGACTTAAGCTGCAAAAGGTTATCGTATTTGATTCTTAATAGTATGTCTCATAATATAATTTATTATGAATTATTATTCTTGATAATGTTTATTAATACTGACGAGTTTGTTTTTTATATTTAATTTATTTCTATAGCCAAAAATAAACGGCGCAAAGTAACAAATCACAGCCACAGGACTAACTAAACATACGTATTTAAGGAAAAATATAAATATATCTACATGGGTTTGGTAATTATGGTTTTATTGATAACCAGTTTCATTCGTTCACCATTAACCAGTACAATATAAAATTTCCAACGAATTACTATATAAGAACCGGTTTGGTTTTTGATGCTTAAATAAGTTGCAAATTCAAACATTAATTATATCGCAAATTTATTTTATTATTTAATTAATACAAAGAATATAATTAATTAACAATCTCTAATTTTCTTACTGAATTCATAGGAAATAAAATTAGCTATAGCCAAGCAACTTGTCGCTGCAGGACTTGGTGTGAATTTAGCATTAATTACTCTTTCTCCCACCCCTTTAGAGGCAAAGATGTCAAAAACAAAATCATCTATAAATGTGCCATCTTGATTCAATATTTGGCACTGTACTGCTGTTGGGCCCTTTTCCACATATTGATAAGAGAAGTTGGGCAGCAGCTGCTGAAGATCTTTAATCTGAGAAAGAAATTCGAATTATTTTATACGGTATAGAAAATATAAATAATAATGAAAACATTTTTTATGTATAAAGTTACTACTATCAATTAGTCAAAAAATGCTTTATTATAAAAAGATAAAAAAAATTCATTTACAAAGCTACAAAGAAAAATTCAATACATACATAAATGTAATAAGAAATTATACAAAACACACGAAAAGAAGAGAGATGAATATATATCGCCCAGTATTACTTATACTAAGCGACAACCTTCCATTTTGCTAGTACTTCGTTATATCAGCAGTCACAGATTATTCTGTATTTTAAAATTAAATATAATTTTTAAAAGGAGTATTTCACCACAAATCATATAATTGGCGCAGTCGGTATAATTCGAGGTGGTAGACTTCTGGGTCTAATATCAACAGGTTGACAGGGTTATTGTGAATTAGTTGAAAATTGTTTACTTTCATTAAGATTATTGTTAGCAAAATTATTATTATGTTTTAAATAATTATTCTGATTGTTATAATATGGTTAATTATTAATGTTAATATTACCATATAATCCTTTGAAATTATCAAATTCAATTACGTATGCCATTACATCTTCTAACGAATCTAGCTTTTTTTAAATGCACGTTATTTCTAATTGTTCCGGTACAACCAGCAATAAAAGTATTCAAGGCTTTCTTTTGATGAGGTTTGATTTGGTAGGTTCTTTGTTGAGCAGATATTGTTAAATCGTTACTAATTCTTTGAGCAACACGGTGTCTTAGAAGTTGCAAACGATTACCAACATTTAAGAGGTTTTCACCTTTAAAGGGTCTTGCTTTAGTTAGTTCCTGAATCAAAGAGTCAAGGTCGAGTCGATCTAAGAAGCATTGGATGAGACTTGAACTTGCAATATCATAGACAACTTGAGTTGTCATATTGGAATTTCTTAATAAACTGAGTAAATCTTTTATTTCTAAATTTTAGTCAATATCTGACATAAATGAATGAAAATAATATTTTTAAAATTAATTGTAAAACTTAATAAATTATGATTATTGTAACTTGAATCCGTGGTATTATTATTCTCAGGATGTCTGGTTTTCTCTTTATGCTACGGGTATTCTTAACATAAATATTTTTTCATCCTTAGACATAACTTTGGTTATAAAATGATGATCATGATTTTGTTGGATGGAAATATCTCGAAAACTGTTAAACTTGATTTTTTTTAAGTAGGTGTTTTTTAAAGAAACATGCATATAAAACATAGTTTGAAAAAGGAGAATTAATAAAGGTGGATCTGTGAAGCTAATTAAAATTACAAAGGTTTTCAATCTTGTTATATGTGTAAAATGTATGATTAAAATCAACCTAATTACCTATTGTCAATCATATTATACATTTTGCTTATTCGTAGCGTACCTAAGATATACCCTAGTAACTACCTAATCACATAAATGGATATTTTACCTGATTGTCCAAGCAGATTGCCTTATTAAGTTGGTTTACGCATTTAGAGAAATTTTTAATCACCATATTTCGAAACCCACAAGAAGTTATAATTTTTGAGAGATAAGTTATGTTGACTTCATCATTGCTAAAAAATTAAACCATTAATATATACAAAAAAGCGTTAGATCTATTCTCAACTTACCCATACCCATCTACTTTTAGAGCAGGGATAGCAAAAGGGCCCAACAAGATATTTTCATTCATTTGTGAACTAAAATGAGCTCCCAAGAACGGCATACTTAGGTCAGGTACCGGATAAACGTTTGTAGCTAAATTTTCACAATATTTTGATTTAATTTTTTGATAAACAGCCTTCAGAGAAATGAAACGCTCGTTAGTGGGCGAGGCCCCAAGCAGAAGATTGGTTAATTCTTCAGAATGTAAGCCTCCACAAGTTATGGCAAATTTTGATAATATTTTAGGAGATTCTTCTGAAATGATTTT
Source organism: Anthonomus grandis grandis (assembly GCF_022605725.1). NCBI lineage: Eukaryota > Metazoa > Arthropoda > Insecta > Coleoptera > Curculionidae > Anthonomus > Anthonomus grandis. Next base: position 36,386,230 of record NC_065552.1, read on the forward strand.
GAGACGGTAGTTACAATCAGCCGAAAAATCAATGTCAATTATCTAAAATAGAAATAATAATAGGTAAATCTTAATAATTAAAAAAAAAAACAATAAATAAAATTGATATAAAACTATAATCATATATATTGTAAACACCGAGAAACCAGCTGATTCTCCGTCATTCCAGAATGACAAAAGTGGTACACCGCACGACATCTAGAAGGTTAAGCGAGAATCTTCCGGAATAGCGTTCCGCCGAGTATATAAGGAGACGCATCGCCAGTACTAGTCAGTGATCAGTTTAGTGAAGTAAATTTCGGAATATTGGCGCAAAATTTAAATAGTTGTAAATAAATATAGTAAAAATAAATATCTCTAGTAGTCGTGAGTAATCGTATTTTCGTATTGAAATGTGTAAATAAATGAGTTGACTATTTTCGATTATTTTAATTCGAACCTAACCAAAGGGAAAAAACGATAAATTACTTTGGCGTAAGATGATAGTTGCTAACATATTTTAAATCTAATCTAATATTTTATCATACATAATAAATTATATTAAATCTACCTATATTATGCCTAATAATATATCCTTTTCAGATCAAAAACCCGGCTTGATACATTTATTAATATACCTTAGTGTTAAGTAGTGTTTCTCCTCCTGAGTCTGCAAAATCTTTCGACAAGTGCTGTATAACGTCTTTGAAATCAACGTTAGCAGTTTTTGGACACCACAGCGCTTTTACTCCACGACATCCTGGGGCTATTTTCTGAATTTCACATAAAGAATCTAACAAATGAATATCTTTTACCTAAAAAAAAAATCCTTAAATATGATTATAAAATTATGATCTGACGCATGTTAATATAGAATATAAATAATGACCGAATAAGTGTAACTGCATTACTTCATTTTTCTCGCCTCTACATAATAACTCATTTAGGACATCAACTTCCTTACAGTCTTTTGCAATTATTAACTTCCCAGTTTTCTTATATTTTATTCCTTGATTATCGCAATATTTTTGTAATAAATCTATTCCTTCCACACAAAATTTCGCTTTTAAGCTGCCTGGTGTATAATAGATCCCGCAATGCATTACCCCACTATTATGGCTGCTTTGATGTTTTCCTAGACTGAATTCTTTATCTATTAAAAGAATTTTTAAGTCTTTGTTGTCTAACTTTAATTGCCTAGCTATTGCGGTTCCAATAATACCTCCTCCGATAATAGCAACATCACATTTTGTATGACAACACCTAGAATTTTTAAAATAAGTAAAAGGGTGACACAAATATGTATTATAAAATCAAACTTATTAGTTTAAATTAAATTGGATCGATTTATACAACTACTTGGCAGTGTAGGACTTGCCAAATCAATTAGTCTGCGATCCTCTCCTGATAGAAGTAACGAATATCGATATGAATGATAGAAGTAACGAATACGATATCGTAAACACCGAGAAAGCAGCTGACTCCAATGACACAAGTGGTACGCCGCAAGATATCTGGAAGGTTAAGCGAGAATCTTCCGGAACAGCGTTCTGCTGAGTATATAAGGAGCCGCATGGTCGATAGTAGTCACTTATCAATTCAATGAAGTAAATTTTGGAATATTGGCGCGATATTTAAATAGTTCTAAATTAATACAGTAAAAATAAACATCTTTAGTAGTCATGAATGATCGTGTTTTCTTAATGAAGTGTGTAAATTTTGATTTGTGACAATATACTGATAAGTCACATCAATAAAGGAAGGTTTTTAACAAATCCAAAAATCGTCACTTAAAATGTTTATTGATAACTTTTTATTAAAGATTTTAAACTAATGTTATTTTATTATTATAAAACCACTTATATAATTAATATTAAAAGCACGAATAAACGTAAAAAATTATTCGATATACACCTTTGAAATTAGTGCTTGTTCTACCTGACTGGTCTGTTTTGGTGACTGGTTTATTTTAAATAAATCCCACTAGGACTTTAGCATACTTTTATTATCTTTTATATTATTGCCTTTCATTGAGTAACAACATTGGAAATAAATGCTTTTTATTATATACTAGGTAGATATTAAATACCTACATCATTTCAGATCAAATGTGCGTAGTTAAAATCTTAAGTAAGTTTACTTAAAGTATAAAAAATTAACGAAAATGTGGTACTATTTGAATAAAGTTTCCTCATTTTGTTATATCAATTATGATAGTCCCAACAACCGTAAGTAGGCATCGACATGAGATGTTGGATTATTCTCAATCGAGCCTATTTCGTGATATTATATAGAAGTTTACTTTATTTTAAAGTTTTATATTCATATATATATTTTTTTATTTTAAAAAATTAGTTTAGTTTTAAATAAAATTTCAAATCGTATTGATGGTTGTATGGATTTTTAGTGTCAAATGTATAAAATACCACTTCTTAGAAATGTGAGCAGATAAGTTGTGATTTCTGCGGGAAGAATAAAATTGTACATTTAATTTCTAATTCAGTAATTCAGAACATTATTTGATATTCGTTATTCAACAAAATAGTAACATAATACATATAAAGCGTTCTTCTCACCTGTTTCCAGTAAAATAAGACCAAATACATTTCCCATTGTTAGAAAATTTCCAATAGTTAGCAGAAAAGGCTATTAGTCTACTGTTATATGTCATGTTTTTTAACTGTGACAAACAACTTTGTCATAATAGACATCGACAGACTACAAAATGAAGTAACCACAAAAAAAAATAGAAATCAAAATATAAATGTAGTTTAAAAATTACCGCTAATATAAACGTCAAACATATGGCATTCCGATTGGTTGACAAGAACGACGTATGTCAGATGTCCCGTATGGACGGCTGATAGACTGTTTGTAAATAGGTTTTACAAAATTTTAATAAAACCAAACAAACTATTTGGTAAATACTACCCCCAAGAGCCCAGTGGACCCTCTGTTGTAATGTACTTTACCTCAGCGTCTACGGTTTTTTGATAAGTTTGAGGTTAAGTTCTTCCTTGGTTACAATTTTTATGATGTGTGTCCCACCAATGGGATTGAAGACATGGACATTTAAAGGGTAGTTTTCCTCAACATCTTTGGTAGAATATGGTAAGTAAACTGAGCTAGTGTTTTTGATTTAGATAAGTCTTGTTGATAAATAAGTTGTTTAGGTAAATTGTGTAATGTTGACCTACAAAATGGTCAACAATCTCCACTTTACCTGTGTTGTCATTTTTTGTCAGTTGTATGAATACCAGGAATATTTACATCTTGCTTATCCTTTAAGTTGTATGTTTTATTATTGACCAAAATGCATGCAATAAAAGTTCCCACAAAAATAAAAGCATAAGCTAAACTTACAAATGTCGAATCAAATTAATTGCAAACACTTCTAACTTATTATTTCTAAATATAACCTCAATGTAGTGACTTTGTAATTATTAACATAACTAAACAATTTCAACCTGACTTTGAATGAATATGATATGTCTAGGATTCACTTAAAACAAAATCACTTTGCGATTTAAGCAACAAGGGGTTAGTGAACATTATTTTTGTGTAACCCATACATATCTAAGTGTTTTTCAAATAAAAATAGTTAGATACGTAGGGGTTAAGAGATTCTTGTAAACCCCTCTTCACATCACTTAGAAACACCTACTTTTATTCATAAATGTCCTAAATCTTCCTGACCTCCTTGATGATCCCCTACCAAGCATCCCTTACAAGAAACTCACTTATATATCTTAGTAAAAAAATTATGATCATGTTCTTCTGTATACTAACACAAACATTAGATATTAAAAATTTCAAAAGCGAGTTAGAATAACTTTTATTAACTAAGACATATTATAGCTTTGATGAATTTTTTAATAACTTTTGACCTGTGCACTAACACTATGTTTGTATTTGTAATACCTTTTGTTTTGTTCTATTATTATTTAATTCACTTCTTCTAACTTCTTTTACTTATTTTTAAACCTGTTTTGTTATTTTTTTATAATATGTATTTGAAAAATGTTATAGTTTAGATATATGTATTGGTTTTTCTGTAAATTTGTAACTTTTTTGTTTTTAGGATACTTGTACATAAGATTTTGTCCCCTCATTTTCTTTCTTTCTTTCTTTGTAAAAAAAAGACAAACTTTTCATTAATATTACTTGGCTTCATGGTATTTTAACTTCTTCCTATTAAAACAAAAAAATAAATCATTCTTTCATGGGTAACCTCTTTTGCTTCAAAGTTATATAAAAATATAGGTTTTATTTATACCAAAGTATGAACTTAGAAAAAACACATTTTTCTTTTTCTGGTTTTGATTTCAATGAAAAAGAGGAGGTGGAGTAGTGACATTTATAAAAAGCAGTACTGACTTTACCAAACAGAGGACCCTATAAACCGGATAAGTTTCTCCTTGAGAAATTTCACATTTAATTTTATTTATTGTCCTCTGTGTACACATTATCAAAAAATGGTGGAATACTTCAAAAATGTAATAAATAAATATTTAATAAACCATTTTTTTTTTGGGAAAATGTTATTATTTAAATGAAGAATATTTAACAGTTGCTAGTTTACTAGATCTTGATGAATCAAGTGTGTCAAGTTTGAGTTAATACAGCTTTTTCAAGGAGTGTATTTGTATATATGCCATTGTATTTGTATATATAAAATTGCCATTAGCCTTAGCTATTTTTATTTTATAAACACCATTTTTATTATTTTAAAAGAATCTTTTATGTAATGTATTTTTAACTCTTATGTAAGGTACAACCTAATTTGGGGATTTTTATCTATATTTCATTGTATGTAGTCAGAGGCATTTTTTTAGGTTTCACAGAAGTACGGGAAACCTAGGTTTCAAATTTATGTATAAACTGGAAGATGTGGCTTCCTGAATGCAGATTTTAATTGCAATTAATGATGCAAAGCCTGGAGGCGGTATGCGATGAGGGAGAAGTAAGTATGGTGAAATTAAAATTTTTTTTTTCTTATATAAATTATTTTAATTAGCGTGCGGTGAAAAGGTTAAAATCCCTTCGCGCTGCTACCCTGCCTCTTGCCAGCCTTAGATACGATAACCAGGCGTCGTGCAGCGATTTCGATCCCAGACCCTTACCAAAATCTAGTTTTGATATTTTTAAGGAACTTAGGAGATTACAAGGCGATGATACAGACTATTCTAGTAGTGATGACTCTTGTGGGGATGAGCAGGATTTTTTAAAGAAGACAACCAAGTACAAATCACTTGTGTTAGAATCAGTCGTAAAACGGGAAAAACTAAACACAATTATTTTAAATTTGTATCCAGGAAATAAAGGGTATTCCTTGTCATTTCGATTACAAAATAGAAACTCAACCATTATGTGTTTTAAAGAGTGTAGTGAGGAACTTATTAATACAATGGCAAGGGGTTATGAGGAGGACACTATTTTAAGGTTTGTGTCACAGATTTCGCCTAACTTTGCATAATTTATTTATACATGTATTTAATTTTTAGATGTATAGATAACCAGGAAATACCAGCCTTTATTTTGGAGGCATTGGATAAGTTTGATTTTTTATTTTATAGTGGCTGTGTTATAGCAGAAATAAGGAATTATCGATTGGCTTACCCAGAAAATAAATGCTACATTCATCATGTTTTACTTAGGCCTACACAAAAGGTAAAATATATTTTTTCCATTATATTGTTAATTACATTAATGGACTTAGGAGCTTAAAAACATAAAAAACTATATGAACTAATTTTTTTTCATTCATAATAAGTCCCTAAGTGAGTTATGATTTATTTATTAGGTATTTTTAACATATTCTTAAAAGTAATTACAAACATGGAAATGTATATGATAAAAATATAACATTACCTTACATATCAACTTAAACTGCTGCTAAGTCTGCCAACGCAAGGGAATTGAGCTTATGGGCCGGGTGGTTAAAAATCATATCTCGGCTTATACTTAACAGATTTAAACTAAGTAAAACATATAAAATTGAAACAACTCGTCCATTATCTCAAAGAGACCTACGTAAGTAGAGAAAAAATGAAAACCTCTGTCTCAAAACATCCTATATATATGTCCCGGAGGTTACATGTTTCGCTAATAAAGCATCAGTAAGAAAATGAAAAACTCATCGTAATGATAAGCCTATTTTCTTAAAACTTTTGCGACACAAAACTATTACAACACTCAATTAGTACCATAAGCAGTTACTTTGAAATTCGGCATAATTTTTTAAATTGTACATAGGTATTGCAGATGGTACGTCAGAATTATTAGAGGCTGGACGTTCTTATGTTCGGATTCAATATACTCATAGTCTGTATATAAAGAAAAACTAATTGGCGCCGCTAAAACTAAGAAAACTTCCACCTTAATTATTTTAATTTCTGTAAAAACAATTTGCTATGGCAATAAGAGGCAACAGTACCCAACAACCCATTTTATTTACATAACCCTGCGAACATTTTATATAGTTTAAAAAGTAAATCTTCTTTCGGTCTTATGACAATAAAATTTGTCTTTTTTGTAGACTCTACTAGCCGATATCACAACACTAACTAGTGATCGCTCCGATCTGAGTAGTGAGGATCGCGACGCAATCGAGAGCCAACTAGTGTTGGCACATACGCCGGATCTCTGTCTCGATCCCGATCCGGGCCTGGAAAGTCGTTTAACGAAAATCGAGACGCGCGGTCGTTTATGGAACGGGCACCCGTTCCGTAAGATGTCAAGCAGAGCGTCGCAGGTCGTCGCCAATCGCAAACGGAAACTGAACCATTTCGCCAACCGTCACGGGTTGGAGTTGTTGGACTTTTCGAAAGCGAAGAAGAGCAGGACGTCGCAGCATCCGACGGCTTCATTACCAGCTAAAAGTAATAAGGTAAAATTTTACTTTATGTTTTAACGTTTTATGTAACTATATAAAATAGACTTTAATTAGAATATTTGATGGTGTTTTGTGGGTAAATTTGTCAATTTCTGAACACTATTTGTTTCTAGCCAACGTTTGGAATTATACTTAATTCATCTTTAGGACTCAACAAGAAATAGAAAGGAATAATGTTTAAAAAACGTTTTTAATATTTGTTAAAAAGGCATAAGGTAACGTTTATACAGGGTGTTTGGTTCACCGACGTATATAAGAAAGGGGGCGATAGGTGAAATCATTCTAAACATATTTAAAAAAAAAAACTCATAAAAGCGCAATTTGGTAAAAATGTTATGCAGGTAGGGGGAACTACAACCACCATATTTTGATTATAGATTGAGTCACCCCTTGGGCCCCATGTTTCTGAAATATTTTAGTTTCATGTTTATGATCTGGTTGTTTGGCTTGTATTATAGACGATTATAAGATGGCCAAGTCTGCACGTGATTGCAATTATTTTGTTGCTAAGAAACTTTAAAATATACAAAATTACATTAATAGAAGAAGCAACATTATAAAATTAATTTCTGGTTCTTCATTTGTGTAAAATGAAGAGAAATGCGGAATATTATGTTAATATTATGAATATCGCAATAATGCTTAGTTTTCTTCAGTAATTGACCAATTTACCCATAAAACACCACTTCAAATTACGCAGTCTTTATTCACCAATTCGCAACAATAAACTGTAATTTTTATTTAATTGTTATTTTTTCAGGCTGCCACTTTAGAAAAAGCACAGACTGTGATTCCGGTACCCGATCTAGAAGGGCCGGCGCTTTCCCCTCCCCCCGTCCCAATAGTTATCAATAAATTTAAACCGATGGCCTGGCCTGACGACACCAGTGACTGTTCTCCACATCTCATGGAAGAGTACACATTAGAGACTGATATTACCTCAAAGGCATGTCATATCACTGTTCTTCTCTATCAATTCTTTTTAATTTTATGTGTACATTACCCTGTGTAATTATTTTAATTTAGGATAAGGATAAACCTCGAGTTTATCACATAAAACTGTCGATATTTCAACGGCCTGCCAATATGGAGTTCCTCGGCGAGCTTTACTTGGATCGAGACCACAAGAAGGACCAAAAAAACGGAGTTTCATGTAGATTTTCGTTAGGTAAGTACAAGGTATAATGAACGTTAGATTAATGTTCTAAGTATTTTTTTATTACTTATTTACGGAGTGAGTTCAGGAAATAACGTGAATTTTCGTTTTCTTTTTTTTTTAATATTTATTCAAAACTAAGGGATTGTTTTGAATATAATTGAATAATATATAACGCACTTGTGCCAGCGTATGGCTTACCAGAGCATGGGCGGTTGTTTGCTTGTATTATCTCTGATACAATGATGCCAAATGCTTATATAGAAATGGCAAAAGAAAAACACATTTTGAGAATGTTAATTTTATGTTTTGTTTTGCAGATATTATTTTTGCGCTTACAATAACATATATCTATTTTTACTTTTTATTTTTCATCCAAAATCTAACATCAATAACTTAAATTAAAATTTTAAAAGTATTGATATATGGCTGAAAATTTTCTCTTTTGAAAATGCTTGTAAACTCGGCAATAGAGAATCGATGAATATGTTTGTAGAGAAAACGCGCCCTTGCCCCTATTCACATGTTGAACTCAAACAAAGTTGTTGTTTACTAATTCTAGCCTTTCAATGTTCTAAGTTTTAAGGTAATTTGTAACATTTCTGAGTAATGCTATAATGTTTTTATAATATTGTGATTAAAAATGCATTATTTCATACAAAATAATGCATTTTTTAATATAATTCTGACCCTCCTCTAGAGATTCTTAAACGTTGTGACCCCCCCCCCCCCCTTCATTAAAAAAGTTTGCCCACCACTGATCTAAACTCTATTTTTACGTTTGGTTAGGGTCTCGACCAAACGCACACAGGTACGTGCGACAATTTACAGAGATATTTACGGAAAGCGGTAGAAAAACGGCACGAATAAGTTGCGGATTGGTGTCGTCAACGCGGAATGACACCCAAGGGGTTTCCAGTCGACCAGTTACAACAACAGCTCCTACGCCCTCTTCCCAGCCACCAAAACCTCAACAGCAACTACCGAATCCTAGAGAGCAGGTTGATCGACTTGCGCAACGGTTACAGGTAAAATTACAGATATTTTTTTGTTTTGAAACAAACTAAATTAAATTATGCGAATAATAATATTATTCTTCTTTTTCTTCTTCTTAGCCTGTGTTTTTACTCCTGGATTTAGGCCATTGCCAAATTTTTCCACGCTCTTTTATCTGTATCAGTCTTCATCCAATTTCTTCCTGCAACATTTTGGATATTGTCTCGTCATGGTCTCTGGGGTCAACTCCAGGTCTTATTGACCGATTTGGTCTCAGACCAGCCCATCTCTATTTCTGTTGCGCCACAAGCAGTACATTCGTCACTTTAGTTTTTCTACGAATTTCCTCGTTGCGAACTTTACCTCTTAAAGTAGTTCCTATCATCGCCGTCTCCATTGCTCCATTCCTGCAATGGAGCAATGGAGACGGCGATTATAGGAAATTCTTTAAATAAATATATTCCGAACCAACTTCTAGGGGTGGGTCTTTAACTGGTTGGTCGTTGAGACATTACTACTACTTTCTATCTTTTGAGACAATAAATGCGGTAAGCAACCTGTAAAATACAATAAGTTTGTTGACACAAAGAATCAAATTTCTTGCGAAAATAATGATTTTGACATTTTCAAAAGTAGGTTTTGAAGATTCATGCAGCAATTTCAAAAGCAAAATAAGGAAAAAACATTTAAAACAAAATTAAAAATCTGTTTTAAATTTAAAAAATGGTAGATGATTTTTGCTGGTACATTTTATTTTTAATAAAGACGTTGCACTTCGCTTAAAACCATCGAATAAATAGTTTATTTCTTTGTACCTCGTGAAAATTAAATCCCAATGTATTAAGTCGTGATGTTTGTTTTATTTCGTTCATTTCAAGACCATTTTGTAGCGTTGTTCGATGAAGTTCTCAAAGCATGTTTTTAACCTCTTCGTCTGTGTCAGAAATGGCCACAATATTGTCGGTAAATCAGCAATCCCGGGTTTCTACCAATAACATTTTTTGAAGACATCCTCCAAGGCAAGGGTAAAAAGTTTTAGTAAAATAGTGTTTCATTGCCTTATTCCTATATTGATTGGAATCTTTTTTCTTACCTATTAAAATTCATTAGGGCTTATTTTTCGTAGAAAACGTGATTACAATTTCTTGGTTGAGTTCTGGACCACCCAGTATATAATATTAACCTATATATAATTTACTCACCTAAAATTACTAACATCTTTTAGGCTCAAAGTCAACAGACATCACAGCCTATAGCAAACGGCATTATACAAAGCATACACCAAGTACAGGTGCGTTACTATCTCGCGTTTAACGTTTCTACACACTCTTTGGCACTTTTTAAAACCTAAAATATTGTAGCAACCTAACGTAACACAGACTTCCGCTCAACCTCAAAAGTCTTATGCGATCACCAGTCAAGAGTTGGAGATCGACGCCTTAGCTACAAAACTGGAGATTTCTTCGCAGGAGTTTCAAGCTGCTGGTACGTTGGATGATGTATTTATTTACTTTTATGAAATAAATATTTAAATTAATATAAAATTATCAAGTTTTTATGAAAATAATAAAGTACAAACCAAAATTATGCTTTAAAAAACAATAGATAGAAGAAATAATAATTTGCTCACCGCGGCAAACGAAATAAAATATTATTTAGGCATAAATAAATCTGGATTAATTAAAAAAATTAAATATTTTAGTATACATTTTTTGAAATAATTCTGAATGTACATCCTTTATATTTAATAACTTTTATTGTAGTCAAAGTATTAACATAATATTCTTGCATATTCGTAGAAAAAGCGAAGCTTCAAGCGACCGCTGCAGCACAGCAACAAAAATTATTATCGAACAGTAATATTATTAGTCTACTTAATAGCTCTCCAGCAAGTAGCGTAAATAGCGATACTAGCGCGGCAGTAGCGAATGCGATCAACAATCCTAATGTTGTGCCGCAACAGAGGTTGCTGGCTAGAAAAATGACCTTTAGCAATGTCACCGCAGCCGGAGCTAGAGTAAGATATAATTCCAATAAATAGGTAGATTCAGTATTTCTAAATTGTGGTAATTTAGGTTCTGAGCCACGGCAACTTTATAGCCCTCAACAATCACAATCGGGTCAATCTGCATGAGTTGAATGCGCAGCTGAGCAACGCACCCTCGCAGACGGTGACCCTTGCAGCAGCTCCGGTTAATAACGCGACAAGAGTCAATTTAAGTGATCTGAGCGCGCAGCTGGCCGCGTCCGCGCAACCTCAGATGGTCACATTGACGTCGGTTAATAGTAGTGGAGGCAGTTATAGTTACACCGCTATGCCTGTCAAACAACAGGTAACATTTTTCAAAATCCTAACTACTAACTCAATCAGTTTTAATAATAAGTAATCTTTTACTTTTAATATTTACACATAACTGTTCAACAATAACCAATAAACTCTTAAAAAAAACAAATAGTTTTACCATTCTGCTTCTATATAAAATAAATTTAAATATATAATATAATAATATGTAATATTTTGTCAGATACGGATCTGTTAGAGTTTATGTCTAATATATTTGTTCCAAATTTTTTTCCATTTGAAAATCTTGAGTCGTGGGAGTTATTAGAAGCTCTCAATGATATAAAAAGTCATGCGGCAATGATGATTGAGACGAAAATCTTCACGAAACTACCATACGATGCGCTTATCTCACTGTGCTCGTCGATTGTTATCCCGCTTTACAAGGGTGGAGCTACAAGTGGGCCTGCAAATTACAGACCAATTTCTCTACTACCTACACTTTTGAAGGTTATTGAAATGGTGGGAATAAAACGCATGTTGGAATATTTAATTAAATATAAGCTAATAACACTCAAGCAATATGGATTCTAATTCTCTAAAAGTAGATATGATGTGATTTTTTCTTTTTTGGATAGGGTATACTCTGAGCTTAATAGAGGTAAGGCTATAGCTAGCAGCGTTTTATTGTCTGTCTAAGGCTTTCGTATTTATTTATTTCTTGCGAAGTTACGATGACTCTATTTACAAGTTTCAAAAAATAAGAAACAGAATTTACAAATTTCATAAAAAGGTTTTTCGGGAATTAATAAATTTTAGTTATCACTTAGATATAAATACATTTAACAGGGATTTTTTTCCTTTATTATCATATCACCTTAAACAGCAAAAGTATTGGATGAGATAACGTAGAAACGATTACCACGATCATCACAAAACTAGATGGAATTTTCAACGGCGTAGAGTTAATACAGTTTATAGTAGCCAAATGAGCTGCTAAACCTTATATTCGTTTCGATATATTTTCTGTTTCAACGAATAAAAAAAGTAGAGCAACCACATTATTTATAAAAGAACATTTTATTGAATATGAAAAAAGTTTTCCAGATAAATTGCTTTCTGACACAGTTAAAGTTTATCCGTTCTTAAAGAAAGCACTTCTAAAAATAGAACTACAAGTACTTATTATTAAAGAGAAAAACTTCAAACGAAGCCATTCTTCTTTTATCATTAGTTTCATAATAAAAAATTCACTGAGAGGTGGTGAACTCAAATACCTCGCCTATGGTCCGCAGTTAGGCTTATTATGCTTTTACATTAGGTTGGGCATCACCAAAGATTAGTACCGTTCTCTCCGCAAAGTGATGGAAGCGACTCGTCTCAGTCAGCGCTCGGAGCACTTTTGGTAGGGACTCCGGCTGCCGATAGACCGGAAATTGCCAGTCCGCACCAAACCAATTCGCTTCTGTTGGAAAAACTGGCGGCGAGCAGCACTAGCGGAGGTCAAAATCCGTTCGCTCAACCGTCTAAAACTTCTCAGGCCACCGCGCAATACGTGGTGCAAAGTCCGAAGTGTAATACTGTAAGTAACCAAAAATAGAGTAATATATATACAAAATTTATTTGGAATTTAAATCCATATAGTAGCAAAAACACAGATTAAAAACGGTTAAAATATACAGCACCATAAAAAACGTTTATTTTGACCAGGACCTCATCGGACTTACAAATAGCTCTTACACTTACGTAATAGGATGTAGACGGCGTACTAAGTTTTGAATTATATGCATTTTGAATTTTGATATATTATACAGTGTGTTTAAATTTGAACATTTTTGTAGATTAAATAAGCTTGTGGATATGTAATAAAATATGCCAAATATATTTTACTAATCCAATGATGGTAGATATCGATACATTTCGTTACATTTTCTACATGTTCTTGCTATTATTTGATCACATTGTTCATGGAAAATAAACATCACCTCATCAAAATCTCACTTGAGTGGTTAATATCTTTCATTTTAGACTTTTTAAGAGAGACTCAAAACCGAGAATAAAAAATCTACAAATATATAGCGTGTTCCATTTAAAAAATCAAAAGTATTACCATTTTTCTATACAAGCGACAACTCTGCAATGCTGATGCCTATAGAGCATTATCTGCTACCATGGCTAGTAAATTTTCCGAAAATGCTATATTCCGTTTTTCACATACGTCTAAAGTAATGATTTTTAATTCAGTGATTTTATTTGGATTTTTCGTGTCTCGTTTAGAATCCTAAGGGTGGTCCACAGAATATATAATTAATCGTCTGAAGTAGTTTATTTTTTGACGTGTATCCCACAAAATTATTTTGCTCGATTTATTGGCTTTTATTGTCTTTTTAAATTGCGTACCATTTTAATAATATTTATTATTGGCATTTTATTTTATGAAGAAAATACGTCCTTATTGTCCTTATTAATCGTTCACTTCACCTTCGACTTATTCAATAAAGTAGTTTATATTATAGGTAATATCCCCAATGTCTAGTCCTCCACCTCAGTCTTCGAATACTCTGAATGTACAAAGCTTAAACCTAACCGAGTTACAGAGCATTCCAGGATTACATAATGTCCAGGTAAGTCGACATTTTGGTAAGCTTAATTTTAAAACCGAACTTTATCAACTTAATAATTATCTCGTAGCAACACTTTTTACTATTAGGAACTGTAATCTGATATTTTTAATTTATGTATTTGCACGTATGTATATGCTGGTATTTTCTTTTAGTTTCAATTGCAAAATTTTTCCCAACCGATCTCTTTGGCATTGAACGTAGCGAGTCAACTTTCAAGTGGGACATCGTCTCAAGGTCAGCTGCTCATGTCTTTACCCAGTGCGCAAACTCAGAATGCGTCTGCGCAAAGTTCTGGTACGCAACAGGTGCAACAAGTTGTTATGAATACAGGAGGTGGTACCGCTGGCTCGTCTCAGTTAGGTAAACTTAATAAACTGTATAAAACCAATTTAACTGATATTTTATCATATTCGAGCCAAGCTAAAGCCATTTAGCTAGGAAAAATTCTATTTAAAAAAAAACTAGAAAATATATTAAAATTAAAATTAAAAAATGTTTTAATTTTACTTTTTCACTTTTTTTTTAAATTACTCTAGATCTAAGAAATTTCTTTGGCGTATAAAACACATTTTTCTCCTTAGCTCATTTAGTAACTTCAGGAAGCGTGAAGAATATTACCCATCACAATTTAAGAACAGCATCTGGGTCTCAGACACTACAACTAACTCAAGGAAGCCCTCAGTTTCAACTTATTTCGCAGTTGCAGGTAATATTCGTCTTTTGAATATATGTTTTTTATTTTTGCAATGTGAATAAAAAGATAAATGGGTGAATTTCGCTAATAATACGTTTAATTTTGTTCTTCAACTGTGGAATTGTTGGGTTATTAGCATATGCGATGGATTTTTAAAAAACTCAAGAAAGAAGTCACAAGGCGTTAAATCGCTGCACAAACTTGCTGGCTAGTTCTGGTCTGCATTCCGAGAAATGACACAAGCGGACAACTTTCCTTGCAATAACTAAATAGCTTCTCGTGTAGTGTGACATGTCGCATCATACTGTTGGTACGACATACCTTCCATATCCATACCATCCAATTGAAGCCATAAAAATGTAGTGAGCATGTTGCGATAGCGTTCGCTGTTTACCGTAACTGCATTTTTTGCCTCGTCTTCAAAGAAGTACCTATTATTTATTATTATTAAATGTTATTTTAAATTTCAAAGCCAACTTGACTAAATTTGCTAAACTTATTAATCAATTTTACGTTTTACAAATCACTTTTACATTTACTAAGGTTTTATATAAAAAACTAGTTTTATCTGGCACAAATTAGTCTCACTTAATCCAGAGTTTTCTTTTTCCAAATAAGTGTTCCAATCCAAAATTCAAAGTATTTACGCGCTTTTATAAAAATATTTAAAAGGTTAATTAAAAAAATAATCTTTTTATTTTTAGAGGCCATCTCGTCAAAATATCCAAAGCCAAAGCACCATCACGGGTAGGACGATACAGCGGACACCGATAACGATCAAGATGGCGCCAAATTCAAGTCAGTTAACAGATATTCAGTTCAATATAGATAATTAATTTTGTGTTATGTTGGACAGTGCTTATGTTTTAAGCTTTAAAAATCTACATTTTTTTTCTCATAAAACAAGTATTTCCTGTAAATTCAAAATGTTCAATTAAGTAATTTGAAATGATAAGAAGAACGAAGAAAGAAGAATATGAAGATGAAAAAATCCAGATTGTTATGATGTTATTTTAAAATACAAAATAAGAAGTCTTAAAAGCAAAATTATAAAATTACTTTTGTTCCTGTAGATCAAAACGCAGCTGGAATGGAAGGGGTGCACCACCAGCAGCTCCGCTTAACTCAGCAAAGAAATTTAGAGACTATTTTTGAAAAATTAAGAAGAACCAGCAATGATTAACCAAACAACCTTCTTATTAACTATGCGATGAAAGGTAATGCAATAGTATAATTTGTAAATGTAGTTTTTGGTTATATAAGATATTTACTTCTGTCATTTTTTTCTGGAAAATTAGGAAACTGTTTTATTGTTGACTTTTTTACTAAATAAGCATAACTGCTATTATGTATTTATTAATAATAGATAGCATAATAGAAGTGATTACGTGATTAGAATATTGACGTTTCTGGGGCACAGACAATCCACGTTAAATGCATAAGTAAGGGGCGGTATTTGCCATAATTTTTTCGAAGACGTCGATGGGACCAGCGTAATCGTAACTGGTGAGCGTTAGAGGCATCAGGCAAACAATTTTTTTCCCGCAAGTTGCTCCTTTGGTTATCGATCATTGTTGCTTCCCACAGGACGAATAATTAATCTCACACAGCTCGAGCAACGATTGAGATTTCGAAACACCAATTTCCAGAGTGGTCTCCCGTCTTGGAGATTTCAACAGGCCCTCCAGATCGCCAGATCTAACAGCACTAGACTTATTCTATTGGAGCATTTTAAAATCTCCCGTTTATCGCAACAAACTTCGTATCTTACAAGCCCTGAAAGCTAACATTGAAGATGAGGTCGTCAATTTGGTGCAATTTAAAACAAGCGCTATTATGCATGAACTCAAGAGGTGATCACTTGAGCGATATAATTTTTTTTTCAATTAATTTCATCAATCTTGCACTTTAAAATGAACTTTTTTTTGAAAACAAAGCACTTTTTTTTTTCAATTTATAACAAAATGGCAGCCGGTTCAAATTATGACATTACTTTTGCACCACATAGTATATTAATTGTGATTTCTAATTTTATTATTTTGCAGAGTTCTACAGTGTTTTCTTAGAAATATTTCCAATTGCAATCACTGCTTTACTTTTGTCAGATAGTGTAGCTAATAAGATAAAGTTGGAGTTATTGTAAAATCTTCGCCTTTTAATGTTAACCGCCTTCTAAAAGTCAATAACGTAATAAGGTAATTACCTTTTATTCTAAAAAAGCCAAACTGACTGGTGGAAAAAAACAATAACAAAGTAATAAAGGTTGGAGTATGGTTTGTCTAGAGCCTTAGCACAATGTCTTTTGAGTTTTTTTAGTTTTTGCACTAAATAATACGCTCACCTTAAAAGATTAAAAAATCTAATTCGTTTTCGCGTACTTAGCGCTTGGCGGGTTTCTGAAATATACGATTCAAATAATGATAAATAAAAGTGACTATTAAATGATTAAATTATCTGTATCAAAAAAATATTTAATAAATTTAATAAAATTTAGGTTTCTTATTGGTAAAAAAGTCAGTAATAAAACGGTAAAAATATCCTAACGTAACGATTTGTCGAGAACTTGAATTTATCATCATGCCATACTGTATCATGTAAAATACAGACTTACAAACCGTTATAGTGTTGTGCCTGTTTAAAAATTGAAAATGTCTAGTAAAGTAATTAACTGTTAATTTTCTACCTAACATATACTGCCCGAAAGATGACTGTTATTGCTTTATACGTTGGATATAAAAGTACTATTTAAATACTAAACATACTTTTATACCTGTCGTATATAAAAGCACACAATAGAATAAATATTAATCATACCGTAAAAGTTTTATTTTGGTTTGTATAAGTTGTATGAGAAAGCCGTCACGCCTGGTATATTTTCATCTAGCCATCTTTGTCTGATACTGTATATGTACCTACGTTTATTCAATTCATTATAGCAGATAAAGTGCAAGGAAGCCGGGCAAAAAAATTAAACAAATATACGAAATCAATAATATTAATAAATATTTTAACGTTCTTGTACTAATAAATATAATATATCACTGATCGCCATTAAATCTAGCGGCATTATATGGGGCAAGCGTGCCGGCCATTTCATTTCACATTTGCACTAAAAGTTCTTACTTATAATCTTGTTGATCCAAGTAGAAGTATCGCTCATTTTTTAAATCTCCATGGTATGTCTGCAAATATAAAGCAATATTATTTGAGAATACCCACCACATTGCTAAATGTTATTTTGTTTATTTGCTTTCTTTTTGGATACTTGTCTAAATACAGGCGAATAAAATTCGGCGAATAGCATAAAGCACGACAACAGTTTAAAGCGTTGACCATATTGTTAAACTTTTTTTTATTTCATATGTCAAATAGTTTAAATGATGTTCCTTTATGTATTGGGGTTTTTTTCCAAATGTCTTTCAAGAGTAATTAAATGATAATTTGCTGCAAAAATTTCCAACTAATTTTCACCAAGTTATATAGTCCCATTAAGCATTAAAACGAACATTTGTTAATATTCAATACACTGATAACCGATCAAGTCGGACTATCTTATCGACTTCGCCACTTACCTCTCTCAACTTCCGAAAGGCCTTTTTAAAAGAAAATTGTGAAGAAACTACAATAAAATCAGTTTTGTTACAATAGAATGCAGAGTCAGCTTCTACGCTTCTACAGAAATTTTTAAACTTTCTAAATAGCATCTTATCTTTGATACATCGTTTAACCTGGTCCTCTTTATTTCCGATACGTTGCATATAGCAGGACGTGTAATAACTGAAAGTGGCTTATAAAGTTTAATTCGTAAAATAACAACCATCAAACAAAAACAAAAAATACCTTTATTACCAATACAGGCGTGAAGGCTAATATTATGGATTTTCTAGATAAATAAAACACAATGTGATCTCAAAATACTTTATGCTATAATATTTTACTATGTTAGTTTACACATATGTTTTTTCACTTATTATGAATTTTATTAAAAAAAAAATTTAGTAATAAACTCAAATGACTTATTTGGATCGAAACATTTTTGCAGCTCAACCCAATTGTCATTTAACATGTACCTATTTATATAATTTCTTGTTAGTATAGTTTAATTTATTTCTTATTTGTATATTGGCTTAGTAACATATGAATTAGTAAATTTAAAATTAAGGTAGGTATATTGAAATTTTAGTACTGCTTGTAAATTTTATGGTTAGGTATTTGAAACTATTGCAATGTAAGATTCTCTTTTATAAATTTAAAATTTGCCACAAGCTATTAATATTATGATGATATGAACATTAAGACGTTGAGTAGAAAAGAGCATTTTCTAATTAACTCTAACATGGTCTATATATTTTTTTTATTATCTTTGGCGGAATACTTATGTCAAGATTGAGTTAGTTCTTGTAAGTTTACGTTTCTTGAAAAGTAATTATTTAAAAGAAAAAAGGTTTGTAGTTTGTTTTTTCTTTTGTTAATTATACTACGTGACACAGGAAAAATGGAACACTTAATAACTTTTTTACTTTTTAAGATAAAGATATGAAGTTTAATATACTGATAGAATAATTATAAGAGCATCTTTTGACGTCTTCTGTTATTGTTCGTTACTTCCGGTTTAACAAGAACTGACACTAACATTTTATTTTAAATGGGACAATTGTTATGTTATTACGTATTGTGATAGAAAATAATATTCTAAGAATAATGATACCGCATTTGCTACTTTTTGTTTTATACTCATAAAAAAAATCAATTTTTTAAATTTTGAAATAGGGTTTTCGCGAATGCGTCGAAAGTTTTAATTTTTAATCAAGTCAATCTTTGTGATGCAAGATTAAATCATTTTTTGGTGCGGGGTCTGTGTCAGCATAATTTTTATGCCTAAATATACATAGCTAGTAACACTATTTCCACAAAAATATCCTGATTTGCTCGTCTTTTCTTTATAAAAATCATATGCGACAATACTTATTTTAGTTTTCAATGAGTCCCCAAATTATATTCTTAGAAGTGACATACTGGAGAAAGAAAACGTTTGTAACTTAACGGGGAAAAATAATATCCGAAATAAAAGTGCTTATTAGTGAGATTTATATTATAGTTTTGTTTTAAAGTTATAATAAGGTATTTTAGAGTTAATTGGAAGAATATTTTAGTCAAAATAATAGTTAGGGGCAAGATCGGTTGTATGTTTTTATGAAGAGATTCTATTGTAGTAGTTAAATTAGAAATTAATATAACCCCACTTTTGTAAATATTATATGTAAAATAAAAACCTTATAGTTACATAGTGCATAAATGTTGAATTATTTTTCAACGAGGATTTTTTAAAAATATATTTGCACATTTCTTATTTGAATCTAATGCGCATTAATAACGCGCTAAACGAATAATCGTTCCTACTATAACTAAAACTTATTTAGTATCGGTTTTGTGGCATGGTGGTTTTATTTCATAGTATTTAGAAAATCCTTTAATATGGTTTTTTGTATCAAAAATTTGAATAGTTCTCAAAAAAGCTTAATATACAAATATCAGTATACTAACTAAAATTGATTGTAGATTGGGATACTTTTAAATGTGAATAATTATGATATACTTGTAGCAAAAGTCGAGGATACATATTTGTATATATTGTAAAGATATTAGACTATTGTTTCTTTATAAGCAATCTGCTTTGAGTCAAGCTGACATTAGTTAATATATTGCCAGACGATTTTTAATTTTATACCAATAAAAATGTAATAGAATGAGGTATATTCAGTATATCATAATTTTTGTATACATTTTATTTATTTGTTGCGTAAAATATATTATCATTGGTGATTTCTTTTAATTAATAGTAATTTTTTACATTATTTAACTTTTTATTATTTTATTTTTTGAATTAAACCTACTTCTTTATTAAAATCTTTTTGAGATACTGAATCAACTTCATGATCCGTTTTCCCATGATATGTACATATACGCAAAATATTTTCACAAACATGTTTGTTAGTTCATTAAATTATTATATCGGGCATTTCTATTATCTAAATTAAATTATTTATGCATAAAGGTTTAAAATTATAGAATGCAAACTCTTAATATAATTTAACAAAAAGCAATATTGTGTAAGATATTCCAGTGTTTGTTTTTTAATGACACGTCAACCCAAAGGTGGTTTCATTCAATGCGGCGGCAGACACAGTAATACGATTGTTGATATGTTCTTGTGGCTACTGTGGCCCTCGAGGATCAAAGTATTACAGGCAGTAGATCTGACAAAATGTTTCTTCCATTTGACAAATAAGTCACCGATCATGTAACCAGTATTGTAGTATAGCTGCAAAGTTCCTGGCTTTTGGACGGTGGTAAGGCCCGCTTCATTCATGCTGTGATTTTTTGTCGGTAAGATATCATCAGTTATTAGCTGTCCTAAAAGATAGAAGACCTTTATCACTTAGCAAAATATTTGTATTGCTAACCGTGTCGCTTGAACGTGCAAACATTTGAGACGAAATACTTTACTTAAACAATTAGATTCAGAACTCAAGAGAGTAAAAATATCTCTCGATTCAAAGTCCAGTGGAAGCAAACTTTTCAGAGTTGACTTATTTTTAGTATACTGTTTTTAATGCATTAAAGTCTGTATTTGTTAATCTCGTTCTAGTTGTAATGATATTTAAGAAGCATTTCGCTCAAGATATAGAAACGCCCTATATAGCTCGATTTTTTCTAAATAATATTTTTAGATAATAGATAATTTAAGGCGGACTATTTATATGTTGTTGTGTAATTGATTAATACAATAAATATTTTTTTTTAAAAACTGAGTTTTGATGCGGTTTTTTTTTAAGTAAATAGCTTCATGACTTTTATACCATATAACGCTTAAAAAGTAACCAAAACAAAATAAAGGCAAAATTCTCGATGAAAATACCTCATAGTGAGAAATAGCCTCAAAACAAAACCAACTGCTTGGCTATACCTTTATTGTGATTTTGTAACGTTTTTACCGTTTGTTAGGTGTGAATACTCGATTGCACAGAAATACTGAACTAATTTATTTACACTACTGAAAACGATTACTTACCTCTTCTAGAAATATTTATATTTACTAATATTTAAGTCCGATTTAAATTTCGCGCCAATATTCCTATCCGAATTTCGACTAAATTGTCAACTGATTCCCAACGGCGATGCGACTCCTTAGATACTCGACTTACCATGATTCCGGAAGATTTGCTGACCTTCCCCATGACTTGAATGACGAAGAATTACCTGGTACCTATTCTAGACGTTTCCAATATCGCTACAATAGTGATGTGAGCGGCAACCGTGCAAAAGATAAATCAATTATTGAGATAAATAGATTTAAACAGGGTAACTAGGTTTTTCTCATAACGACAAACAAAATTATAATTTGACCGATGTCTCTGACATTCCCTCAATTACGAGGTTTTCTGACAATAACATTAATCTGAATATTTGAAAATCTCTGACAAAACAAGAGACATTACTTACAAAACGAGAAACAACACACAAAAAATTCTATGTTAGGTAAACATAAAAAATTTAAATACTACTCATGACCCGAGATACAATCTCTCTCTAAGAGATCTAAATATTACAAAAAATAATTTACATATAGGGATTAATTTCGGAAGCATTATTTACGATGTTTATTATATAAAAACGTACTGGAACTCTTAAGAAATTCAACACAATATGGTAATACTAGCTTGCCAGTAGCCAATGAATCGACACCGCGATAGATAAACTTATTATCTTTTATTAATAACAATGGCTTCAGTGTAGTTCTATATTTTTCACAAAGTTGAGTTTTATTACAGTTTGTTGCAGTGTTTTTGTCTTATTTACGCAGTTTTAAAAATGGTTTGCAAGTATTTTCTGTTTATGTTAGTATTCCTAACTACATGTATACACATTTTTGCTTGGACAGACTGCGGTAAGAACTATATAATTCAGTATTCTTTGTTTAAAATTATTTTCTGTTCTCTAAAAATATGCTGTTATTTAGGTTCGGTTGATGGTTCAATTGCAAAAGTCCAAGTCAGTAACTGTTCACAAAATGCAAGGAGATGTATTTTAAAACGAGGTAGTAATGCCACTATGACCATCGACTTTAAACCAAGTAAGTAATATTAAAAGTTTTAATTTAAAAACCTAACCCTAACAGAGGCAACAAACCTTATTATAATATATTTTGCAGATTATTATTATTTTTATTATAATTATTTGTTACTCATAAATATTTTTTTAGCAATATGCGTATAGGCAAAATTATTAAATATCCAATTTCATTATATTTTTAAACCTTGACATAGACTTAATAAGTATCTACAGGAAATACACATACGTGCAACAAATAATAATTAGGCGTTGTCAATTTTATTCAGCATCCGAAATATAATAAGTTTAATAATAATATATTACTCAGAATAAATGTACCCTTGGTTTTTATTATAAGTTATCTACATTATTACCTTAACCTAACCACAAAAGTTAATAAGCTATCTATGTTTTTAATAAATATATATAATATTATGGAGATCAATTAGTTGAATTAAACAGTTTAAGTAAAGTAATAAACCTGTTTTACAGAAGTCGACTCAGATAGCGTTAAAGCTGTAGTTCATGGAATTATTATGGGTGTACCAGTCCCATTTGATTTGCCCAATTCTGATGGCTGCCTAAACTCAGGAATAAAATGCCCAATTAAAGCAGACGGAGAATATAAATATTTTACAAATATGCCTATTTTAAATGAATATCCTAGGGTAAGTGAATCTTTGTTGAAAGCTTTAAAAAATATATTCTTTTCCTCTAGGAAACTATAATTGTAACTACAAAAATAATAAAATGATAATGAATATAAAGAACTTAAAATGTTCAATATTTTTTTATAAACTTCTTCATTAGTTCATTATTTTTTAATAATTTTTGTTCTGTTCTGGCAACATGTTTATTAACAAGCGTTAATTATAACTGCGCTTTAGGAACATCTATTTTGATGACAAACGTCCTTCCGGGAATATCCAAGAATAATCCACGATATTACAGGATATGCCTTAATATCCGGATAAGCCTACACTAATATATTTTATATCGCCCTATTTGCGCATATATAGTAACGAATACCTTATTCTTTCATTTTAGGTGACGGTTGATATTAAATGGGAACTTCAGGACTCAATTGGAAAAAACCTTATCTGCGCATTAATTCCAGCTAAACTCCAATAATTTAAATTTGAAAAACTCCTGTGATTTAAGATTATATATATAGATAAAATATAATACATAATGTAATAAATATTGACTATACATAAAAATACATAGTTTTCGAATATGACAATTTCTGAAAATTTACAAGTTCTTTTTAGAATTAAAAACATGTTATATAAAATATATATTTTAATAAAACAAAATTTATTTCATTAAAGATATTAATAACCTTATATTAAATTTCTCAAAACATATACGCAGATTATACAAATAATGTAGAATAGCCATATTTAGCAGTATGAATGAAAATTTATAATAATTAGATTTAACATTACGCCTGAGTCGAAGATAAATGCGGTTCCGTTATTCGTTCACTTTATTAAGTTACAATTTTAACTCTCAAAAAAGTGTGTAAAACGTCTTTTAAAAGGAACTTCGTCGACTTGTTTAGTTTGTGTATTAATCGGTTTTCACTAAATACAAGAGATTTTTAAATCTTGATGTTCTATATCCGAACAGATGCTATATAATAAATTTCTTATAGTATCGCATGAAATGTACAAGGATTTCCAGTAAAAGCAAATTTTTCATAATAACTTAGAAAAATCTCTGTTGAAGCTGACAGCAAAATTGGTGGAGCCAATAGCCCTGGGGTTCTGCTAGTGACTTTAGAACTGAGACTATTGACCGTGTTGCTGATGCCTTCTCCGTTACTAGTTCCTTAAACTTTTCTGGACCATTACACTAGAGACTTTATGGATTCCTTCATTGTAAATACGTGATTACCGAATTGCCATTTTTTTTTTAATTTTCCTAGCTGGATAGAGATATAAGATCAAATAAATTAATACCGAATTAATTTAATCATATCAAAGTTTATCATACCGAGTTTTACATGAGTTTACAGTTTTCAATTTGTACACTACAATTTATTTTTTTGTAATCGAGACCGGGAACAGCTACACCAAATTTACATCGAGTCGAGAGCGGAATTAATTGCTTAATATCGCAGATTGCGTAACCAAGAGCACAGATCTAAGAACACAACCAATACATTAAAATATGAAGACTATAGTGTTTATAAATATCTTTTAAATTATCCGTTATTTTTTAAAGTAAACTATTTGATCAAAGATGACTTCGTTATCTTTTGAGCAAAACGAATGTAATTTGGTTTGGATATATGTTACATAAATCCTGTTTTTTTTTGGTATTTAATTGCCTATTTTAAATTGGATTGGGTATAGTTCGCTTTATTTTAAAAGAATTCTTAACGGCTTATTTATATTTATTTACATTTTATACATAAAACATATGTTATCTATACACACATTTCTTACTATAGTATTGTTGTTAACGTTTAATTATTTTTATAAAATAGATTTCTATTTTAAATATTTAATCCTATAACATTTATTAGCTGTTATTTAACTAAAAATTTATGGAAAATATCTAATATCAAAACCGTTTAATAAGAAATGAAATAAAAAAGGATTATATTTTTTTATAAATATGATAAAAAGGTATATTGTGGTTCTAAAAAAATTTGAGTCGCTGATGATTTACTGGAATAGAAATGTCATTTTTCTTTTAACTAACTAGTTAATTACCACAATTTTGATTTTTTTTCTAAGAGTAGGGACTCTACCCTGAAAACTACTTCTTTCTATTAATTTTGGCCTGTAACCGCTCACAATTAACTTAGTTGTAAAGTAAATTGTAATCTAATTCATCGATTGCGAAGAGTGATGTCTTTAGTAATCTTAGTATGTCAACGTATGTATATATTACATAAATATTATTTAGTCATATATTTATCCTATAATATTTAACAAATATTTCTTAAAATTAATTAAACGTTTATATCAGTTCTGTTCACCTACAGGCCTAATATACACAGGATATGACCTTTTCTGAATCGTATTCAAATCGGTGTCGGGTGCTTTGGTGGTCCTTTCAAATCTTTTAGTAAAAACGTCTCGAAATTTACGAATAGCGGGTCTGGAGTTCTGAATAAAATTGTTTATCGAAGTCAGAGTCTTAATTGGAATCTAAAAAAGAAAAATTATTAGGGTCAATTATTATACTTACTTTATAAAAAAAATATAATTATTTTATATATAATACGACAAAACGTCGAAATCAAAATAGGCTAAAAGCCAAGTGCCAACTCAACCTAATATGGATAATTGATAAACTGATGGAAAAAATGACAGAAACCTTTAAAAGACACGGTTGTTAATTAAGCAACAGATTTACGTCGTTGTTGAACTAATTAGAAGTAATCTGTTAGAATAATGACATAAAATCAGAATATATGTTCATTTTAATACATTCAACTTAGAATGGAAGGGATTACCAAAATATTCTAAAAAACTAACACTTAGAATAATAACCTAAATAAGTGTAAACAACACTCCCCACTCTATAACATGCTCTCCAGTCCGTAAGTAAAAATGCTGATGCAGTCTCCAGAATAAGAATTTATTTTAAAGAATGTGGTACGATCAATTTAAAATAAAGGTTTTTATATCTAATAAAAATGGCACATATAAAAAAGAAAAGGCAGAAAAAGAAGTTGATACTACAGATGCATTCAATAAATAATTAATTTTACAAATAAACATACCTTAGCCGCACTATTGAAATAAGACATGGCAGTTTGTAATCTTTGCGTCCAACTAGTTTCTTTTGGCTGAATTTGTTTTTTCCTCTAAAATTGAAAAAATTAACTATTTCTTTAGATACTTTTCATTTCAAAAAATAACAATACATCTCAAATGCTAGTAGTCATAATTATAAAAATATATTTTCTGCTAAATTATTTTTTTAGAAAAAATACACCTGTTTGCTTATGATTAGTATAGTTTTCAATATATTTCTAATAATTTTTGAAAGCAAAAGAAGTTTACATGCAGTAAGGCGAACTTCCATTTCTACTTAAAAGTATTGTAAAACCTTTAAATATATTTACTAGAATGTAAACCAAAGAGTGTAATATAAGCTTACATACCTCACCCAGAGTTAACCTTTGTGTATATTTGATTAGCCAAAACCTCTAGTATCTCTTCCTATCCAATTTCTCTCTTAACTTCACCAGACACCTCTTGGGGAACTAACTGGCTGCCAATTGTGATGCCACTTGCCCCTTAGCATTCTTTTGGCTTGTTTTAAAATTTGCATACTTACATTGAAAAGCATGTCAATAAACTGGTTGCGCTCAGGAAGGTCAGTCGTATCTCTTCGCCACCTCAGTGAAGAAAAGTGATGGATATGCGATAAAGAGTTCTGTGATAGAATTAAACAAATATAAAACAAGTAACTCAATAAGTGCAAAAAAAACTAAACTGAACTTTAAAATTTTAATTTTCTATTGTTTAGCTTTATTTATAGGAAGTAAATTAAAATATCAGAACAATTTTTTTCCTAATACTTACTTGATATTCTAAAGCACCTGCACTTTTAGGTGTACTCATAAGTCCAGCAATTTGTAGTGCTTGTCCAGTTACTACTGCAGCTAGCAAAATCCATACTATTTTGTCAAGTAAATAAACTACAATCTAAAATTAATACAAGAATATATATTATGTATGGGTGTTGAAAAATAGAATCATTTCGGGAAATTTAAGAATTATGACAAGCGAAACATTTATAGTAGTCGTGAGTGATCGCGTTTTTATAGTGAAGTATGTAAATGAATTAGTTGACTATTTTTGATTATTTTTTAATCAATTCACATCTAACGAAACGGGAAAAACGCCACACTATAGAATCTTCTAAGACTAAAAAAAACTAGACCCAAAAGTAATTATCTTCTAGAGAATTAATAGATCAAAAGCAGTTTTATTCAGGAGGGGAATGGACTCAGTAGAATAATAATAACATTAAGGGCGACTAAAGTATTATATACAGGCTAATTGATGACCGATCGACAAATACTCAGAATTGAAAAGAGAATAAAAGTATTGAAAGAAGTGGTCCGTAATCTCAAAGGTTTCTTATTATTAGTCGTGTGTATTTTATATTTTACAACAATAACCATATCAAAAGAGAACAACACAAGGTCTCGGCCTCAAAAAATTTTATTAATGAATTAAACGAAAAGTGGTGACATATGTTTCGCTCCTTAAAAAAATTAAAACACGACCAATTGGACCACATTATATATAAACACACACTCTTGCTACACACTGTTTAATCTTTATGGGTCCCTTAGCTTTTTAGCTAAGAATTATATTTGCAGCCTAGTAGGTATTCCATTGACCCCAGATATTAATTTATTCTTGAGTGATCTACTAGTCGAAAGTACCTGGAAACTTTTACTCCGGATATGTCTAAAAGAGGCTGGCTTTGTCTGAAGTTGTCAAAAGTCTAAGAATTATAAGTATATTTTTTTTAATTTGATGACTTTGTTTTTGTGAGAGCGAAAAAGATAAACTGGTAATAGACTCTATCAGTTTTACCATTATTTATTAAGAAAATATCATTATTTAAATGAGAAGAAAAATTCGGTTATCTCTCATAACTTTCACTAAATATTCATAAATGTATGCATCGATTCCGTAATAGCTGAAGAAAGTATACTATGTAAATTACGGCACCATATGCAAATTTTATGTAACATTCTACAGTGTTTGTTTATATAAATGTTGAATAATAAGTCTAAAAATACCTAAATATATAATCTATAAAAAGAAATTTTCTAGACAATAGGCATTTCATATAATAAACATTATCAATATTATATTATATTAACAAACATAAATATTTTTTTCTCGTTTGTTTTATATTTAGTCCACCGAATGGTAAACAAAATACCAAATTCGCTAAATAATATGTGAATTTAATTTGTGTGTATGTAATAATATGTGTATTTAGCTTTTGAAAAAAAAATAATAGTGATAGAAAAATGACTAAGTGAGTTTTATTTATAAAATCAAAAATAGTTTAAAAATTACGTTATTAGAATAAATAAACCTACCTTACTCATGTTGGAACTCAATTTGTAGACAATTGCCTTCAACACTACTAATTTTGGTAGTCTTTTGATAAATTAATAAAAAATAAACGAAACGCAAACAATGAAAAACTGTATCGTCAAATTATATTTATAAATAAAATTAGCGCCAATTTCGTGTCATGTAAACAAACAGAAATGCAACCGACTTGATGTGAAAAGGTAACTTAAATGTTAGCGTTCAAAAACATCGTGGTCCTATATTATAAGAGTACCACCAAGATTTTTTCCCAAATGCCGACTCGCCTCGCTTTGCCGCTGGAACCCCTGTCAGTTCAGTTTCAACTGATGTATCTACAACTTTTCCTACTTTAAACGGATTGGTTTACAGTGGCGTGCATTTCAGTTAGTACCACTGTATCGCATAATATTGTTTGATCTCTTCTTGGCAAAACTTAATTAAACAACACAAAGCAGAATTAAAGCTTTATTTAAAGTTTAAATATAACAGTGACAATAGAATTGTAATAATAGGCTAGGATTTTCATTTAAGACAAATGGCTTGGCAATTTTCTTCAATTTAATTTTTGTACTTTTTAAAATACCACCACGAACATTACGAAAATTCTAATGGTATCAAAGAGCACTTCTCGGGAGTGCGCGGTCAATGATTTCATTTTCATCTTAGTTTGTTAGTTTTATAATAAATTCAATTTCATAATAAATTCAAGAATTCTGGTACATGTACTTTGATATCAGAAAATTCAATTATCAAATAATAACTTGATGAAAAAATACTTTATACAAAATATAAACCATCTCAGAAAATGACATCAAGTTATAAGACTGAGAAAAAAAAATTGTTAGAAAGGATGTTTTTCAGGTTTCCTTATATAAATGGATTAACGAAGCAGTTACAACAAATAATAGAAACTATTGAATTTTGAATGAAAAAAAGGATATTAGAACTACCGAAGAATCGCAACACTTAAACTATCATTATTAACGTTGGAAAAATGAGGTATTTTCAGTTCTATCATTATCACTACTGACAATCAGGCTCATAAAACTTAAGAAACTGAAGTGCAATTTTGGGTGGTCGCCATCTTAAAGTGACTTGACATAATAAAAATGTGACAGTAGTCATTTGATACTCTTCAGGTTGACAATTTTATAGTTCTATGAATTTCTCCTTTAAATTTTTGTGTTTGTAATGGCCTCATCAGACGAATGACGCAATAGTTACACTCTGGCTTGCACCGCGTTTCATTAAAATAGCCAATGACTTTTTCTTCTTGGCCCTCCTGGATTTGGGACAGCACGGCTCCTATGCCTACATTGCTAGCGTCAGTATCCAAATAATGCAAATTTTCCCTTATGTAGGAGGTACCTCAGGATAGGTGCAGTTCCTTTCTTCCTGACAGTCTTGGGACCATTGGAATTTTCGTTCTCTTTCTGTCAGCCTGGCCTTTGGTTTTGCGATGTTTGTAAATACATACTTCACATAGCGTATGTAGGAACTGCATAATTTTTCTTCTTTGAGAACTGGCTAATCTTTGACAGTCTGAACCTTTGCCTTGTCAACCGCAACTTCTTGACTGGAAGCGATGTGACGTAGATACTGCACAGCTTTTTGAAACCAGCTCTTCTAGATTTTTCATGTGATCCTCAAACGATTTTCCTACCGCAATAATGTCATGAAGATAAACCAGGCAAGTCTTTTAAGACAGTCGTCTTAAAGTCGATCAGCCGGTCAAAAGTGGTAGGGGATTAGCCGAATCCAAATGGCATCTCGTTCAATTGCCATAATCTAGCATCGACCGTGAAGTAAGCCGTCTTTTCTTGATCTTCAGGGGCCAACTCAAGTTGCCCCTTTTCAGGTCTAGTCAGAAAAGATCTTCAATCCATCCAGGATTTCCAAAGTGTTATCCAAGTGCCAAGACGTAATCCCTCCCTCTCAAGTTTTTTTCATTGCGAGTCAAAAAAATGTTGTAGGTTACTCCTGTGTACAATCCCGTTTTTATTCATGAAATTTTACACGCTTTTTACATAAACTATTATGGAGAATTTAGTAAAAAAGGTACTCCTGCTTAAAATATGACCTAGCATATTAAATAAGTAATAAGTGACATTCTTCGAACTCGAATTTATTTTTAATTATTACAAGTAAGAAATTTTTAATAGCTATCCGCATCATCTGATAAATGTACCACCAACAGAAACACATTCTTAAGGAAGTAATATCCTATTAATGTTGTTACGTATTATAAACTGACAATAATTCTCTTTTAACCAGCCTCTGATTGCATAAGCTCCATTATTTAATTAATGTCAATAACACGTTTAAGGCAAAAGATCCGTATAATTGTATATTAAAGAGAAATGTGAAAGTTACTTCAACGAATTATTTTACTTATCCGCGGTGCTAAGCGGCGTAATATGCTCAGAGGCAGAGGTGTACCGCTTGGGTATTTATTATGAGAGTAATAATATTACACAATTAATATTGAACAAAGAGACCATATCACTAACTATTTTATGTAGCCTTCTTTATACACATTTTTCGTAACTTTTTTTTTCGAACGATATAATTATTCAATTGAAATTGAAAACCTCAAAGAAATGAGGAATAATAAATTGTTCAACTTTCTCCCAGCGGCGACGCTTCTCCTCATATACTTATTCAATGTTAATATCTGGACGAAAAATTAATAAAATCTCTTGGAATTTTCGGCATTATACAATAACACCTCTACAAACTGTCTTTGAGTGGGTGTTGCATTATATTGATTCAAAAACAGCGGGCGCGGATTACGAATAGGTTGCTGGCAACGACATAATGCTGCGCTCTCGATCGACTTGCTTACTGGCAATTGATCGGACACTAGCCACACCCACATTTATATTGTTATGATTTTTTAAATTAGGTTATGAGTGTATAATAATCTTATTTTACATTAAGTATATTTACTGCATACCAATTATTTCAAGTATTTTAGTAGTTCTTTAAACATGGCACAAATAAGTCGACTTCTTGGTGGTCTGTTTATCATCAGCGGAAAATCCCGGTTTGTGCTGTGCGAAACAGGAAAAACGGTACAAAGAACAATGGCAACAGAGGTTCCTACGTAAGTTAAATTATTTCTTATGTAAATTAATGTTTACTAAAATAATCCTAATCATTCATCAATTGCTAATATGTAAAATTGTTTAGCCACATTACAACGTCTTAATATTGTTTTAAATAAATTTTTAATGATTAAGTTATTAATTTATACCTAATGATTTTTCACTCTTTGTGATCGTAACCTTGATGTCAAATCAATATCTATCTATGTTTCTGTTTTAATTAAACATCTTAAAAAAATTCTTAACCATTTTGACCTTGAAGTCAATTATCAAGCACATGCTTGACGAATCTCGTCGTAGGTCGTTACTGTAAAACGGCATTCTTTAAAGAACCCCACAAATAAAAATCTGGAGAGGTCATATCGGGTGAGTTTGCAGGCCGGTTAACCGGACCTCCTCGTCCAATGCAACCCAGCTTAATTTTCGGCATTCAGTTACTTTTAAGTGGGAAATTTGACCGTGTCCAAAGTCTCTCTCTGTCCAGAATCTCCTCGAACTCCCGTATTGATTTTCCAAACATTTTTTTTTTAGGGAATACGATATAGTTATAGTGGGTGGAGGGATTGTTGGGGCAGCGTCTGCACGAGAATTAAAATGTCGGCATCCAGATTTAAAAATGGCTATTGTAGAAAAAGAGAATCAATTGGCAAAACATCAAACTGGCCATAATAGTGGGGTTATTCATGCTGGAATTTATTATAAACCAGGTTTGTTTAATAATAATTTCTTTGCGGGTCGGTACGATAATAAGTAATTATAGGATCACTTAAAGCCAAACTGTGTGTAGAAGGCATGAAGTTAATGTACCAATATTGTGATGAGAAAAACATTCCATACAAAAAAGTAGGGAAGCTCATAGTGGCTACAAATCAGGTAGAAATTGAACGGCTTCATGACTTGTATAACAGAGGTAAGGTAAGATAAATTTAAGGTATTACTTATAAAATGGAGAAGTAATTTGTGCACATATTTTTGTTAGCTACACAAAATAAAGTACCCGATATAAAGCTTATTAAAGGAGTCGATGCAATTAAAAAGATAGAACCATTTTGTGTGGGGCTAGAGGCCATTTGGTCTCCACATACTGGAATTATTGACTATAGTTTGGTGACCAGCAATTTTGGGAAAGATTTTAAACAAGAAGGAGGACAAATACATCTCAATTTTGAGGCAAGGACGTCTTCTTTAAATATTTTAATAAACATATTTTTTCTTTACTATAGGTTAGTAGTTTTAAAACGTCAGAAGATAAATTATATCCCGTAATAATTCAGTCCAAAGATGGACGATGCGTTAAGAGCAAATATGTTCTTACCTGCGGGGGTCTTCAGTCAGACAAACTAGCTGAAATGTCAGGTAATATAAGATTTAAAATATCTAAGATTCTGAACATTTAAATAATTTCTGTTTAAAAATATATAAGGTTGTCCACGAAATCCAAGAATAGTGCCATTTAGGGGTGAATACTTATTACTCAACCCTAAGAAGACCCATATGGTGAAGGGCAATATTTATCCTGTACCAGATCCAAGCTTCCCATTTTTGGGAGTGCATTTTACTCCTAGAATGGATGGTAGTGTTTGGTTAGGACCAAATGCTGTACCTGCCATGAAACGAGAAGGATATACGTAAGCTTAATTTAGTAAATCTTTATTAAAAAAATGAATTGTACAGGTACGTTTCCTGTACAATTTCCTAATTAGGAGGGATTTCCTATCTAAATAAATATTCAAGTTTTATAATGACTTTCAGGACGTTTATAGAATGTATTTAAATTTTTATAAGCATCTTAAGTTATATTCTCCGTATTTTAATATAAAATGTATGGTATAATCATAGTTAATTTTGGATTAGAGTGTTTTTTTTTCGCAGGTGGGCCGATATAAACCTCTTTGAATTATACGATGCAGTAACTTACATCGGATTTATAAAGCTTTCATTTAAATACCTTCTTGCTGGTACGGAGGAAGTACTGAAATCAGCCTTTCCTTCATTACAAGTAAAACATTTGCAAAAATTTATCCCTGAAATAACCCGGAATGACGTTAAAAGAGGACCCGCAGGAGTCAGGGCTCAGGCGTTAGATCGTGACGGTATGTGTAAAAACTAAGAATACATCTTTAAGCTCATTCAACGATAGTTGAGTTTAAGAAAACAGTAATATTTTTTAGGTAATCTGATTGAAGACTTTGTTTTTGATATGTACAAAGGCAATAAGGATTCTAGTTCCATTGGAAGCAGAATACTTCACTGCCGAAATGCGCCTAGTCCAGGTGCTACGAGTTCCTTAGCCATCGCCAAAATGATGGCTGATAAAATTGAAGAAGAATTTAAAATTTAAGTCTTTAGAGAAGCAATGTCATAAGTTCAAATTTTAAAAATATTTAAGAAACACATTTGAAATGTATGAGACTATGTTAAGCTTAAACTGATGGTAATAATAATTATTTTCTCACATCTTAGTATTTCGTAGTATCCTTATACCCGAGGTGTTATATAAAATAGTGGACACAGAGCAACAGAATATTCTTCGCTACAAAATATTACGATTTAACCAAATTGTTTTAATCCGAAAACCGATAACCAAGATACAGTTAACGTTTGAATATGGCCGCCGTTGTTGAAAAGCAACGATTTTAAGCACCATAAATGAAAATCATTTCTACGTGTTCAGCAATATTAGTGTAACCCATTTTAAGAAACGACACTAATAATTGAAAACTATAGAAATTATTTATGAAAACTTTCACAGAAGTGCTATGAGGTGATGAGTACAATCTGTTTTAAAATTAGATATTACATTGCATTTCACTTATTTGTGAGGTTAAGTCACGACTGTAAAAAAAATTAATGTATTTTATGTAGAATTTTATAAGAAATACAAAAATGATAAAAGAAATTAGCGTTGCCATTTCAAATTTTAGGGGTTGCACTGGGGGCAGAGGGTTAAATGTAACACGACAACAAATGCCTCAAAAATTGTCTCCCTTGATGTGTAAATTGGCATGTTTCGCCTAATTTTCATACTATCATTGGTAGAGACAATATAAAATGCTGGTGCGTTTTGAAATTGTCACCCTGTATATATTCTATGCACTGCCTATGAGAGGAAGAGAGAAAGAGAATATGCGCGCGCACAGTTCTCTTTTGCTCCTACTCTCTCTTTCTATCTCCACTAAGTCATATATCTCCTTCTTAACTATTGTTCGCCTCGCCCCCACTCAAGCGTGCGTAATAGGTAATAATATAACTACATCCTGTGCAGGTGCTTTTCTTATTGTAAATTTATGTCTCATATAAATACGTGTTTTTTGTCGAAATGCTTATTTATCAGTTATGTGATTTGTTGCTTACAAATTGAAAGTAATTGGAATTTTCCTTCGGGAAATGCGTTTTGTAATAATAATACATTTCTAGAATAAAAATAAATATGGAAAGTAACCATCCTCCCAGAAGGAAAACTATTATAGGATAAATATCAATAATCGTTACATCTATGAATTCTCCTCCTGCATTTGAGCATATCGGTTTTTTGGTATAAATGAGATTGTTTTCCCTTTTTTGAATGCCAATCTCTTGAACCAGCCGAAATCTACAAATAACAATGTCATTTAAAAAACAATCATATTTTTGTAAAAGATTGGGTGATTACCCAATTTTAAGTAATTCCTTATATGACGAGTTTTTTTGAATAGCGATATATGGATTTCCCAAGTTAAAAAAGTCAATAGTGTGAAGACCACACTTTTCCTGTTCTATAAATGTTTTGCCTAAGTTAAGGAATAAAATGAATATTAGGTAGACAGAATATAAAAACATAAAATATTCTTACTTATCACATAATAAGCTGCCCCGAGTTGCACATGAAATGCAAATTGTCCTGCTTTAACACGTTTTATACCTTCCTCTAGATCCAGGTAATTGGGGCGTTGTCCAGGTGGAGCAATTTTTTTCTCAACTATTGCTTTCCTTAAAGGCTCTTTTACAGTCTAGCAAAACGATATATGTATTGTTATTACAATAATAACAATAATGAAGAAAAGTTATTGTGATATTAATATTGATCTATACACGATGTCTTAGCCAACAATAAAACAATCGATTATGTAGTACCAAAAGTACAAATATAAGCTTTTTCATATTTATCGTTCGCATTTTCCCGTCTTTCTTATAGAGAAGTATTTTAGTATAGCTTTTTGTGTTACACCATAAAAAGAAATTTAATATAAATGGTCCTGGTAATAATTGTTAAATAATTTTATATGTTGCAAGATGTGGCAGTTTTTATCTTTACTTTGCAAATCTACTGTATTTGCAACAATAAATCAATAAATTTTTTGACTTACTGAAAAGAAAATTCTATGGTAATCGGTTTCCAGAGCACCCAACAACATTCTCGAATTTAGTAAGTCTTCTAGGCTGGTAATACTATTTGAGGATGATTGAAGCAACGCTAGTATTTTAGCAGAATATGATACAAATATAAACATCAACGATAAATATACTATAAGCGTGGCAAGTTTTCCTGGAGTTCTATAAATAAGAATAAGAAATAATGTAATGTGTGTATATTGTGTCATTTCTTTTTTAATGATTACCTCTTTGGCAAATTATTAAAACCTTGTTGACAAAAAGCGCTCATGGTTAAAAATGCTGCGTCAGTAAATATTGCACCCTCTTTGGTTAAAAAGTCGGTGTCCTAATAATTATAAGAACGTTTTTTACCAATATTATTGCACATTTAACAACAATAAACTACCTCAGCAGTAGAAAGTTTATCTAATTTTCGTTCCCACTTATTAACAGCAAAAGTGGTGAAAATCAGAAGTATAGTTAATCCAAATAATGCTAACCAAACTTCATTGGCAAAAGGCAAAATATACAGGTTAGAAATATAAGACAACTTGGGTTGACGAAAAACAAATTTTATGATTGTAGGTGTAGTTACTGCCACGTAGTCTATGACGGGTACTCGTTTTTTGAACATAAAAAGAGGAGCACCTGAAATCAGTGTATGGATGGAATAAACCATAAATTGATAGCATATCTATCAAGCTATTAATTAAGTCTAAATCAGCTTTAATTAATAGATCAAAAACATATTTTTTAAATTTTTATTGTATGTTATCATTTCAATAATAAAATTTAAATAAATTAAAAATACAATTTTATGAATTGAGAATTTACTACTAAAAAATTCAACAGAAACTAATGAATTACACTTTAAAATATTTAATATTTTTTTAGATTGAGTAAATTAAAAATTACCTATTTACCCCAATTTTACTCACCGGAAAGCTCTGCAGTTTTTGTTGTAATAATGTCCCTCATCAAGCCTGAAAATCCATAGGTTTTATTAATCTCGGTGCCCCATTTATCAGAAAACATAAAATTTAGACTTATGTTAAATTTAGAAGCCATAAGTGGCAGTAAACTAAAATTTATCTTGCTTGTTGGATCTACATGTCCATCCCTAAAATTTGTGTACATATAAGAATCATAACTAAAGACTTGAAACCTAAAATCGTTAAGGATGTAATTATACATAAAATAAAAGTGCACAATATAATACAAATTTAAAGTAAAATATCTTATAACCACCAAACGAATTAATTACAGAAGCCTGCAGCTTGTATGGAAATGTAAGAAAAAGATTATTTAATTTAACTAGAGTAAGGTCAAAATCGGGAAAATATGCGGATAATTAGGAAAAGGCATTGTCTCAAAATATATTTAAATTACGTGCAAGCCTTAAGGTATCCTACTTCAAGGTGCGAGCAACTGATATACACAGTTCCATAGCGCCCGGATTACCTCCAACGCTGAAGTATGGCACAGCGTTAGCTAGACTAGATACAATCCGAGCAATAGGGAACATAACTAACCTTCTGGTGACAAATAAGTATACCCCACGGCAAGCGAAAATCAAGAGATACGGTAAAAAACAAGAGACAAGTTCCATAAAGTGATTTCACACTTCCAACCGATACATAGCAAACCTTATTCCAAGTCATTTGGTGTTAATAGGAGTTCAATCCAACCAGAAAACATGAAATTCCGTCAGCTTCTAGGGATGGTAAATTTCTATTTGTGTAAGTCCTATACTTTCGTCCATAATGATCTGTTCACACGTGTTCCTAGGGCAAGATGCACCAAAACAACCTGCCTGGACAACCCATATTCCGGGCCACACAAGGTGATCGAGAGGATCAATGAGCGACTCTTTAAGATCGACATCAACAGGAGAAAATCCTAAGAAGTTTCAGATTTATTTATTTTTTGTAAGTAAACATTAATAAGTTTTATGCATATAGTTCCCTGATATCAAAATTTTTTGACTTTTTAAATAATACATTTGTGGGGAATCTCTTGATAATAAACATAAATCGTCTTACCTTTTATCCGTTAAATGATTAAAACTATCATTTACTCTAAGAACAGAAGACACATTTAATACTACTCCAATATTTGTTCTTAACGGGTTCATGATATTCTCCTGGTCGTCAAGTAATTTAGTAGTTAAGTTCTCAATTCGATAACTTTTAGATAATTTATGACTTTTAAAAATTTTGCAAAGTGAGACAGTTCTATTTTCGTGTAACGCCACTAAATAAAAATTGCTGTCAACCAATATGTTAAGATTATAAAATATGTCTTTCATCAAATGCTGTAAGGATTTATTTTCATAGACTACTAGCCACGTGAATGGATATGCATATAGGTTTTCATTATTGGCCTAAAAATAATTATTCTATATGAAACACTTAACAGCTTAATAAGATGATTTCATTTTATATGAAAGTTTTACCAAAAATTTACATTTTATACAAATAGGTACATACTTACTTTTTTAATTATGATTGGGATATTTTCACAACTTAAATCGATTATAAACAATTGGCGATGCCAGGTTCTTACTGAAAAATATTTATCAAACTTGTTCGTACATGTATTAAGATACGTATAATTTGATAACATTTTTGAGAATGAGTTTGGATCTAAAAAGTGAATTTATATATTATTTTTAAATGAAGTTTAAGCACTCCCAGGAAACGTACCCATATTATCACAACCAAAAAAAGATATTTTAAAGTGTGGTCCCAATTTAAGAACTATTTTCAAAATCGATGAATGCTTTTCAATACCTAAACTTGTTCGTAAAAGAATTAGATGTATGAAAGTCATCCATTTATAAATATTCATATTTATTTTAATTTAATATTATTAGTTATCTTAGTAAAGTAGTTTTTCTAATATCGTTTCTTCGTAATGTTAAACTAGATTGATTGAAGTATTTATTTATTTTTTTATAAGAAAGGGAAACAAAGAAACAGTACACATCGATATTTAAGGTGCTAAATACCTACTTATTATATGAAAATCAACTGCTATTTATTTTCCTGGCGTAAGTTTTTATTTTATTAGAGATTTATAATGTTATGAATTTGATAAATGCCCGTAATACATTTTGTCTTTTCACAAATATACAAAGTATTTTAAAATAGGTTTATCGGAAAACTCCATAAGTCAGGTACCAGAAGAACTCAAGGTGGTAG
Source organism: Anthonomus grandis grandis (assembly GCF_022605725.1). Taxonomy (NCBI): domain Eukaryota; kingdom Metazoa; phylum Arthropoda; class Insecta; order Coleoptera; family Curculionidae; genus Anthonomus; species Anthonomus grandis. The sequence continues at coordinate 36,425,722 of NC_065552.1, forward strand.
CTGCCGCCACGCGTTTCTGCTTTTTGGCTTCTTCAGGACGACCAGATATACAAAGTAAAGAGAAAGGAGAAAATCATAAAGGATCATAAACAGGTCCGAAAAATTAAGTTGTGTAAGCATTACCTCTGTATAGTACTCTGTAGTTGGCTAGTGAGCTAATACATCTGGTTTTTGGGAAAAAACTACAGCAGTTATACCAAGGAAGCACGAACTACCTGTGTGATAATCCTTAACCTGAATCAATATAGTTTCAAAGAAAGAAAACTTGCACGAGGAGTTTATTGCACATCCAATAAAAATACCTAAAAAAACCTGATAAAATATGCTTTAAACATAATCCATAGTTGTTGGTTGGTTGTTTGGGTTTGGGTTTGGGTTTGGGTTTGGGTTTGGGTTTGGGTTTGGGTTTGGGTTTGGGTTTGGGTTTGGGTTTGGGTTTGGGTTTGGGTTTGGGTTTGGGTTTGGGTTTGGGTTTGGGTTTGGGTTTGGGTTTGGGTTGGGTTGGGTTTGGGTTGGGTTGGGTTTGGGTTTGGGTTTGGGTTTGGGTTAGGTTGGGTTGGGTTGGGTTGGGTTGGGTTGGGTTGGGTTGGGTTCCCCCTTGAGGAGCCGCTGGACCTTGACGCTGGTGGAGGGGGCTCAGACGGCCGTCCAGCCTTGAGCACAAAAGCGCAAGGATGGACGTCAGTCTGCTAAGGACGGCTCGGGCGCTTCACTGAGGCGTCTCCAAAACATGCTTCCCTAAATTCTTCCCTACTTACCCTCTAAGGTAATCCTTCTCCCACGGTCCGCTGCCTGGCAGCAACCACTTCTCCCCTCCGACGCTATTAGGAAACGAGGGCTAGGAGGTTCCTTCTTCTTCCCCATCCTTCCACACCTAAAAAGGAAAAAAAAAAAAAAAAAAAAAAAAAAAAAAAAAAAAAAAAAAAAAATTGGACCTATCCTATAATGACCCGGCTGGAAACGGAAAAAAAAAACAAACAAAAATATGACAGATACAAACAAAGGAATCCAAGTTACGGAGCAGGGGGTCGGATCCCCAGTTCCGGTCGGTGATGGGGGTGCTAGGGCGGGCCCTCCCCGACCGTCAGCCAATAACCGTCAAGTATCAGGGGTAGGAGACCAGGCTCGGATACTTAGCAAAGATACTGGAATAAACACAGACAAAGGACAGACAGCAGAAATGAAAAATAAATTTCTGACAGCTGTATTCTTGCAAAGAAGAAACTCAATTAGTGAAGGCTGTGAGCAGGCAAAAAGAAAGAGGCTAGAGCTCTCAATGGAAGAAGAAAAAAGCCCATACAAACAAAGGGAAAGCCCGGAGGCATTTGTAGTGAATGATGCACTAGAAGCAATTACACAAATCTCCAAGAAAATGGAAAACTACATTGAACAAAACACAAAAAAAGAAATAAAAGAATTAACGATCAAACTAAAACGTCAGGTAGCTGTACTACAAGGAGCCGCAGTCCAGAAATGGCTACAGGCACATAGGTACAGCAAACCAGAAGTTTTGATATTAGACGCAGACACACAAACAAATACACAAGACCTAGGGGGAGGAACACAAACAAGAAACATAGGCACACAAACAGGAGCGTGGATGACGGGAAAGGAGAATATACTTACCCAAATGCCGGAAGAAAGGAACTTAAACTCATGGAGGCAATATAAAAATTTAAAATGGTCAAATAAATGCTACAACAGAACAGAAACTAAGATAGGAAACCCGCTAGGCACAAAAGACACCACGGTAAAAGTAGTGCTTGTGGAAAATGATGATATTCCTATGGACAAATACATACAGAGACTATACAGAAACCGATTCCCCGAACTACGTGAAATCGGGGAAGAATATGAAGTGGTAAAGCGAATCACGAAGGTGAAGTACACAAACCGGGTGGACACATCATGCCAGAAAATTGTAAAAATATCACTAAAGGGCACTGAAGAGGACCTTTTCGAAAAACTTATCAGGCTTAAAGAGGATACCGCAGACGATGAACACGTAGCTCTACATCATATCAAGAAATGTAACCTGGAGACTCTCAGAAAAATGTGTGAAATGATTTTCTACGATACGGATACAAATCTGACGATATACACGACAAGCGCAAATGTAAAAGAGGCTGAAATAACTAAAAATAAAGAGCGCTCAACGTGTGCGCTAATAATTGAAGATAAAGAAGACATAAAGACATTGGTGACGGGTATTAAAACAAATTTAATAAATACAGCTGCAAGCAAATCAATAAAATCCCTACGAACTACAAAGGAAGGGAAACTAATAATCGTTACTGAACAAAATAAGGAGGCAGTGAAATACATCAAAGAAGCCGTAAATAAAAAGTTTACAAATGCTAAAATTCGTGTTAGTGGAGTGAGGGAGACAAACTTAAATGAGACCTTTCACGTAAGAGGCATGGAGATTACCACAACGAAAAACGAGATTAGGACAGCAATAGAGGGAAAAGTTGGGGATCTAAATGAAGACGAAATAAAAATAAGCGATTTCAGGCCAAATCGTGATAACACCCTTGCAGCAACTATTAACATAAGTAAGGAGAAGGCGTCAATACTAGCACAGCATCGATACATAAGAATAAGCATGGCGAACTGGAATATAGAAAAAAGGCTGCAAGTTACAAAATGCTCGAAGTGCTGGTCCTACGAACATCACGTGAGGGACTGCGATGGGCCAAACAGGAGTAACTTGTGTTACAGGTGTGGAGAAGAAGGTCATCAGTCAGGAACATGCGTTAAGGATGAATTTTGTCCCCTGTGCGATACAAAGGGACACAAGTATGGAACAGGGAAATGTACAGCCTTCAAAAGGGCCCTCGCTACCATAAGAAGATCATCATACGCTAAGAACCAAAGAATACACAGCAGTGAGAATGAAAAGACTCGGATAAACGACTATGATAATTCCACGATACATGACAGTAATCAAACCGATAATACTGTTAAAAACACCTGTGATAGAACAACCGACTGTGATAGAACCTGCAATAACCCGGGGACTAGCGACTGTGATACTAGTCTTTCGGACCTACCTGTGATATAAACTCTAGAACCTAAAAAACTTTAAAACTTTAGAACTTACCTGTATAAAACTTTTACTTATTTGAACCTACCTGTAATATTTAAAGAAACTTACCTGCGATAAATCTCTAAAACTTTCCTGTGAAAACGTATACCTACTTCCTAGTAGAAAACTTACCTGTGCGATATAACTTCTGTTTGGTGCTAGAAAACATACCTGTGAAAATTTCTGCCAATACTAAGAAATGTCCCCACTACAAATCAAAATACTACAAGCAAATACGCAAAGAAAAGTTGTTGCAGAGAATCTGGCAGAAGCGATAGCTCAAAGATTGGACTGCGACATTTTATGTATACAGGAACCGAACAAGAAGAAATCAAAAATAAGTGGACCTTATACCTACAAATCAAATGAACCCGATATAAATACGCTGATAAGAATCACAAAAACAAGCAGAAACCAAACGCTTATTTCAAGGATGGAGAGTTTTGACAACTTTACCTGCATCCAGACAGGCAACAATTTTGTCTACTCTGTATACATATCACCAGCCAGTTCCATCCAGACCTTCGAAGAATTCCTTAACACACTCTTTCTTGATGTAAGGCAAAAGCTGTCCCAAAGATCAAAGGGAGTCATTGTGTGTGGAGACTTCAATTCAAAAAATACGGCATGGGGAGGCAACAAAACCGACGCGAGGGGAGAGTTACTACATACAACAATAATGTCCCAAGGTCTAATTATCCTAAATGACGGAAAACTCCCAACTCTGTCCCGCAAAAACGGATCCTCGTATATAGACCTAACCCTTGTCTCAGAAAACATATTCAAAGCAGGGGTTACTTGGAAAGTACTGGACGAAGAAAGCCTTAGTGACCATCGCTATATATTCATTCAAATCGGAAATAAAGAAAGAAAGCACACATACATAAACTACACAGACACAGACATGCTAAAAAAAGGCTTCGAAGAACTAAAAAGGAACAACTCTGGAATGGACATAGACCAACAAATAGAAAAAATACACAAAATATACGGAAAAGCAGGAAAACGTTTAAGAACAAACGAAAATTATCAACTCCCATATTGGTGGAACGAAGAAATTAGTCGCAGTATCCAAGAAACCAGAGAAGCGAGAAGAAGTCTCCTGAGAGAAACAAGAGATGACGAAAATAGAGAACTTCTCAGAACTATATACAAAGAGGCCAGGCGCGAATTAACAAAAAAAATAAAAAAGGCAAAAAAAAACAAATGGAAAGAACTCTGCAACAAATTAGAAAACGACATATTTGGACAAGCTTATCAAATAATAAAAGGGCAAATGAAGCGACAACCACCAAAAATAGCATTAACTGAAGAAAACAAAAAACAGATATTTGATAATTTATTCGTCACCAGTCCCCCGGAGGAAATCGCAAAATTAAATTGCGAAACGTCTTTCACTCCACCTGCAGTTACAGCAGAAGAACTGACGTACGCTGCAGGAAGAATAAGAATAAGAAAAGCCCCAGGGCCGGACACGATGCTACCAGAGCACGTCAAGACCCTAATTAATGAAAATAAAGATTTTTTCTGTTCCCTATACACAAAATGTATAAAGGCGAGCTATTTCCCGGACAAATGGAAAAAAGCAAAACTAATTCTATTGGAAAAACCAAAAAAAGAAGAACAAAACGAAAAAACTTATCGACCCATTTGCCTCCTGGACATTATGGGAAAAACATTCGAAACCATCCTCAATGAGAGACTAAAGACTCAAATCGAGAGAAACGGCGGACTAAACCCGAACCAATTTGGATTCACAAAAGGAAAATCCACAGTAGATCCTATAAAAAAAATTATAGAGCAGGTCAAGAGGGTCCCCAGAGAGATTGTGAGCTTAATTTGTATTGACGTTAAGAACGCGTTCAATACGGCTAAATGGGACATTATTGTTACAAAATTAAAAAGACGAGGTATCGACAATTATTTAGTAAACATGATTATATCCTACTTCGAAAATCGCAAAATTCAAATAACCAGGGAAAGCATCAGTGACGTAGGGGCCGGAGTTCCTCAGGGATCCGTACTAGGACCCACCCTTTGGAATATAATGTACGACAGCGTCATGCAGGAATGTGTCGATATCCCTGTAGAAACCGTATGCTACGCAGACGATTTAGCGGTGCTGATTAGAGCGGCAACAGTTAAACAAACCATTGAGGCAGGGAACAGGGCACTACAAAAAATTAGCCGCTGGATGACAAAAAACGGACTAAGCGTAGCACCTGAAAAAACATCGGCTGTCGTATTCTCTTGGAGCTACGTACACCGAAGAGATATCAGATTTAAGATGGACGACCATGACATAATTCCCCAGAAGACCGTAAAATATCTAGGAGTCACACTGGATTACTGCCTGACCTTCAGCTCACATATTAATACAGTCACTGAAAAGGTTGAGAAAACAACAAAGGCATTAAAAGCGCTCCTTCCAAACATAGGAGGCCCATCCAGCTTCAAAAGGAAAGTCATGGCTATGTCCATGCAGTCCATTGCTCTATACGCGGCCCCCGCATGGCACGAAGCCACGAAAATTGCTAGAAATAAAAATAAACTCCTGTCGTGCCAAAGAAAATTTGCATTGAGGTGCATAAGCGCATACCACACAGTCAGCGTAGACGCAGCTCTAGCTATTGCAGGCTTAGTACCAATTACCCTCTTAGCAGAAGAGCGAGCTAATATCTATGCAAGAAATAAGGCAGAGAATCCAACAGAAGTAGAAAAATCCAGAATAGCTTCAGAGGAAAGATTACTAACGCTAGAGAGATGGCAAAGAAACTGGTCAGCGGCAACGGAACAATCGAATGAAAAAAGCAAATGGACAAGACAATTGATGCCGGATATCAGGGTGTGGGCGAATAGGAAACACGGACAGGTGGTTTATGGTATGACACAGTTCCTGACGGGGCACGGCTGTTTTGGGAGCTATTTATTCAAATACAAAAAAAGACAAACACCAACTTGCATGTATGGAGACGCACAAATGGATGACGCTGAACATATGCTGTTTCATTGCGAAAGATTTTCAAGGCTAAGAACGAGTACGGAAATAGAAACAGACACAATCCTAAGAAAGGATAACTTAATAGAGACGATGTTAAAAAATAGAGAAAACTGGAATTATATAAAGAAGATGATGGAAAAAATGGTAGAAATAAAAGAGAAGGAAGAACGGGAAGAAATAGGTTAAACAGAGAGAAAAAAGACGAAAGCACCCTCACTCTGAGGAATATTTCCTAGGAAACAGTGCCGGAGCGAGGAGGTGCAGGACGGGGTGATGTTTAGTGGGTAGTGGAGATCTTAAACCATCAAAGACTCTGAGTCCCACAGTACTTGATAACAAGTCTACGTAAAGGTATTTTACACCCCATAAAAAAAAAAAAAAAAAAAAAAAAAAAAAGGGTTTGGGTTGGGTTGGGTTGGGTTGGGTTGGGTTGGGTTGGGTTGGGTTGGGTTGGGTTGGGTTGGGTTGGGTTGGGTTGGGTTGGGTTGGGTTGGGTTGGGTTGGGTTCTCCCTCGAGGAGCCGCTAGACCTTGTCGCTGGTGGAGGGGGCTCAGGCAGCCGTCCGTGCATGAGCGTAAAGTGCTTAGGCGCGGACGTCTGCCTGCAAAGGACGGCTCAGGCGTCTCCATGGAGGCGCCTCCAAAAATGTTACCCTGAATTTTCACCCTACTTACCTTTTAACGTAATCCTTATCCTACGGCTTGCTGCATGGTGGCAGCCACTTTTTTTCCCCCCCGAGGCTATTAGGTTTCGAGGGCTAGGGGGCTCCTATTTTTCTCCAACACTCCTACCTGAAAGAAACAGAAACAAAGTAGATTAAATTGAATTGAAGTGAGGTTAATTAAATTTAACTAAACTTTCTTACTTAAAATTAAATTAAAAATTAAAAAACCAAAAAATAGAAAAACAATAAATAAAATAAAACCAAAATTAAAACCTTGCAGAAGGTATAAATCTGCAAAGTGCAATATGGGAGACAAAAACGAAAATATACTACCCCAGGTGGGTTCCGGTGGATCCGGGGAATCCCACCCCTCTGTTAAGGAGGGCCGTCCCGTGGATTCTGGGGGGGACAATCAACCATTAGACACAAGAGAAAAGAAAGAGTTGACGGAGAGTGCGTTGAGGATGATCAAGAAATTCGGAACGATGGAAGGCTTACAGAGAAGAAATTCGATAAGTGAAGGTTTTGATAGAAAGAGGAAGATGTTGGACAGGTCTATAAGCTCAATGGATGCGCAGAGTCCTTACAAAAAACGAGAAAGCCCAGAGGCCTATGTAATCATGGAGGCCATGAAAGCCATCACGAGCATATCCATGAGCTTAGATAAATATGTTGAGCAGAACACGAAAAGAGAGATAAAAGAACTTATTGTTAAACTAAGAAGACAGGTGTACAACTTACAGGGTAACGTTATACAGAAATGGTATGATGAACACAGATTTAGTGACATTGAGAGAATGATGATTGACAAAGATACACAGGTTGAAGAGAGACATTTTAAGGGGGACCACAAAAAGAAAACGACTGAAGTGGCAACACAGACAGAAGACAGAGATGCTAAGATTGTGAGATACCTGGACGGAACAGAAGATTTTGAGACTTTTGAACAAATGGCAAAAAAAGAATGGGCAAAGGAAGTCTTTAGTAACGCAGAAATAAAAGTAGGCAGCCCACTAAACACGAAGAATGATGTCACCAAAGTAGTAATAGTCGACCCAGAAGACCCTAAAATGCAGAAATCCATTCAGGCTGCATACCGAAATAGGTATCCGGAACTAGCAGAGATTACGGACCAATATGATACTTTAGAAGTCTCAAGCAGGATAGCGTCTCAGAACGAAACAAGACAGAACCAAAAGGTGATCAAAATCTCAATCCCAGATAAAAACACAAAAAAACTTTTCGAAAAAATAAAAAGGGTACAAGAGGAAACAACAGAAATTGAGTATGTGGCATTTCACCACGTAGAATGGCTCCCACTCAAATACCTGCACAAGATGATAGAGGTGATATTTCATAGACAAAAGCAGCAAGCAATTATATACACATCGACAAACAACATACAAGACATAAATGAGAGTAAAAATCAAAACAAAAAGACATATGCAATAATAGTAGAAGACAAAGGCAGAGAATACAGACAAATAGTTGAGAGAGTTAAACAAAATCTGGAAAATTCGGAAGAAAAAAGAATAATAAAGACAGTAAGACAAACACAGGACGGTAGGGTAATAATAGAAACGGAAAAAGATGATAGAGCAGTCAAAAACATAGAAGCCATCTTAAAAGCTAATAACAACAATAACGATATTAAAATACATTCAATAACAGAAAGGAAAAAATGGGACACTTACATCATAAGAAACATGGACATAGTCACAAACAGACAAGAGGTAGTACAAGCAATACAAAGAGTTACGGGGGTTAATGAATCAGAAGAGCGTTTCAAGATAGGGGAACTTAGGCCAAGTGCAAGCGGGGGAATGCAGAACGCAACCATGAGAATTGAAAGAAACCTTGGTGATAAGCTCAAGAACTATATAAACATAGGAATGTCACAATGCAGCATACAAAGATATCATAATATACCGAAGTGCACGAAATGTTGGATGTATGATCACTTCGCGTCAAACTGCAAAGGGCCGGACCGCAGAAACCTCTGCTATAACTGCGGAGGTCATGACCACGTGGCGAACAACTGCCAGAATGCCCCAAAGTGTACGCTGTGTAACGGAGCACCACACAAAATGGGAACAGGAAGATGCACGATATTCAGGAAGGCCCTAAGCACGATTAGAGGACAAAACTACCCTAGACAAAGACATGATACGCTTGAGAAAGGGGTAAAAGAGTATGAAAATTCAACGGAAAAGAACGGTGACAAAATGACTGTGATAGAAAACGAAAACGACTGTGATAAAACGTCTGTGATAGAAAACGAATACAGCTGTGATAAAACTAATGTGATGTCTATCTGTGATAAGGAAACGAACGTGATAATCGACTGTGATAAGAATACAGGGGCGGCTAGCGAAGATACTTTCACCGCATAAATGACTACCATAAAGATATTGCAAATAAATGCGGACAGATCGGTAAAAGCGCACGATATGGCAGCGAAAGTGGTAGAAGAAGAAGTGATAGATGTAGTGGTGGCCAGCGAACCAAACAAGAAGTTGGTAAGAAAGGCAAATTGGGTGGTGGATCAGTCGGAAAGTGTGGCGATAAAGGTTACTAATTGGAAAATAAGAGCGCACAAAATTAGTAAAGGCGAAGGAACAGTGGCGATACAGTTAGAAGAGTTTACCATAATCGGGTGTTATATATCACCAAATACAAGCAAAGAGAGATATGAGCAACAAATTGACGTGATAATGGGTATGGTAAACCAAGCGAGAGGACGAATCATGGTACTGGGTGACTTCAATGCGAAATCCTGCGAATGGGGCTCACCACAGGATGACGCGAGAGGACAGTATCTGATCGAGGCAGGAGCCAGGTTGGGATTGACTGTACTAAACGACGGATCGCCTACATTCATAAGAAGAGACACTGAATCGCATATCGATCTAACTTTTGTGACACAGAATCTTATAAGCAAAGTACAAGCATGGAGAGTCCTAGACAATGAACCTCTATCGCCACATAGACACATTCTTATAGAAATTAATACAAAAAATAGAAAGAAGATGCAACTAACAAACAAAATATACATAGACAAACAGAAACTTCAAGATATGACTAATACTTTAATGGAAATACAACTGCCCACCACTGCATCAGACCTAACAAACACACTCAAGAGAGTATACAATCATGCCTGTCCGCGACAAATGGGCCCGAACAGACAAAACGCAACATATTGGTGGAATGAAGACATAAGAGCACAACGGGACATATGTATAAGCGCAAGAAGAACACTATGTAGGATGAATAAGGCTATGCGAAATGGAAGGAAAACTATTGAGGAGTGGCAAATTACGGTGGACAGTTACAAGACAGCTAGAAAGCAACTTAAAAACAGTATCAACAAAGAAAAAAGAAGACTCTGGAGGGAGCTTTGTGAAGAGCTTAGTGATGACGTGTACGGACAGGCATACAAGATTGCAACGAAGCATTTTAAGGGAGCTACACAACCAGTACAATTCACAAAAGAAAGAAAGAACGAGGTTGTAGAGGCACTGTTCCCGACGCAAGTCTACAACCACATTAAGGTGCTCGGTCAGGCACCAAACCTCTTTTCCGAAGATGAGATTAAGGAAGCAGCGAAAAAAATCAAGACTGGGAAGGCGCCGGGTCCTGATAGCATACCCGCAGAGATTGTCAAGTATATAGCAGCAAATGCTCCAAAGCTATTCCTAGAAACTTTCAATGAACTCTTGACAAGACAGACTTTCCCGAAGGCATGGAAACTCACGAAATTGGTTCTGCTCTTAAAACCAGGCAAACAGTCAGATGTACCAAACTCTTACAGACCATTGTGCCTTACGAACACGATAGCCAAATTATACGAACAGGTTATCAAATCTAGAATAGTGAAAGAACTAGAGGACATTGGCGAAAGGGGTTTATCGGATCGGCAATATGCTTATAGAACAGGCAGATCAACCATTCAGGCATTGGGAAGAGCGATGCAAACAGCGCGAAACACCAAATTTGGAGCAGATCGGGTAAACGGAGATCGCTGGTCAGTGATGGTAACTCTAGACATTAAAAATGCCTTCAATTCAGCACCCTGGAACGGTATCATCAAGGAGATGAGAAGGATAGGACTGTCACCGTACCTAATAAATGTCATACAAGATTACCTACACGACAGAATCTTAACATACGACGGAGTCAAAAGGAAACTCACAGCGGGAGTTCCACAGGGGTCGGTGGCGGGCCCAAACCTTTGGAATATCTTCTACAACCCAGTGTTATGCCTTAGACATGAGGAAAATGTAGAGGCCATAGGGTTTGCAGACGATCTGGCCCTAGTAATAGCGGCCAAGAAGGGAGAGGAGCTTGTTAGGAAGACGAATGCGGCGCTAGAGAAGGTCAGTCGGTGGATGAGGAGCAGAGGCTTGGAATTGGCGGAGAATAAGACTGAGGCGGTGATTTTAAATGGAAAACGTGATAGAACTAACATAAAATTTAAGCTGGGAAATGTGACAATTGAGCCAAAGGCATATATAAATTACTTGGGGGTCCTGATTGGCAAGGACATATATTTCAGCGAGCACGTCATAAAAACAACCAAAAAGGCTAATGCCAGAACCGCTGCCCTGGCAAAGATAATGCCAAACATAGGAGGACCTATGTATGAAAAAAGACTCCTATTATATAACGTAACGCAGTCGATACTGCTATATGGTTGCGCCATCTGGGGCTGTATATTGGGCTTAAAGAAATATAGGAACATGATAGAGGCGGAACAGAGGAAAGCCCTGCTGAGAGTGGCCTGTGCTTACAGGACAGTTTCCTCAGAAGCCATTCAAGTGATAACGGGAATTACCCCGTTATCCATAATAGTCAAGGAGCGAACCAACATCTATAGAGGAATAGGCAGGGTGCAGGCTAAGATGGATTCAATGGAACAATGGAAAGAGCAATGGAGGCAGGACAGCGGAAAAGCCCAATGGACAAGGAGGTTAATACCAGATCTAGAAAAGTGGGTGAACTGTAGGCATAGGACAACGGAGTACTTCCTTACACAGGTTCTCTCGGGCCACGGCTCCTTTAGAAGTTACACTAAAAAGATCAAGAAAACAGAGGACAATATTTGTATATACTGTCAGCAGGAAGATACGCCCGAACATACAATATTTCATTGCAGCAGATGGAGGGAAGAAAGAGAAGAAGCACAGCAGAAACTAAATACAGCTCTTAGCCCGGAAAACATGGTAGACACAATGATGGAAAGTTCGGACAAATGGGCAATTGTACATGGTATGGTCAAGGCCGTGATGGGTAATAAAGAAGCGGAAGAAAGACAACTACAAGACAGGCAAAGATAAAAATAAATAGAAGCAAACAAGATCTCAGCTGAGCCATGGCTGATGCAAACCAGATAGGTGTTCCCAGTTATGTCTCAAAGGCTGTATAGAAAAGACGAGGTTTTTAGTGGGTAGGGCTGTACCTAACCAGTACAGAAGAGTCCCACACTTCGTGCGTAAAGGCATTTTCCTCGTCTATAAAAAAAAAAAAAAAAAAAAAAAAAGGGTTGGGTTGGGTTGGGTTGGGTTGGGTTGGGTTGGGTTCCCCCTCGAGGAGCTGCTAGACCTTGACGGTGGTGGAGGGGGCTCAGACAGCCGTCCCGCCCTGAACAACAAACGCGCAGGGTTGGACGTCTGTCTGCAAAGGACGGCTCAGGCGCCTCATCGAAGCGCCTCCAAAAAAAATGTTTTCCAAAACTCTCACCCTACTTACCCTTTAAACGCCATCCTTTCTCCCACGGTTTTTTCGCTGCCTGGCAGCAACCACTTCTCCCCTCCGAAGCTATTAGGTAACGAGGGCTAGGAGGCTCCCTTTCTGTCCACCATCCTACCTAGAAAAAAAAAAAAAAAAAAAAAAAAAAAAAAAAAAAAAAAAAATGGATTTAAACTATGATGACCTGGCAAAGAAAACGGACGTACCTGGCAGGAGGTATACACTGCACTAAAATGGGAGACAAAACAAAGGATATAGTACCCCAGGTGGGTTCCGGCGATGCCGGGGAATCCCACTCCTTTTATCAAAAGGACCGTCCCGAGGATTCTGGGGGGGACAATCACCCATTTGATGCCGATAGAATCGCCTATGAAAAAGAGCTCCTGAACAACTTTGGAAGAAGAAAAAGCTTGGCAAGGTCACCGCCAAGATATGAGGAGCTCTCTTATGAAAAGAAATTAACTGAACAAGAAAACAAGACCCAAATAACCGAAGAAGAACACAAAAAAAGAAAAAGAATAAATACGTCACCAGACCAAGAAGAATTAACAAAGGTAAATAAGAAAAAAGAATGCGAGGGCGCTTCTCTTTTAAATGAAGTGATTCAAAACCTTGCCAAAATCACTACAGAATTAGAAAAAAATGTGGAACAAAACACAAAAAAACAAATAAAAGAACATATCATTAAACTAAGAAGACAAATAAACAAATTGGAAGGAGATCAAATTAAAAACTGGATTGCAGACAATAAATTCGAAAATATCAAAAAAGTAACGAAAGATGCAGATGTACAGACGGAACAGAAGGAAGAACCAACCAAAATAAAACATATTGAAATATGCAATAGCTACGAAGAGTATACAAAGATAGCGAAGGAAATATGGCACGAAGAAATATTTACCAATACAGCCATCGAAATAGGAAGTCCTATAACAAACAGTGATATTCATGTCAAAACGGTGTGGGTTAGTAACACTGATCAAAACATGGAAAAGGGGATTCAAAGAATCTTTATTGAAAAATATCCGCAGCTCCAAGAGATAACTGAAGACTTTGGTGTATTGGAACAAAGAAGTCGGATCCGAACTAAAACAAATAACACAAACAATTGTGGACAGACAATTACAAAAATCATTAAAATAACACATAACGAAAGTGAGGAAAATATCTTCCTACACTTATTAAAACTGAGGGAGGAGTGCAGGGACGACGAAACGATTCTGATGCACGCATTAGACAAAATTGAACATCTTAAACTTAGGAAAATGGCAGAAGCTGTTTTTCATGGGTCAAATACAAAAATACTCATCTTAACTAAAGAACAAAACAACGAAATAAAAATAAAAGAAAGGAAAACATATGCACTAATCGTTGAGGGAAAAAACACAAACTTTCAAGACACAATAAAAAATGTTAAAAATGCACTCTTGGAGAGTCAAAATAGGGAGAACATTCAGACAATGAGAAGTACTAGAGATGGAAAACTTATTATAACCGTAGACAAAGACCAAAAGGTACTAAGAAATATACAAAAAACACTGGAAGACAAAAACGAAGGGAATAAAATTTGGAGACTCGAAGAAAAAAAAAAAAAAGAATGTATTCACATTAGAGACATTGATGCTGTAACTGGCTTGGAAGAAGTCTTATCTGCACTGAAAGAAAAAATACCCAATATTGATGACATGGACTACAAAATTAGTGAACTTAGGCCTGCCAGCGGAAACACACAGGTAGTAACAGTAACACTAAATAGAGACGAGGCTGACAATCTTATCAAAACGGGGTTTATAAAAATAGGCCTTGTCAGATGCAGAATCGAACGAAGAGTGAGGATCATCAGATGTAATAAATGCTGGGAGTATAACCATATCTCCCAAAACTGCACAGGAAGTGATAAGACGGGACTTTGCTTTAATTGTGGGAAAAAAGGGCACTCTGCTAACCAGTGCGAAAATGAATCCTTTTGCCCATTATGCGAAATGAAAGGGCACAGAGCGGGAACCATAAAGTGCGGTGTGTTTAGGAAACATCTGGCAAAAGCCCGGCAAGAAGAGTCCAGGCAAGCACAATTAGTAAATCAGCTAGTGTAAATCCACAAAATTCAATCCACTAAATACATTTAAAGTCCTACAAATAAATTTAAATAGATGCAAAAACGCACATGATTTACTGATGAAGGAAATCGCGGATGAAGACTTAGATTTTGTCATTGGACAGGAACCCAATAAAATGAGGTCACAAGCATTCTATTGTGATAATGATAGCGATTGTTTTATTTACGTTAAAAATGGGATAAAAATAAACTGCTTTGAAAAAGGAAAGGGATATGTATGTATTGACATATCATTCTTTGTAATAATGTCATGTTATTTTTCGCCAAACGGGACCCTGGAAGATTACCTGACACTTATACAAAATATCGAAACAAAAGTAAGAAAATACAAAAATAAGCTGATAATTTGTGGTGACCTAAATGCAAAAACGCCATTGATTGGTTCAAGAGACTCTAACGAGAGAGGAAGGATACTAGAGGAATTAATGACAGCCAATGGATTAGTAATTCTCAACCACGGAAACACTCCTACCTTCTCAAACACCTCTGGCACTTCGATCATAGATTTTACCGCTGCCTCGATGCATATTATTAACGATATAGACAACTGGAGAGTGGACGAAACTACAGAGAACTATAGCGATCACAACAACATACAGTTCGAAATAAAAGTAAATTCTGAAACAAAAACAAAATGGAATCTCCCCAAAACATACAGATGGAAGGTAACTACAGAAAACCTACAAAAATTTAGCCAGGGATGCAAACATAACTTTACTTCTGATCTAACTCCAGAAAAAATGATGGAAATCTTAAGAAGGGATTGCAATACTTACTTTAAAAAAAAGTCAAACTTCAATAAACACCAACCAGTTTACTGGTGGAATGATAAAATTGCCGAAAGTAGAAAAGAGTGCATCAAGTGGAGAAGAAAACTCATACGAGCTAGAGCCAGAACTATTTCCACCGAAGAAATCCAGAATATCCAAGACCAACAAAAAATCGCTAAAAATAATCTTAAACGAGAAATAAGGCAAAGTAAAGTTGAAAAATGGAATAACCTGTGTAGAGAACTTGACGAGGATCCTTGGGGAAAAGCTTATAAAATTGTTACGTGCAAATTAAATCTAAGACAAAAACAAACACCAGATGAAAAAACAGTAAACGAACAAATAAAAAAACTATTTCCACAAAAAAACAAAATTAAATGGCAGCATGCGACTCAAGATATAGAGGAAGATTTTCCACCTATTGACTCGTCGGAAATTCTGAGGGCGATAAAAGAGACAAAGTTAAAAAAGGCACCAGGGCCTGACCTTATAACCCCGGAAATCCTAGTAACGTGGGTCTCGCACAACATTGGACCAGTTACAAAAACATTTAACCAATGCCTCAAGAAGGGCGTTTTTCCAAATATATGGAAAACTGCTAAGCTTGTTTTAATAGAAAAGCCCAAAAAAGATAGTCTAGGTAATACTGCGTATAGGCCACTCTGCCTAAATGACATGGCGGGAAAATTATTTGAACGTGTTATTAAAAACCGTTTATGCCAAGAAATTGAGGAAAAAAATTTAGTAAGTCAAAATCAATATGGTTTTACGAAAGGCAGATCTACCATAAATGCAATACAAAAAATTAAAGAAATATCTGAAAAAAATAGAACAAAAGCATACAAAAATAGGGAAATCTGCCTTATGATTCTCCTTGACATAGAAAATGCTTTTAACTCAGCACCCTGGGACAAAATAATTGAGGCCATGGAAACAGGAAAAGTTGCGTCGTATCTGACGAAAATTGTTAAATCCTATTTGTCTGAGCGCAAAATTATCACCCCCTATGGAGATATAATAGATATGACATGTGGAGTTCCACAGGGGTCGGTACTTGGACCGACCCTATGGAACATTTTTTACAATAAGGTTGTTAATCTTGCGCAGGAACAGGGTGTTGAGTTGATCGCTTACGCAGACGACCTGGCAATTATTGTCAGGGGTAAAAGTACTGAAATAGTAGAAGATAAAGCCTATTATTCAATACATAGAATAATAGAGACCCTTGAAAGCATGGGAATTAGGACGGCCACACAAAAGACAGAAACAATTATAATAAACGGCAAAAGAAACATAAGAAATATTGACTTATACATACAGGGAAACAAAATTGAAACGACTAACACAGTAAAGTATCTTGGGGTCACTCTAGACCGGGATATAAAATCAAAAGCACATATTAAACAAATCTCGGAAAAAGCTTTTAAAATGATAAATCTACTGTACAGGCTAATGCCGAAAACAAAGGGACCCAAAGCTTGCATTAGAAGGACAATCGCTAGCACAGTAACCTCGGCTATTCTGTATGCGGCCCCAACATGGCATAGAGTTTTAAAATACAAGCATTACAACAACATTTTAACAAGAATAAACAGAAATCTGGCAATTATGATAACTTCGGCCTATAGAACGGTGTCAACAGAAGCCGCCGAGATTCTTTCAAAACTGCCACCCATGGATTTAAGGGTAGAGGAAAGGGTAAACGTCTATGAAAACGGACCTACATACAAAACGGAAGCTTATCAAATTTTACTAAGAAAGTGGCAAAACAGATGGATGGAATATAGGGGATGGGCAAAGGTTTTTATCAAGGATGTAAAAAGGTGGACAGAAACTGAGTGGACCGGAAACATTAATTTTTTCCTGACTCAGGCAATTACAGGACACGGTGTATTTAAAACCTATTTAAACAAAATAAAAAAACAGGAAGATGACCTCTGCTGGATCTGCAAAATGCAGGACACTCCTGAACACACGCTCTTTTCTTGCAATGCGTTTGAAGAGATAAGAGAGGAGGCAAGGAGGAAATGTAACAGTGATATTACTATGGAGACAATAGCAAACCTACTTTTAAAAAGTGAAAATGATTGGACGGCTGTAACGGAAATGCTAGAGAAAATAATGAAGCAAAAGGAAAAAATAGAAAAAATGAATGAAAATTCGGAAGTATAGGAACATTTTCAGAACAAAATAAGACAAAAATTTTAACAAAATGTAAAACAACGGACTACAGTATGACAGTATGACATACCGCATCTCTTCTGAAGTAATGCCTCAGGGCGGTCCCAGAAGAAAAACGCAAAATGCGAAGAGAGGAAAGGGTTTTTAGTGGGTCGGGTACATGCCAAGACAGGCCCCCCATCCCCACACTCCCTCAGGCGCCCGAACAACAATGCCTGGGGGGTCTGCTCGCAGATTTTCCTTAACCTCTATAAAAAAAAAAAAAAAAAAAAAAAAAGGGTTGGGTTGGGTTGGGTTGGGTTGGGTTGGGTTGGGTTGGGTTGGGTTGGGTTGGGTTGGGTTGGGTTGGGTTGGGTTGGGTTGGGTTGGGTTGGGTTGGGTTGGGTTGGGTTGGGTTGGGTTGGGTTGGGTTGGGTTGGGTTGGGTTGGGTTGGGTTGGGTTGGGTTGGGTTGGGTTGGGTTGGGTTGGGTTGGGTTGGGTTGGGTTGGGTTGGGTTGGGTTGGGTTGGGTTGGGTTGGGTTGGGTTGGGTTGGGTTGGGTTGGGTTGGGTTGGGTTGGGTTGGGTTGGGTTGGGTTGGGTTGGGTTGGGTTGGGTTGGGTTGGGTTGGGTTGGGTTGGGTTGGGTTGGGTTGGGTTGGGTTGGGTTGGGTTGGGTTGGGTTGGGTTGGGTTGGGTTGGGTTGGGTTGGGTTGGGTTGGGTTGGGTTGGGTTGGGTTGGGTTGGGTTGGGTTGGGTTGGGTTGGGTTGGGTTGGGTTGGGTTGGGTTGGGTTGGGTTGGGTTGGGTTGGGTTGGGTTGGGTTGGGTTGGGTTGGGTTGGGTTGGGTTCAATTTTGTACGCTGCTCCAATTTGGGGTGATGTTATAAGAATTAAAAAATATGGAAAGATTCTGGAAAATGTTAACCGAAGACTCGCAATTTTGATCACCTCTGCCTACAGAACGGTAAACACTGAAGCTGTTCTGGCAATAGCTGGAACCCCGCCCATTAGTCTCCTAGTCACTGAAAGAGTAGAATTACACAATAGAGGAAAGCAATTTGGCAGGGAAATTAGAAAAGAACTCTACGCAAAATGGCAACGTAGATGGGAGCAATATGATGGTTGGGCCAAAACTTTCATCACTAACATAAAAGACTGGTCGCAAATGGGGCCATGTAGATTTCCATCTGATGCAAGCATTGACGGGCCACGGAGTTTTCGGAACTTATCTAGCGAAGATACGCAAAACACATGACGACACATGCTGGTTTTGCCCAGAAATCGACACACCGGCACACACCTGCTTTGGATGCCTAAGATTTGAAGAAATCAGGATCAGAGCAAATATGGTATGCGCAACTATCGTGACAGCTGAAAATGTCAACCTACTTATGTTGGAGAGTGAGCAAAAGTGGGATGCCATCGCCACAATGCTAAGGGAGATTATGAGGGAAAAAGAGAAAGAAGAACACAGGAGAGCAACTTGACATACAAACAAAGCCTTAAGAATGTCCTCCGAAGTAATGCCTAGCGGCGGTTTCCGGAGAAGGGATGACTGGCAGATTGCTTACATCCAGCGGTGGGTTTAGTGGGTATTGGTCTGGCGGAGCCAACCGAGTCCCACAGTACCAGCTCAAAAAAACCTCCAACATCGGGTGCTGGTCTGCGTAAAGGCATTCCCATCGCTATATCAAAAAAAAAAAAAAAAAAAAAAAAAAGGGTTGGGTTGGGTTGGGTTGGGTTGGGTTGGGTTGGGTTGGGTTGGGTTGGGTTGGGTTGGGTTGGGTTGGGTTGGGTTGGGTTGGGTTGGGTTGGGTTGGGTTGGGTTGGGTTGGGTTGGGTTGGGTTGGGTTGGGTTGGGTTGGGTTGGGTTGGGTTGGGTTGGGTTGGGTTGGGTTGGGTTGGGTTGGGTTGGGTTGGGTTGGGTTGGGTTGGGTTGGGTTGGGTTGGGTTGGGTTGGGTTGGGTTGGGTTGGGTTGGGTTGGGTTGGGTTGGGTTGGGTTGGGTTGGGTTGGGTTGGGTTGGGTTGGGTTGGGTTGGGTTGGGTTGGGTTGGGTTGGGTTGGGTTGGGTTGGGTTGGGTTGGGTTGGGTTGGGTTGGGTTGGGTTGGGTTGGGTTGGGTTGGGTTGGGTTGGGTTGGGTTGGGTTGGGTTGGGTTGGGTTGGGTTGGGTTGGGTTGGGTTGGGTTCAAGTATTGGGAGACACAAAAGTAAGAAATGCCACGAGAAGAGAACCCAGGGAAACGTACTTTATAAGGGATCTGGATATAGTAACTACTAGCAAAGAGGTACAAGATGCGCTTACCGTTGAAAAAATCATAAAAAACTGCGAAGATGTAAAAATAACACTAAATAAAAACCCATTCGGAGGACAAACAGCAGTTGTTCCCTAAATCTGAGTCGGCAGAACTAGCAAAATGCGCTAAAATTAAAATTGGACTGACGGAATGTAAAATTCAAGAACGTATAAAAATAAGCCGATGTTACAATTGCTGGGAATATGGCCACGAAATAAAATCATGCAACAGAAAAGACATCAACATGAGTAATCGATGCTTCCGATGCGGAGGCACAGGACACAAGAGAGCAGATTGCATGGAAACAAAGGAATATTGTCCCTCATGTGATGAAGACGGACATCAGGCCGGCGCAAGTAAATGTAAGAGTTTTAAGAAGGCCTTAGCCAACGAAAGGCGAAGAAAGAATAGCGGAAATGTTATTCTAAATAGCTGTGATAAAATAACTTGTGATAGAAAGGAAAGCATCTGTGATAATTAATCTAGTCTTCATATTTACACTTTTTATATTTTATACTTACCTATAACCGTACCTGTGATCCTTTATACTTAACTGTAACCAAAACCAAATTCTTCTTTGGTAAATTTTAATTATGGCGCAAACGGTATTTACAGCCCACGATAAATTCAAACCACCGAACATTAAAATATTACAGGGAAATACGGCACGAAAAATTGTTTCAGAAAACTTGGCTGACGCAGTAGCCCAAAAACTAGGATGCGATATCCAGTGTATCCAGGAACCAAATAGGAACAAGTCCAAACTAAGTGGTAGGTATACATACAAGTCAAACTCACCAGGAACAAATGCTGTGATTAAAGTTTCGAGAGCCAGCCAAAATTTAGTTTCAATCTGTAAAGTCGAAAGCACAGAAAATTTTGTATGCGTTCAGATAGGTCAAAATTTTATTTATTCCGTCTATGTGTCACCAAACTGCTCCCTGCGAGTTTTCGAGGACTTCCTAAACCTCTTGTTCTTAGATATTAGACAAAAAATGACAAATCCCAACACGGGGATTATAGTGTGTGGAGACTTTAACTCAAAAAATGTTGCGTGGGGTGGTAATAGAAATGACGAGAGAGGGGAACTACTACAAACAGCACTAATGGCCCAGGGTCTAATTACTATTAATGATGGTAAACATCCAACTCTAGTTCGAAGCAATGCAACATCTTTCATCGATCTAACCTTTGTGTCGGAAAATGTGTTTAGAATAGGAATAATATGGAAAGTACTGGAAGACGAGGAGAGCCTCAGCGATCATCGGTTTATATACATGGAAATAGGGGATAAAAGTAAAAATAGAACAACACGAAACTATATCACGTATGCTGATATGAATATCTTTAGGCAAGGCTTCGAAGAAATAAAAAACGACAACGCTATACAAGACACAAATGAGCTAATAAAAACCATACAAAGCGCTTACCGTAAAGCAGGACAAAGGCTACGAACAAACGAAAACTTTCAACTTCCTTACTGGTGGGACGAAACAATAAATCAAAAAATTCAACTCACCAAGACCGCTCGACGAAAATACCTAAGGGAAATCAGGGATGAAAACAGGAGACAAACACTAGAATCCGATTACAAAAGTGCTAGGCGCGAACTAACAAAAGAAATAAAAAAAGCTAAAAAACAAAAATGGAAGGAGCTTTGTAACCAGCTCGAAGACGACATTTGACGACATTTTCGGACAAGCTTACCAGATCATTAGATCACAAATGAAACGAAATCCGCCAAAAATAACGCTGTCAGATGAAAGTAAAATGTGTATTTTTAACGGACTCTTTATAACCCAGACCCCAAGTGAAATACCAAGAAGCGACTGTCACGCTGTTTCACCCGAGGTCACAGAGGAGGAACTTTTATATGCGGTTGGCAGAATCAAGCTCGGAAAAGCACCCGGTCCAGATCAGATTCTTCCTCAACACGCGAAAACCATAATTATGGAAAATAAAGAATTCTTCTGCACATTATACAGCAAATGTCTAAGAGATGGCCACTTCCCTAATGTATGGAAAACCGCAAAACTTATTCTATTAGAGAAACCAGCTAAGAACGACGACCACGAGAAGAAGTACAGACCCATCTGCCTTTTGGACATAATGGGAAAGACCCTGGAAACAATTATCAATGTGAGACTAAAATCCGAAATTAATAGAACTGGCGGGCTTAACCCAAACCAATTTGGATTTACAAGCGGGAAATGCACGGTAGATCCTATTGTTAAAATAATAGAAACGATCAAAAGAGTTCCATACCAAATGGTGAGTTTTATATGCGTAGATGTTAAAAACGCATTTAATACAGTATCCTGGGAAAATATTGTGACAGCCCTTAGGGAAAGAGGCATAGCGAGCTATTTGGTGAATATCATAATCTCTTATCTTGAAAACCGAAAAATCCAAGTATCGAAAAAGAATATGGCAGAAGTAAGTGCCGGAGTACCACAAGGGTCCGTGGTCGGACCCACTCTATGGAATACGAATTATGATAGTGTGATGAAGGTGGTTCAAGATGATCGCATTGAAGTTCTGTGTTACGCCGATGACCTTGGCGTACTCATAAGAGCAAAAACGGTTAAAGAGACCATCGACGCGGGAAATAAAGCACTTGAGAAGATTAGTCAATGGATGGGCAGAAATGGACTCAGTGTGGCCCCGGAAAAGACAGCAGCGATTGTATTTTCTTGGAGCTACGTACACCGCCGTGACATAAGATTTCAAATGGACGGCCACGAGATAACGCCGGAGAAAAGCCTGAAATATTTGGGAGTAACCCTAGACTATTGTTTGAGTTTCTCGCAACATATAGAAGAGTCAATTAAAAAGGTAGACAAAACTACAAAGGCACTTACTGCTCTTTTTCCCAATATAGGCGGTCCATCTAGCTGCAAGAGAAAAGTCATGGCAATGGCTATGCAGTCAATCATTCTCTACGGGGCCCCAGCATGGCATACAGCTATACAAACGGCAAGAAATGAAAAAAAACTGTTATTGTGCCAAAGAAAATTTGCTTTAAGATGCATTAGCGCATATCATACGGTAAGCACAGAAGCCGCACTGACGGTGGCAGGGTTGATACCAGTTACTTTGCTAGTTAATGAGAGAGAAAGAATCTACCGCAGAAGTAGAAGTCAGCAACACTTGTCAGAACGCGAAAAAGCCGAAATATCAAAAGAGGAAAGAAGGAACACGATGGCAATGTGGCAAGAAAAGTGGTCAACAAGACAAGAAGGGGAAAAAGGAAAATGGACAAGGGACTTGTTTCCGAATTTAAATGCATGGGTAGACAGACGTTTTGGACACACGACATACTATACAACGCAATTTTTTACGGGCCATGGGTGCTTTGGTAGTTACCTGTTTAAGTGCAAGAAGAGAACATCAGCAGCATGCATGTACGGAGACAGCGACACGGATGATGTAGAACATATGCTGCTGCAATGCGTGAGATTCCATGCCGCTAGAATAAACCTGGTAATGCAGCTCGATGCAAATATCAGTAAGGAGAACCTCGTACAGATAATGCTTAGCAGCAAAGAAAACTGGAACTACTTGGCCAATTTTATGAAAGAAACAGTGGAGATCAAGGAAAAGGAGGAAAGAGAGATAGACTTACAATAGGTAAAAAGAATAGATCCTTACTTCTCATGAGGAATATCCTGATGGGAGAGTGCCGTGAGAAGTTATGGATAGGAGGAAAGGGGGTTTAGTCCGTCGGCTAGACCGGAGTCGGACATAACTGCACAATAACATCTTTACATGTGTACAGTACTCATAGAAACGAGTTCCCCTAAACCTCCACAAAAAAAAAAAAAAAAAAAAAAAAAAGGGTTGGGTTGGGTTGGGTTGGGTTGGGTTGGGTTGGGTTGGGTTGGGTTGGGTTGGGTTGGGTTGGGTTGGGTTGGGTTGGGTTGGGTTGGGTTGGGTTGGGTTGGGTTGGGTTGGGTTGGGTTGGGTTGGGTTGGGTTGGGTTGGGTTGGGTTGGGTTGGGTTGGGTTGGGTTGGGTTGGGTTGGGTTGGGTTGGGTTGGGTTGGGTTGGGTTGGGTTGGGTTGGGTTGGGTTGGGTTGGGTTGGGTTGGGTTGGGTTGGGTTGGGTTGGGTTGGGTTGGGTTGGGTTGGGTTGGGTTGGGTTGGGTTGGGTTGGGTTGGGTTGGGTTGGGTTGGGTTGGGTTGGGTTGGGTTGGGTTGGGTTGGGTTGGGTTGGGTTGGGTTGGGTTGGGTTGGGTTGGGTTGGGTTGGGTTGGGTTGGGTTGGGTTGGGTTGGGTTGGGTTGGGTTGGGTTGGGTTGGGTTGGGTTGGGTTGGGTTGGGTTGGGTTGGGTTGGGTTGGGTTGGGTTGGGTTGGGTTGGGTTGGGTTGGGTTGGGTTGGGTTGGGTTGGGTTGGGTTGGGTTGGGTTGGGTTGGGTTGGGTTGGGTTGGGTTGGGTTGGGTTGGGTTGGGTTGGGTTGGGTTGGGTTGGGTTGGGTTGGGTTGGGTTGGGTTGGGTTGGGTTGGGTTGGGTTGGGTTGGGTTGGGTTGGGTTGGGTTGGGTTGGGTTGGGTTGGGTTGGGTTGGGTTGGGTTGGGTTGGGTTGGGTTGGGTTGGGTTGGGTTGGGTTGGGTTGGGTTGGGTTGGGTTGGGTTGGGTTGGGTTGGGTTGGGTTGGGTTGGGTTGGGTTGGGTTGGGTTGGGTTGGGTTGGGTTGGGTTGGGTTGGGTTGGGTTGGGTTGGGTTGGGTTGGGTTGGGTTGGGTTGGGTTGGGTTGGGTTGGGTTGGGTTGGGTTGGGTTGGGTTGGGTTGGGTTGGGTTGGGTTGGGTTGGGTTGGGTTGGGTTGGGTTGGGTTGGGTTGGGTTGGGTTGGGTTGGGTTGGGTTGGGTTGGGTTGGGTTGGGTTGGGTTGGGTTGGGTTGGGTTGGGTTGGGTTGGGTTGGGTTGGGTTGGGTTGGGTTGGGTTGGGTTGGGTTGGGTTGGGTTGGGTTGGGTTGGGTTGGGTTGGGTTGGGTTGGGTTGGGTTGGGTTGGGTTGGGTTGGGTTGGGTTGGGTTGGGTTGGGTTGGGTTGGGTTGGGTTGGGTTGGGTTGGGTTGGGTTGGGTTGGGTTGGGTTGGGTTGGGTTGGGTTGGGTTGGGTTGGGTTGGGTTGGGTTGGGTTGGGTTGGGTTGGGTTGGGTTGGGTTGGGTTGGGTTGGGTTGGGTTGGGTTGGGTTGGGTTGGGTTGGGTTGGGTTGGGTTGGGTTGGGTTGGGTTGGGTTGGGTTGGGTTGGGTTGGGTTGGGTTGGGTTGGGTTGGGTTGGGTTGGGTTGGGTTGGGTTGGGTTGGGTTGGGTTGGGTTGGGTTGGGTTGGGTTGGGTTGGGTTGGGTTGGGTTGGGTTGGGTTGGGTTGGGTTGGGTTGGGTTGGGTTGGGTTGGGTTGGGTTGGGTTGGGTTGGGTTGGGTTGGGTTGGGTTGGGTTGGGTTGGGTTGGGTTGGGTTGGGTTGGGTTGGGTTGGGTTGGGTTGGGTTGGGTTGGGTTGGGTTGGGTTGGGTTGGGTTGGGTTGGGTTGGGTTGGGTTGGGTTGGGTTGGGTTGGGTTGGGTTGGGTTGGGTTGGGTTGGGTTGGGTTGGGTTGGGTTGGGTTGGGTTGGGTTGGGTTGGGTTGGGTTGGGTTGGGTTGGGTTGGGTTGGGTTGGGTTGGGTTGGGTTGGGTTGGGTTGGGTTGGGTTGGGTTGGGTTGGGTTGGGTTGGGTTGGGTTGGGTTGGGTTGGGTTGGGTTGGGTTGGGTTATTCAGTACTCCCATCCAACGATTTTGATTTAAAGAAAAACACCTATTTCTATTGACCCCCTGAGTACATTAGAGAAATTAACCCGAAATGAATCGAGCCGTTTTCGAGATAAACTTGGGGTGGGTTGGTTTTTAAATTTTTCATATAAATGTTATTTTATGGACTAAACTATTGATCTGGGAAAAAAGTTGTATTAGACTTTTTTGTTTGCTTTTATGAGCCCTTATATTATCCATAAAAAAAAATTAAATTTTTTTAAATTTTACAAGTTGTATGGTATTAATTGTTTTTTCTTCATAAGTTTAGAAGAGGTCCATGATATTCATTGATTTTGATTTAAAGAAAAACACCTTTTTTTTTTGATCCCCCGAATAATTTAAAAGTTATTTCGTGAAAATCGGTTGAGCCGTTCTCGAGATAAACTTGGGGTGGGTTGGTGTTTGTTCAAAAAATTTTCTAAGTCCGCACTTTTCTGATGTAAATAATTTTTTTTAGGCTAAACTATTCATCTGGGAAAAAAGTGTTATAAGACTTTTTTGATTGTTTTTATGAGTTTTTATAATATCTGTAAAAAAAATTTGGAAAATTAATAGGATTTGCAAACTGTATGTTATTGTGTTGGCTTTTTTCTTTTTTTCTTAATAAGTACCAAAGAAGCCCATGATATTCATCGATTTTGATTTAAAGAAAAACACCTTTTTTTTTTGATCCCTCGAATAATTTAAAAGTTATTTCGTGAAAATCGGTCAAGCCGTTCTCGAGATAAACTTGGGGTGGGTTGTGTTTTTTTAAAAAATTTTCTAAGTCCGCGCTTTTCTGTTTTAAATATTTTTTTTCACGCTAAACTATTCATCTGGGAAAAAAGTGTTATAAGACTTTTTTGTTTGTTTTTATGAGTTTTTATAATATCTATCAAAAAAAAATTAAAATTAATAGTTTTGAAATTTTTTTAAAAATTTGCTAAGTTCGCATTTTTCTGATATAAATAATTTTTTTTAGGTTGAACTATTCCTCTGGGAAAAATGTGTTATAAGACTTTTTTGTTTGTTTTAATGAGTTTTTATAATATCTGTAAAAAAAATTTGGAAAGTTAATAGAATTTGCAAACTGTATGTTTTGTGTTGGCTTTTTTCTTTTTTTCCTTAATAAGTACTAAAGAAGCCCATGATATTCATCGATTTTAATTTAAAGAAAAACACCTTTTTTTTGTAATCCCCCGAGTAATTTAAAAGTTATTTCGTGAAAATCGGTCGAGCCATTCTCGAGATAAACTTGGGGTGGGTTGTGTTTTTTCAAAAAATTTTCTAAGTCCGCGCTTTTCTGTTTTAAATATTTTTTTTCACGCTAAACTATTCATCTGGGAAAAAAGTGTTATAAGACTTTTTTGTTTGTTTTTATGAGTTTTTATAATATCTATCAAAAAAAAATTAAAATTAATAGTTTTGAAATTTTTTTAAAAATTTGCTAAGTTCGCATTTTTCTGATATAAATAATTTTTTTTAGGTTGAACTATTCCTCTGGGAAAAATGTGTTATAAGACTTTTTTGTTTGTTTTAATGAGTTTTTATAATATCTATAAGTAAAATTTAGAAAGTTAATTAAATTTGCAAACTGTATGTTATTGTGTTGGCTTTTTTCTTTTTTTTCTTAATAAGTACTAAAGAAGCCCATGATATTCATTGATTTTGATTTTAAGAAAAACACCTTTTTTTTTTGATCCCCCGAGTAATTTAAAAGTTATTTCGTGAAAATCGGTCAAGCCGTTCTCGAGATAAACTTGGGGTGGGTTGGTGTTTTTTCAAAAAATTTTCTAAGTCCGCGCTTTTCTGTTATAAATATTTTTTTTTACGCTATACTATTTATCTGGGAAAAATGTGTTATAAGACTTTTTTGTTTGTTTTTATAATATCTATCAAAAAAAAATTAAAATTAATAGTTTTGAAAATTTTTAAGAAAATTAGCTAAGTTCGCACTTTTCTGACATAAATAATTTTTTTTAGGCTAAATTCTTCATGTGTTAAAAAAATGGTATGTCTTTTTTGTATATTTTTATGATATTTTATAATATCTTTAAAAACATTTTGGCAATTTGATAGATTTGAAAAGTTGGTTGGTATAGGAATGGCTTCATTTTTTTTTCGTCACAAGTACAAAAACGCCTATAAGCTAAATGATTTTTATAAAATATAGAAAAACACCTATTGATCTTCTATTGATCCCTCGAGTATTTTGAAAAATTATTTTGTCAAATTCTGTTGAGTCGTTGTCGGGATAAAGTTGGGGTGATTTTACCTGTTAAAGAAGTGGTATGTGACTTTTTTTTGTTTCTAAGTGATTTTACTATATCCGTAAAGAATATAAAATAAAAATTAATTTTTATAAAGCAGTTAATTTATTTTTTATTTTGCTAGACGTGTATAATATTTTTGTTTCTTAAGATGCTTCAGTTTCTTTTTTGTCGGTGGTTTCCTTAAACTTTTGTTATATCACCGTAGGTGTCTCTCCAAGAACTGTTGAATTTATTTGATTTCTTGGGTTCAATAATTAGTAATACGTTTTTTATTAGGCAATTATTAATAATTTTATGCCTGTTGTTTAAAAATTATAAGCCGAGCTTATAAATAATTATTTCGAGTAGAATGTGAACAGAAACTTTTTTTCCCTATTTGCTTTTGTAAATCATAGGATGGATATAGTGACTGTCAAATTCATTACAATTTACTTTTTGTGGTTTTTTTAATTTAGCTTTTTGAGGTATTTTGAGCTCTAATAATAACAGCCAGAAATATACATCGGTTAAATATTTCGACCAGAAATCTTTGAATTTTTTTAAACAGCTAGTTTTACGCGCTTTAAAAATCTTGGAACATTGAAAGGCCCTTTCAATGTTCTAAG